>NW_026946679.1:4689-147246 GCF_900007245.1 Priceomyces carsonii | reverse complement strand
AATTTATTTATATATACAAAAATACAAGTAAATACAAACTAATTAACATACAAGATAGTCTAATAGATAGTATGACAGATAGTTTTTATTAGAGAATTCATCATGATTTCTACAGCTTATATTCTCTTAAAAATATACAAGAGCTAAAGTTTTAAGTCTATATTAGCTAATCCTCGCGTGCTTTTGAATGACTATGCTTCATTTAGCTGCGGAATATGATCTCGTAGGGGTCTCATACATCGTTAAAAGATTGCTACAACTTGTTATTATCTTTCTATCTTTCTATCTTTTATCTTTTATCTTTTATCTTTTATCTTCTATACGTTAAGAGTGATTGTATAGAATCATGATGAAGTTCTTTTCTAATAAGCTCGGTATCTAATAAGCTCGGAGGCTCAGACCTGTATCTTCAAAGAGATAACAAAGAACTCAGTTCAACAAAGCTAAATTGCACTCGTCGTCTTTTTATTAAGCGGTTGTTATCTTTGCAGTGCTCGCTCGATAAGGCAAAATTCTGGTCATCATGTATTCTTGCGAAGTAAAGAAAATCAAAACAAACAATACACAACATCACAGTAGCATGCGAAAAGGGTCACGAAGCCATATACAGAGTTTCATACAATCAGAAGAAGATATTCATTTCATTTCCCAATCATTAATGGGGAAGACCTAATGAGAGTTCCATATGGGTGCATTCTTTTGGTGCACGACAATAAACTTTTGGATTTTATTGTACTAGATAATAAGTTTACTCGTGAGTGGAGATGACATGCATACCATATTAGGAAACGACTCCTATCATCAAAACTATTTCATTTCCATTTTGAAAGGCTCGCAGAGAGAAATAGTCGTGATGGAATTCGATTCATCCCGTGTGTCTCAAAATGGGCTAGATATTAGAGAAACGTCGCCGCAAATTGCAATGCTAATGCATATAGAGTGACTAAGGCAACCTTTCGATCCTCCATTGAGTCTGCAGTGAATATTAAGTTACTTAAACGGCTTCGTCCTTTAGAAACGTAGCGGTGGACACGGCCAAGAACCTAAAGCTATGATCCAAAACGGTATATAACGCATTCTCACTTTATTGGTTTACCGTTTTTGCTACTTTGCATGCGATCTGGCATTAAGTGTGCATATTTTCGTGTACAAAAAGCCTTAACCGGTATACGAGCTTCCTATTGAGCCTACATGAAATCTCAACCGGCCGGCGACCCGGTCAGTTACATTATGGTTAGAGGACCGGTTAAGTCACACTTGTTGTGTTTTGGCTTCGTTTGACATAAGATCTGCAACCTTTTTTGATTCATGCCGTTAATCGCTTCTACGAAGAATTTTTTTTTTTTATTTCTTTGCACAACGCATCAACATTCTCTAGCCGAATCTTTGTATTCAGTTAGATTGTTCTCGGCGTAATCAATATATAAACATCATGAACCCTCGCCTTGATTCGTGAAAACGTTCAAACAACTCTAATAGTCAGTCCTTACGTTTAACCTATACGCTCATTTAACATGCAATTTACTACTTTGTCACTCGCTACTGCCTTGATTGGAGCTGCTGCTGCTCTGTACACAAACGCTACCGTTACTACTGACAAGATTGTTACCAACTATGTAACTTACTGCCCAGAAGCAACTGAGGTTGTCGTCAAGACCTGCCACGAAGAAGTTTGTGCCCCAACGACTATCACTGTTACTGCCGAAACAACTTTGACTGTTTCCGGAGAAGTTGAGGTTCCTGAGACAACCACAAGCACTCTTGACTACACCATTACTTCTACCCTTACCTGTGATTGGTGTAACGCTGCTACCTCTGTTGCTCCATCGAATATCACCACATTTGAAGGTGCTGCTGCTAGAAATGCTGCAGGTTTGTTGGCCGGTGCTGCTGCAGTCGCTGCTGCTTTAGTATAGGTTTCCTTCTGGGAAGTTGGAAGTTTTTGATATAGTTTTCGGTTCTAATCTTTTCGTAGTGCAACTACTTTCGTTTCGAGGCTTTTGGTTTTTCGAGTGATCTTGTTCAATGCCGCTTTTTTCATTGTGTACATGAATTTTGTAGGGTCTTTTTCTTTTTCTATTCAATCCTTTTAATACCAATATTATTCAATCAAAAGTTTCTTGTATGAGCCGTACAATAACGCTGAATTATAGCTCAGTTCCAACTTATCTCGTTAACCGTTTAATTACTTGCGTATACTTGCATAATTTGTCGGCTTCGCCTTGAATTACAAGCACTGAGTTCAAAAGCTACGCCCTCTCGGAAAAGTTACTGTGTTCCCATTGATGAGGTTTGTTTCTTGACTTCTCATTTGATTATTCAAAGCTTCAAAAGCAATCCATTGTGTGTTTTACCTAATTTTCGGCATATGATATAGTTTCCAGATGTATATGTGGAACACCATTTACTTTGGTCTTTCTCGATCATTATTAATTTTTAGCTTTCTTTAGCAACTTCCAATGGATTTTCGCTTGCATCATACATGACAAATTAGATTCTATAAGTTCAATAACGTCTCTATAATTTGTAGGCATGAGGTTTATATACTTGGAAAGCCTGTTCTACTAAAGCTTTTATTATACCTTTATCCTATGATGCCCTTTCTTCTACTTTGTGCGACATTTTTGTAACACTCAGTAAATGTCGTAGTATTAGTTGAACTACTCGCATAGTTACTTTCCATGTCAAATGATTTCGTGAGTTAAGAGCGTTCTGGTGACAAAGGTAAAAATGGCTTCCATGAATGAGGAAACCAATGATATCAAGCTCCCAAGATCGTCTAGGTTTTTTAACCAGGCAGATTTGCCGGATTTAAAGACTTTTCAGCTTATGAAAAATGATAAACCAATATCATTCAATGGGCAATTCACCAACATAAACTACAGCCCGTATAATCTACCTCAAACAAAAACGAAGTCAAACTTTCCTATGGATTATTTTCATATGCCTAGTAGGATATCTCTTGCAGACGTTCCGAAAGAAGATGATATTCCAGTCTATAGACTAAGTGAAGCAGAAGCAAAAGACCCCATAAAGGTCATCGAAGGATTACAAGAAGAAGGACGTGAATATGGAGCAGTTAAAATAATTTTGCCTGACACTATCTGTGGGAAATTTAGGGCTTCTTTTCAAATTAATAGTGACTTGTTTTGCTTTCAAACTAATAGGTTGTTGAACAATTCCGTCAGCGATGAATTAAATAACAGGTTAGAATTTCATAGACAGTTGATAAGATTTCACCTAATGAATAGTAAACAGGCATATAAATCGAAAGAAGGATCTAAATCCACTAAAGATACTGCTCAAAAAGTTCCAGGATCAGATAATACTGCCAGTAATTCTCCATCTTTAAATATAATTGAGAACAAAGTAGCGAAAGAGCCTATCGATAACTCCGTGGAAGAAGCTTCATATATCGAGTCAGAAAATGTAAACAAATCTACTCAATTACTGTCATCTGAAAACCTTAACGGAAAAGAGCTGGAATCGCGGAACTTGATATCTCCTAGTACGGCGGCAGATAAATCTGGCACTAGTGTCCCTGGCGACACTTATGGCACTCAAGAGCCACATTTGGGAGCTAAATCTATCAACGACTCTGATATACATGACGCTAATGCTACACTTAGCTCCTCTCAAGCCACCATTGAATCTCATACCCTTAGTCGTGATGTCTCAGAGACATCCATGAATCACATGGACCAAGTCTCCAATGCATTTCCAAAAGCCTTGGAACATCAGGTATTATCCAGTCAAGATAAACCTGCGCTGCTGAATACTTCGGAAGACAAAAAAATTGAAACTTATCTGACAGATGATAAATATGAAAAGTATTTTGGCAATTCTTCAAATAAAGAAAACACTGATAGGGGCAATTCAAGTTCCCCCGAAAAAGTGATTAAACCCCCTGATTTGACTGTACCTGGCGTGAAGTCTGAAGGACCTATCGAGGAGCAAGTTTTATTGCAAGATAGCACAGAGGTCAAAAATATACAGAAAGATTCATTTGATACAAGATCCGTAAACACTGTTGATCCAAATAAAGGACCATGTTTGCCCCCTAGAGACAATCCAAAGCCGAAAATGCCAAGCTTTCTCAATAAGTTGCCAATGATAGACAAAAGACCATTAGATCTATATAAGTTATTTAGGTCAGTACTTATAAGGGGAGGTTTCATGGAAGTAATAAGCAAGAAGCTTTGGGCCCAAATTGGTCGAGAACTAGGCTATAAGGGAAAAATCATGACAAGCTTAAGCAGCTCTTTGAAATCATCTTATCAGAGGATACTATATCCCTTTGAATTGCACTTGGGACATAAAAAGTTTGAGCTTGCTGGATTAAAGTACGAAAATGATATTTCGAAACCATATGACAAGGACCACTCAGAAGAGGGCCTTTTGAATGAAAATGGGAAAAGACCATCAGAAAATGGTGATATTAATTCTGCATTGAAGAGACATAAGACAGTTCCACCATTAATTATTGGATCAGCAAAAGAGTTTAAGAGATCTTTGAAGGTGAAATCAGCCAAAGGGTTTCTACTTAATTCTTGTCATTTAATTGATGTAAAGCAACCAAACACGTTTACTGTGAAACAAGAAGATGAGACTAAAAAACGTGCCAAAAAAATGGGTGAAGTAATAGAGTCTCCAATAACTCCAGAGTCTCAGCTAAACAGTGCCTTAAAAACAATGTTCATGAACCAAGGATACTATCAAGATGAGTCAAGACTAAAATATAATGGGAAATACGCTTCAATTTACTCGTTGAGGCAGTTTATGGAGAAGGATATAAAGTTTCAGGAGTTTTTGATAAATCACAATTCCTTTTACTTCAATAAGATGAACTCTAATAATCCTGGTAATTATTTTGCATATCACGAAGGAAGTTCAGTCACTGAGCGGAACACGATTGACTTTAAAAAGTTTGAGGAGCTTTACTGGAAATTTATTTCTAACAATGATTTTAATGGATTGTTCGATGGGATGGAATTAGAAGATGGCACAAGTATCCCTAATTTTATCAATGGTTCAGGCTTCGTGAGAATTGGTGACGATTTTGTCAATTACAAGCAAAATTTAAGCAATCTTGGCGTCAATAATGCTGGAAGTAAGGGTAGTCCATTATCACCAAATCCATCTACAAATGGTAATATTGAGTCTTCAATATATAATTCTCGTGAATATATTTCCAAGCTAAATGAAGCTGCATTGAATCCTTGGAATTTGCATAATCTTCCAATCTTGCCTAATAGTTTGTTTGGCGCATTATCTGAGAATGACTTAAATAATAAGGAGTTGATTTCATCAAGACTTAATATTGGGATGACATTTAGTACCAGCAATTGGAGATGTGAAGACCATTTCACTCAGCTTTGTAACTATCAATTCTTTGGTGCTGTAAAGAAATGGTATTTTATTCCTGAGCTGGAATTTGAAAAGTTTGAAGAATTAGTTAAAGAGATTAATTTAAACCACAAGGAAAGAGTTAATATTAACAACCAGGATTGGAAAATTGAAGAATTGGTAAGCTATTTCAAAGATAATGATATTGAATATGACACATTGATGAATTCGCTAGAAAGTATGATAAATCCTACACCAGAAATCCGGATGAAACACCTGAATTCAGACTTTCAGAACTTGATAGATTTTGCATCATCAGAATTGAACCTTAATCAAGAATTTTTGATTACACCGGAAATGCTACGGAACAGAGGAATAAAATACCACTCGACATCACAAAGGCCAGGTGAACTAATCGTCAAATACCCGAAAACGTATTCGTCCGTTGTGTCATTCGGTTTAAATTTGAGCGAGGAGTCGAACGTTGCAACGAAATGTTGGTTAAAATATGCACTTGAAGGAGAGAGATGGTTATCTAAACAATCCGTTTTGCCAAACTTTTCCATCATAAGGCTCGTTATAAATTTGATTCAACTTTACGATTCTGGTAAAAATATCGGGTTCAATTCTGAGATATACTCAGAGATTATGAAAATCTATGATACTTTCTACAATACGGAAATTGAACTAAGAGCTAAAGTCAGAAAGTTGCTCAGTATCAAAGAATTAATCTTAGACGAGAAGTCTTTAGCTGATAACGATTTGATTTCTGACGACGAATTGGTATACGCGTTTCCTTCGAAAGTAGTTCTCACGGAGGTCGAAACAAACAAATCATTCGTTATGGCGTTACAAAGCTTTCTTAAAAATTTTGAATCTAAATCAATAAACTTTGAGAAATACAAGATAGAATTACACTCTATTTATTCAGATGAAAGACTTAAAACTTTTTCAAAAATTCTACATAACTACTCCATCAATTACGATGATTGGATGAAACATTATGAGCATCTTATGAATGAAAATTCGGATTTATCTTTGAAAGTTTATAAGAGTTTGCTTGCCGAAGGTGAAAAAATATATTCTGCAATATCATCATCCAGCTTTTTGACAAGAGATCACTATAGTGAGGATTACGAGACAATAAAACTCAATACCTTCAAAAGCTATATTGAAAACTTGAGATTCTTCATAGACGATTCTAATCAGTTCATTGAAGACTGTCAAGTTTTATTGGCAATAAAACATCAACAAAGAATCAGGAGTGGCTCCGATTTCCAAAAAACAAATGGATTGAATTTGCTTGTCAAATTAATCAAAAGAATACCGTCTTTGAACTTTTCGTGCTCTGAAATTGATCAAATACTAGAATTTCGAAATGAAATTGAAAATTTTGACAAAGCTTGTAAAAATTTAATTTCTAGACAAACTAAGAATTTCAAAGAATTTGACGACTTAATTGATCTTGGAGAAAGTTTTGGAATAGCTTTGCCCTGTTTGTCTTTTCTTATTCGATTAAGAGATAGGTTGAAATGGATTGAGAAGTTAGAGTTGTTAGAAAAAGGAGTCGATCCGTTTTCTGAAAAAAGAGAGCTCTTTTCTATCGAAGAACTCAGGGATTACTTTGAAGTTGGAATCTCTGTACTCGGAAAAAATGATATTAAGTTGATTGAGAAAGTAGAAGAGATATTGGGTAACAGTGAGGATTTCAATTCAAAATTGACCGTCTTTTTAAACTCTGAAACCGCTAATATGAAAAACGTTAGGGAGCTAAACGATTTCATTGTCGCTTTCAAAGAGAACTTTTATTTTATAAGTATCGATAATTACGATCATTTACTGAAATTGCAGGCTAACATAGATTTGATTGAATGGATCAACAACTTTAAAGAGGATCCTGAGAGGTATTCTTATCAAGAGGTGAAACAGAAAGAAAATTTAATAATTGAATCCGGTCTTCATTTCGACACTTCCATCTTAATTGGTGAAATGGAAAAGGCAGAAAAATGGATTTCAAAAGCTTTAAATCTTGTAATGGGGATTAATTTGGTAACAACAATATCAAAGCCTATTACGAAAGATGATCTCAATTCTAGGCTTACTTTGAATGAGTCTTTAATTGAGAAAATTTTTAAAGTAATGGACAAGTTGGCATTTAGCTTCTCTGAGGCTGACGATTATCAAAAGTCATCGTCATATTTTACTAAATTCTTGAAAGCAGGGGAGCCAGCTCAAAAATTTTATTGTTTTTGCAGGGAATATGAATTTGAAACAATGACGGAATGTGATAAATGTAAGGAATGGTACCATCTTCATTGTATCCATGAGGGAGGGTTTCCTGCTCCTTCCATATCTGAGGAGGAAATCTACATATGTCCGGTCTGTAAACTTGTTGAATCCAACCTGTATTCAGACCCTTTTCTATCAAAGAACTCCTCGTACACTAGCTTGTTAGCTTTGATGGATGAAGCATCCAGGTTAAAAGTTTATCCTAGCAATGAGCTTGAAATGTTTGAACGTTTGATACTGAAGGTATCGTTAGCCTTTGAGACGTTAAAACTGCGATATGATGCCCAAGATATTCAGCAAACTGACATGAAATTAGATGAGTTGATGTTCATGTTTAGAAAATTTTATGGTTGTGGTATAGGAAATGAGCAGCTTGCAGCAGATTTCCTTTTAGAAATTAGACTGCTTGAAAAAAGACAAGATCTGGTTTCTTATACATCACGAGCAATTACTCCCCCGACACCTCCAGTTACTAATTCATCTGTGGAGGTGCCTGATACTGTCACGTCCCAAGGGATGATCTTAACTTCTCTTCTGTCTAATACCCTTACTGCACCTATAAATAATTTTGCAACTTCCCCATATATTCCAACTATTGCTGCGGCTCCTCAAGAGCAGCATGATATAACTCAACCTTCAGATCTATCTGAGACTCTTCAAGGTGACTTTTAAATACATGCCCATATGACCTGAAGTATGCGAATGTGATCTTGAGGTCTTAACAAGTTAGGTGTATTATTTGGTGATTCTTCATAGCATATTTGGTGTAATCGAATTATGGCACCTGACCGTGATCGGTTATATACAGAGCATAGAATAATCACATACGCGCAACAAAATTTCTAATCTTACATGTAAATATTAGTACTTTCTTTCATCAAGAGATGAGTTATAATGAACTTATTGATCAATTGATAGACATAAGCTGGGATAGAGTGACCAAAAATGCAGAATCGAAAAACTTTATCTATTTTAGTCAAATCATTCAACTCATAAATCAAATGGAAAATTTATTAGAATGCGATTCTTTGTTTACAGATGAACAGATCCAGTTACTAAATCTGATTATAGACGAGAAGCCTCTTTTAAAGCTATTTAAGGTTGATTTGGCGAGTTTCATTATGAAATTAGTGCAGTATCCCAACTTAGAAACTTTTCTTCGTGAGAGAACGAATTTGAGCGGTAGTGATTTAAGACGAAAACTTGAACTTTCATATAGAAGACCATTGTCCCCATTCAAGCAAAGAGATTGGGCGCCAGAGAAATCGAAATTCACCACATCTTCGATTTATGCCCCTTCAATACGACCTGCTAGCAGCAGGTCACTTCTTTCGCCTCCGCTATCACCGCCTATATATAATAAGTTTGGGTCTTCTGGATTAAGTGATAGACAAAAAGAGGAGAGGGATATTGAAGTAGCAGCGCTATCGAAGGAAAGCATACATCTATCATCTAAAAATCGGGCTCAAAGCAAAAGAATTCAAGATTTGGAAAAAGAGACAGAGGCATTGAATGCATACATAAACTCACTCGAAAAACAGTTGTCTTCTTCAAAACCTTCTGCCAAGTTTGAGATCAAGGATCTACTCGGGACCATTGCTCACAAAGATCGTACTATCAATAATCTTCAGGAACGATGTCAAAAGTTGGAAGAGGAAGTTAAGGAAATAGACGGCAATGACTCTGGAAATAAAGCTTTCGTGCAGAACCTAGCTTTTGCATTAGAAAGTCAGGATAAACTAATTAAGGAGCTCAAATTGAGATTGAGTTTGGATACGCCGGTTGAAAAAAGGAAAATAAAGACCTTGCTTCAAAATTTACCTTTCATAAAACAGTATTATTACTTTTTCAAATACAGACATGAACAAAATCATTTGGGATTGATCGTCATCAATATCATTACCTTGTTATTTACCACAATCATATTGCTAAATTTAATCAAAACTACATTCTACTTCATATTTTGGGTATTCAATAATCGTCTTGCTACAGACTACATATTCGAGGATGATCTGAACTCATGGATCACGACTGAATCCACTTTCGTTTGGTGGAAAGAGATAGAATGGTTAGAGTATATAATATATCGCTTAAGCGATTACTAAATCTAAGAGTTTCAAGCTCAAACTACATCATAATAAATTTAATGTATTTATATTAACTAAATTTTACGATATACAAGGCGTAGTAACAATGACAAGGATTCTAGTTCATTCTCTTAACTAAAGCGTTGATGAAATCTTCTCTGTTACCTGTGTCACCACCTTGGATGAAGTGTGGGACCTTTCTTGGTCTGAAACCTCCGTTAGGGTTAGACAATTTAAATGGCCACAAAAAGTTGTTGACTTGCTTGAAGTTTGGACCAACAGTGTAAATTTCATGGATCAAGTCATCGATAGACAAGATACCGTACTTACCCAAGTGCTCTTCAATAATAGCATTGTCAGACAAAGGAATTCTTTGCTTGTTGATCTTACCGTAACCTCTCTTGTAGACCAATTGTCTGATAGTGGATAAGTTAGGGTAACCATAAGCAATGTATGGCTCAGCTAACTTAATCAATTCAGCGGTTGCCTTAGTTAATCTGACGAAAACACCAGCGTTAACTTGAGTCAACCTTAACAATTGCAAAACCTTTCTTGGCTTTGGTGCAATCTTGTTGATACCTTTGATTCTAACAACGAAGACCAATTTTGGTTGCGCTTCAACATAGTAAGAGCCAGAAGCCTTAGCATCTCTCTTAGCTTTGATGACAGCACGCTCAGCATCATTGTACTCCTTGGCGTAAGCAGCATTTCTGTCAAAAATGATTTTACGCTTTTCTTTGTTAGACTAAATAAAGTTAGTATTACCACTCATTGTAATAAAGCAATTGTAACGGAGATTCGTTTAATATTTTCTCAGTCCCGAAAGATGGTTAACTGAATGACAACATCGCCAAATGGCTAGTCTAATCAAATATGGTAGATTTCATCTTCAAAAATAGATAAAAAGGCTCTGACAATGCTCATATTAGATGCAATACTTACAGCTCTTCTGGTGACCCTTTGGGCAGATCTTTCCTCCTGGACCTTTTGTTGAGACTTTAACTTCTTCTCCAATGACTCTGGTGTGAGAGTGCTAAATATTAGTTAGTATCACTCCTTGTGGAATGTTAATAAACTTGATCTCCTCAAGAATAGTTGAAGTATTGATCGCGTCTCATGCACCGGAAAGGTTCATGAACGAATATAGAACTGAATAGCCAAATTCATTCCAATTCACACACAATACATTCATTGAATACTCAGAGGAAAACAGATCTATCAGGCATCGGCATTCGGAAGATTAATGAATATTCATATTCAGCTGCAAGATAATCTGGCTTTCCCATGGCAAGATTCCGAGCTCCAAAGAAGCGACATCTGATGCTGTCGTCTTTGGGAACCAGAATAGATAAATTCTGATTTATGTAATTCTTAATCACAAGGACATCGCATGATTTTTCGTCATGTCAAAATTTTTGTCTACCTTTCATCGCTAAATTTTACTATTCGAATATTCAAAATCTCACCTACCCTTGTACCCTAGTTCTTTTAAGTCTATTAACTGATTCTTTGGAATCACTATTGATAGGTGGGCACATACTTAATGATGTTCTTGATCATATTGTCTTGTTTAGCTTCTAACTGATGGAATAGAATTTTACAATTTTCTCAAAATACTTTAATTGTAACCGAGTGAAAAATTTCTGAAAATTTTAAAAGCACAAAACTAAAATTGTCTTCGCACTAAATCACGTGGGTATTTTATTAGGTCTAAAACCCTGTGTGATATATCGTTTGGCCGTCTCATACATGTCTTGGAGCGAAGCTATGTGCTTAAAATGATTTTAAACAATAGATTCAAGACAGTATATACTTCTAGAGCTACATGAGATGATTCGGATAAAATGCTGTTCTTAATTGTATAACGTATATAATCATTTCAGCTACACATATTTATCGTCAAATGCTTTGTTATCTGAGATTCTTTCATCAATTCTATAATCTTCTGAAGACAGCTCTGAATCGACATCCACGGTCTTTTGGGGTCCATGATATATTTTGTGAGCATAAACGAAGTAGTAAAGAAGTGACAATATCCACACTCCAGGTGTGATAACACAAGTGTAGTTCATAGTATCTTTATCAGGGTGATTGTTTGTGGGAAGCATGACCATAACAATGGTATAAATAATGAAAATAGTGGATATCCATCCAACTATTGGTGAGAGCACTTTACCTAGGTAAAATGGGCCAGGCTGAAACTTATGCTTTCCAACGGTCAAACGGAGGAACGTTGGAGTTCCCCAAGCAAAGTAATTACCGGCAATGTAAAGAGTAAATAATGCGCTAGATGCAGTTGTTCCAATTAAGCACAAAAGTCCTATTATGATAGCCATTATTCCTCCAAACCATACAGCATTGATTGGCACAGAAAGCTTCTGATTCACTTTCTTGATCCAGAAAGAGAATGGCAAGCCATTGTCTCTAGCAAAAGCCCAAATTTGTCTAGATATGGCAGTGAGGATAGATGCACCCATCAAGAACTGAGCTGCAGCTATAAGAGCCATAAACGCCATAGCCCATTTCTTTCCTAAAGCATCATAGATTATCTGAGCCATTGGCTGTCCATATTTCGTTCCCAAAATATGGCCCTCTATGTCATCTGTTTGAATGCAAAAGAGCGTAACTATCAATATAACTGTACCTAAGAGCCAACAAGCTGTGATAGAACCTAAGATGCCGAAGGGAATTGCTCTCTGGGCATTAGAGGCCTCTTCACACATGTGAACAGCCGAGTCAAAAGCACCTATGGTCCAGATTGCCAGCAACCATGCGGAAGATACCTGAGTCCATCCAATTGGCCAATTACTGTAGTTATCGAACTGAGTAAAAACATACTTAGCACTCTTAAAATTACCCCGTGCACCAATAGGTAAAGCAATGATATACAACACAATCAATCCAAGATTAGCAATAATTGAAGTAGTTTGGAGATGAGAGCAATTCTTAGACGACAAGCAGGTTATTATTATATGAGCTAAGACGCATGCTACAAAAACACCGTAAGTCTTGCCTGTTGTAAGCTCAAAATCACCATCCCTTGCGATCACCACGATAGAAAGAATTTCTTGAGCAAAACCATAATTAACTGAACACAAAGCTCCTATCAACGCAATTGAATTGGTATTCCCGACCACATAAGACACGATAGTCTTACATTTTGGCGGGGCATAAAAATTGGTCCAATAATATAACCCTCCAGAAGTTGGCTGAGAGCTTCCATTTTCAGCCATGGATAAACCAATGGTAAAAATAAAAAAACTAGAAATTACCCATCCCCATAAAGCACCTGCCGGGCCCGCTGTAAGTCCATCAACCAATATACTTGCTATTGAAGGTAACAATCCCATAATAGAGAATGCCACCCCAAAAACTTGAAGTGTTGAAAAATGTCTTTTCAATTCGGGTTTATATCCAATTTCAGCTAAAAGCTGGTCATCAGAGTTTGACAAAATAGCATTAATATGCGGTTCTTCGACATTTTGGGTGTTATTATAAAACAGTTTATTCGACTTCACCTGCTGGAGGATTTGTTCTCCAGAAAGAACGGGTGTTAGAGTCAGCATTTAATTCTTTGGTATACAGCCCAAAACAACAGGCAACAATTTACCACATCCTTCACAGCTTTATATAAAGTTACCATATCATCTCTTTTATGCGTTTTGATATCTGGGGCTTCCTAATGAACCTGCCTGTGTAAAGTATGATAACGGTGCGTAATCGCCTTCCTAAACGGGACAGAATTATAAGAGATAAAGTGGAACAGGCGGCCATCTAGAGGACGCCGTATTGAGGTTTGATTTGCTACCTTGACATTAATGCCAGTGTTAGGCACTGTGGCCCATGATATAAGTTGATCAGATAACCCCTACATGTAATCTTTATAAAAGCAATGATGATAAACATGCAGAAAGATATGCCTGTTTATCATTTTATAGATAAATCTCATGCTCTTTATACAACCTAATGGTGACACTGTGGGTATCACTAACATGAGGAAGTCTTTAGCATGTAGATGCTACTCTCATCTTTCTTTCATCTGTCGTTTTATTATTATCCCAGCTTGCCGTGAGGAGATGTTAGCAGTTCCATTAAAGTTTTCTTCTCAAATGGCTCTAAGAATAATTTCAAAGCCTAAAAGTTTCCTCAACCGAAAATACCATGAAATGTAGATTTATTATCTTTGGCGGTATACCTATTCAAGCTAGTATCGAAGTACCCAGATACCACGCTTGTTTGAAATATCCACGACATTGAAACACAATGCGAATGGCCGCGACATTCATTCGAACAATTTTGTATTGAAATCGAGACGTGAGGTGTGAGTACGTTTATCGAAGTTGATTTGGTGAAATTCATCAATAAACCAGCCTTTGAGACTCGGAAAGTGAATCATCAATATGTCTTTGCCTACTCCCACACCGATTAGTGTGGCAAACGCAAAAAAAACCTTGTATTTACAGTCTGGGTCGAATGGATTTGGAACAACAAACGGATATCTTCAGAATGCTTTAATTGGGAGCGGTCACCAAGGACCAGACATAATGACAAGGATTTCGATGTCCCTTAAGTCTGGAATTGATAGCGAAATTGAATGGGCTCTATCTTATTTGACACATTTGTCCTGTTCAGACGGCCACTTGATTAAGTTTGAAAAGGCGCCATTTTTAGGACACGAGCTTATAAAACATTTTGTGAAGCCTTTTCAATTATTGTTAGACCGCAAAGAGATCAGTCAAAAGATGATGCTGTTGAGTCTAGACTCTATATTAACCCTCAGAAATGCAGCTCAAGATTTAGGTAATCAACAATGGTTGTCTGAAATTACTTCGTTGAGAAAGAGTATAGTGGAAGTATTGAAATTTTTTGTTGGGTGGTTTTATAAAGATACAAGTAAATCTTACCAACTACAGCAATTTAGTGATCAGTTCAGAGAGTGCCTTAATTATTTGGTGGATTTAGCGGAACCATTAAGCTGTTATTACATTGATAATACCAAAAATGATACGCTATTCAACCAGTTCTTGTTACTTGCAACAATGACAAAAGATAAATATTTGCTTTTGGGATCTTTAAAATGCTTAACTCACCTTTTGATAGTTCGACATTCTTCAGGAGAGAAGGATGAAGGACAGAATAGACAACAAGAGGATGATGTAGTTGAGATTGCACCGAATAATTGCATTGATGCCATACAGGAAGATCAACTTGAGAATTTTGTGAATTATTTACTTTTGAATGACAATGATGTTGTCGTTACAGTACTTGAATTTCTTAAACAGTTTTTATCATCTGAAGCACTTCATCCTCAGTACCCGAAATCGATTAAAAATTCTCAGCTTTATAGACTTCAAAAATTGCTTCAGTTGAAAAGCAGCAAAGCAAATTTCCACACTCTAGCAAAGCAGCTACCAATTTTGCTAGTTTCAGGTTTACCCTTGAATGACCCTTCGAAGCTTCCTGTTATACCACAACTTAATTTAACTAAGAGATCGCGCTTTGTGGGAGTTCCCTCCACCATCCCGGATTTGCCAAAACAGCTCTACGACATTGTTGTGAAGTTCCCTGAACCACTTCGAGCTACGACGTGGTTACGTTGTTGCTATGAACCATGTTCGGTAGGTACAAAAGGTGTTGAAGGCGGGGTTGCTCCTGGTGAAGTTACCCAGATATCCTTGTGGAAGTCTTATGAAAAACAATTCGAAGAAGTATGGCAAACATCCAAAACGCAGCCTAATCCTGAGTGGCCATCTTTGCTTCCTGCTGTTGAGTTTATCAAAAATGTGAATAATGCTTTCCCTAACTCAGAAGCCATGGTGGTCAACCTTGAAACCGAGACTCCGGGTCAGGCCCCAAAAAAGAAGTTCATCATAAAGGGCATCCAGCCAAGGCAGTTTGCAGTCAATATAGATGTGGGAAACTATGAAGCTGTCAGGCGTAACACGAGCGACTCTCAGGCGCAAGACGAAACAAATCTCGAAATTGGTCATATAGACCCTGGGAAATTTGAGCACAGTATCAACCATCTAGCTGACTACATTTTATCTAACAGTGCATCATTGTCAATTTCTCTGAACGAGTTCAATCAAATTAATCAAATTAGTCTTGAACTCTTGGACTATATCGCTTCAGAAGTACTAGAGAAGAGCTCGAGTTCAGACGATTTACAGGGAATCTTTAAGCTTTACAATAGACACTGGTTGTGTGACATTGTGTATGCAAATCCTGAGCTTTTAGAGAAAGGAATTGTCTCCAATAGGTGGTTCAAATACTTGATTTAATTTGTAAATATATGTAAAGTAATAGAAATCTAGCTTATGTAATCATTTTCCTTTTTTTTTAAAAGCATTTAATACGCATTTCATATATTTGATTTTTCTTTCAAAGAGCTCTTAAGATAAGGTATATAAAGATGGCATCAAAACTTCCATGGTCAGTTCGGGCCACTGATGCAGTTCATAGGATAACGGTACTTGGATTAGTTGGTATCTGTGCCGTAGGAATTTGGGGTATAGGATTTAATGTGTGGGCCAACTCAGACTTTTCGAAGATGAATAAGAAAAAGCTAACATTCGAAGAGAAGCAATACACTGATATGCGTCTGGAAGAGAATGATGATGTGAAGTAAATTTTTTAAATCAAAAGCCATGATCTAACCGTTTAAGGTGTGAGCTCTCATTCTTCTGTGTGGTTGTTTTTTTGAGGATGATTGTGTTGAGACGAATTGTATATAGCATTATTACATATGAAAAGTGAATAAAATCTTACTTAATTTACCCTAAACAAGGCGTCTTTAGTCATGTTCGGGCTGTACATGTACAAATGATCTAACAGTGCGTACCCCCAAACCTATCTACTTACATTGTGATATTATTATAAGCGGAAGGTGTGTTTAAAATATGCTCTTAAAAGTCAATTTACATGTCCGACAAAATCATTTTGGATCTATGTAGTTGTCTTCTGTTTTTTTGGATTTGAAACATTAGTTTCACTTTTCTTATCAGATTGGTTTTTTAATCTTTTCTTATGCTTGATTGGTTTCATTGAATGCGTGAGTTTTAAATGATTTTTTGTGTATTCGTAGCTCTCGTTATTTATTTCACTGTATTCACTGTTTTCCATCGGATTAATAATGACAATGCTATGTTTAAGAGGCATGGGTTTGTTGCAGCATGGACAGTATATTTTTGAGCCTTCACTTTGTTCTAGAAGCTTTGCCAACACTTTGTAAGACATCACGCAACCACAAGTTCTTGGATAAGCAAACACCATACCACGTATTTTGACTCCTAATGTGATAGGACATTCAAGCATTTGATTTCCCTCGTGCTCTTTCCATGTCAATTTTAGTTCTAATAAATCATTCATCGTATTAATATGTTCGAATCTTTTGTTCACATCGTTTTTTGCGATACGCTTCGCTATCAAGTATTCAAGTATCTTTTCTTTTAAAAAGAGCTTACCTTTGTAGTCACCAACCACTGGCAGCTCCTCATTATTGTTATAAAGAGGAAGCGATGAGATGGCACAAGTCGTCAACATTGTGCTCTCCTTGTCTTCGACTGCTTCTATGCCATGAGACAGCGCATCTCGGATACCTTGGGAATGCAAAGATAAGATGTCCTGTCTCTTGGCTATAGTACCTCCATCATTACCCATTTTCTTATTACCGAAGCTATTTTGATATCTTCCTTTAATCGCTAAATCTACTTGAATCTACAACCTATGTCATTTCCTACATACAACATTTATATACAAACCGTCATCACGAGTGTGAACTGAACTCGACGGAAGCAATGAGGACATTGTTACATCCCAATGATATTAATGGTTGCTAAGCCTTCCTAACTAAGTCTTAAGTCTTAAAGTAAAGCGTTTCACCGAGGCAAGAGAGGGATTTTGCTCTATTATGGAGCACCCAATTTTAGATTGATCCGGAAAGGGCCTGGACCGATCCAATTTGGAATTGAATTTGAGGAGACAGGAATAGCTTTCTCAAAGCTGCAGCTGCTTAGGAACATGATGAGACACTTGGACGATGACAGATTGACATTAGCCGGTTTAATCAATCAATAAAGAGTCTCTCACCTATACCACGACCTGGTCGATAATAACGTATTCCACATGATTTCTACTGACAAGCTAAGAAATATTCAAGGAAAGTCAATCAAAAAATTTTTTACATGCAAGCATCATTCCTACAGTATGTATACTCCGGCTGATAATGAGCAATTTTGGTGAAGGTTATGGCTTTATAGCGAAAGGTCAAGATCGTTGCAGTTGCGTTTCATAGAACGTATCTTTTAAGCTAATTTCAGATAGTCTTAGACTTATAAGTCGTTCTATCAGCCAAGTAATTGGCGCCTCGGCTTTGTTCTTGAGCTCGCCATCTTTCATAGTACTTGGTTCATCCAGAGCTTTTCAAACAGCAACTACAGTCGGATCATCGCGCTACATCTGATGCAAAGCAAGGCAGGTCAAACCATCTAACCCAAAAATAGTATCTAACGTTTGGTGTGTTCAGAAGGTTTGATGTGCTTACCTGTAAAGTTCCCAAATAGGGAGACATTGTCTGCAATCTCTGTATATTGAGTTGTATTATTATCAGTAAATTGGCTCAATTAGTTAAATGGCTGGAAAAAGAAAGTAATCATCGGGAGAATATATAAAGGTTACTACAAGCCTTTCTCAACTAATTTAAAAGAGCTGAAATCAATTAACTTTTACAATAATTTAATTGAGAGAGAAAGTGTAACATAAGATGTCGGTTACAACAGAGGAATCCGCAGATAAACAGCAAACCAGCCGTTCCAATGGCTGAGGACTTCGAGGCCCAGACTCCAAGGAAATCTACTGACTTGTCACGAATCTTAAAATTGAAGTTCGGAATAGAGAAGACTGACTACTCTGTTTCCATTTACATTGGAGAGTTTTTTGGTACTTTCTTCTTCTTCTTGTCTGCATTTTTGATTGCATCCTCTGCTAATAATATCTTGCACGTTGGTGGAGAGAATGCCCGTCTTTTGGTTATTGCTATTGGATTTGGTTTCTCTTTATTCGTTGCTGCTTCTTGCTTTGGATTTTTGTCTGGTGGCCACTATAATCCTGGAGTCTCCTGTGGCTTATTTTTAACTGGTCAAATTTCTTTGCTTAGATTCTTTTTAGAAAGTGTAACCCAAATCATTTCTGGTATGTGTGCTGCTGGTGCTGCATCCGCTATGATTGCTGGTCCTATTACTTTCGCCAACATCAAACAACCTGACGTCTCAGTAACAAGAGGTCTCTTTTTGGAAGCTACAGGTATTTGTCTTTTGAACTTAGCTGTCTTCATGACCAACGAGCCATTTAAGATTGGTTTCTCTTTATTCCTTGGACACTTGTTCTGTGTGGATACTACGGGTGCTGGTATCAATCCAGCAAGAGCTTTTGGTCCATGTGTGGCTGCTCGTTCATTTCCAGGCTACCATTGGATATACTGGATTGGGCCGATCATTGGAGCAATTGTCTCCGCTGCGATTTATGATATTACAGAAATTGCCGCAGTAAAAACTGATCCAAACTATAAAAAAGATATCAAATCTGAATGAAGCTTCAGGACTTTATTTAGTGTCATAGTCACTCTTTCGGAGAAAGCCAATTCTGGCACAACCATATTAAAGAATTGGTCCTCTGCGTTGCCACCAAGAGTACCTCTCTTATTGCCTGCTGATATTGTTTTCTAAAGAAGCAAGCTGAAATAGTACATACATTTTTAATACATCCTAATACACTCCCGTATTTCATTTCAGCCATCCTATTGTTTCCTTAGCATGCAGCAGCTTCTTTCTACTTTAGATATTATGCCTGCGTGTTGCAGATATTTTATCGCGAGTATAGAAAGATCCAGGCATATCAATGCAGGCTGGCTGTTGTTTCCTTTTGTCTAGAAGTTTATTTTAAAACCGCCTGCATCAACTATTTCAATGATCAAAAACTGAGGTACGAGGTTTTAACAAAAGACTACTACCAGCATGAAATATAGGAAGGAGTAATTAAAGTTATGCGTACCAGTAGTTTAGATGATAGAGTACCTTCTTTTAGAAAGAAGCGAAGCAAATGATTTAGCTAATACTAATAACAAAGAGTGAACGTGAATAATTGTCTTCACGCACAGATTAGATGTTATACTTGACTCTCGGCATTATTCTCTTGGAGCTACGTGGTTTGGCATAAACGCAAATATATAGCGCAAAATTCGTAGCGCAAATATAGCAAAGGCTTGATCACTAGAAAAAACTGGATGACTGCATCTTAGATTTTTATTACACTAGTTTGAACACTGTCCACGTGACATAACTTTTACCTACACTATTCTGCCTCTCTTTCTTTCTATCTATCTCTCAACTCCCCTCTTGGTTTTCGAAAGTCGTGCGCTTGAGGTGATGATACCTATTTTTGCCATCACTATGACTTTCTCTCCATATAGGGTTAAGCTCCGTCCTCAAAAATGTATTGTTAGTAATGCGGAGTTATAAACTTTCTTATCTCCTCTCATGAGCATTCTCTAAAAAATATATCAGCATGATTTCATGTGATACAAGTTGATAACTTCCTCGTATAACATCGCCGCACGGTTTAGTTGCAGAAACTTTTGTTAATTTACCACTGTCATCGATACGGATATAAATGTTGACGCAATATCCGTTTTCTAAAGATATTAAATCAAAGAAGTTCTACTCTTTTTCATGAATCAATTGAGCTAATACCACAGTAATCATTCCTTGATATTAAGTATCGTGGAAATAATTTCTAGTAAATAAAAATATGAGCGAAATCCAGTTGAATGAACTGTCATATGGTGGGCAGGAACTGAATAGTAGCCACTCCGGATATGATGGCCAAGAGGAAGCAGAAACGGTTGATCACAGTGTAGAAGATTTTCCAGGGATGATGACAGAAGAAGATACAAGTCAGACATTGGAGAGATTGCAGACCCTATCCAGAGAGATTTCAAGGCGAACTTCCCGAGATGGTGATATTGCAGTTGATCCAAGAGACTTTGATTTGTATAATCTTCTCGAGAAGGTTATCGTATCTTCAGCCAAACAAGGTATTAAAGAATGTCATGCAGGTGTTTCTTTTGAAGAATTGTCTGTTTATGGTAAAGATGAGACATACTCGATTGTACCTACGGTAGGGGACATTTTAAAGGGACCCTATACTGTTTTCAAGGCTATCACAAGTAAGAAAGTACCTGATCGTGCCATCCTTCATGAAATAAATGGATTGGCTAGAAGTGGTGAAATGGTTTTGGTGCTTGGGAGACCAGGTGCTGGATGCTCAACAATGTTGAAGGCTCTTAGCGCAACTGACCGTCATTTATACACCCGTTTTGAAGGAGAGATCAAATATGATAATGTTCCTTTAAAGGAGATGGTAAAGACTTTCAAAAGTGACTTAATTTATTGTCCTGAGTTGGACACTCATTTTCCTCATTTGACGGTAGCCCAAACATTGAGATTCGCCATTGCTTCAAAAGCCCCTGCAGTCAGAATTAATGGAGCCAGCAGAGAAAAATATATCGAAGTCACGAAGGATGTATTGAATGCTGTATTTGGATTAGGTCATGTTGAGCATACTAAGGTTGGAAATGACCTCGTTCGAGGTGTTTCGGGTGGTGAAAGAAAAAGAGTCTCCATTGCTGAGGCTCTTTCATGTCGTGGATCTATTTATTGCTGGGATAATGCTACTAGGGGATTGGATGCCTCGACTGCGCTCGAATATACTAGAGCTGTTAGGACTGCCACGAATCTCTTAAAGCACACTGCTTTTGTAGCTATCTACCAAGCAGGAGAAAATGTATATAATACATTTGATAAAGTTACAGTACTCTATTCTGGTCGTCAAATATATTTTGGGCCAGTTACAGAGGCCAAGGCATATTTCGAAAATATGGGATTTATATGCCCAGCTCGACAAGCTACAGCTGAGTTCTTGACCGCCATCACTGATCCTATAGGAAGGTTTCCAAAAGCAGGGTATGAAGACAAAGTTCCAAGAACTGCTGAAGATTTTGAAAGATACTGGCAGCAGTCAGATGAATACAAGCGTCTAAAGCAAGAAATTGATGAACACAATAAGTCTTTCAACCAAAATGATACTTTGAACGTGTTCCGTACGGCCAAAAAACAGGACACAATGAGATATCAGAGGCCAAAGTCAAAATACACTGTTAATTACACGTATCAACTCAAGCTATGTTTTATCAGAGGCTTGCAGAACATATGGGGTGATAAAGCTTATACTCTTATTCAAATTATTGCAGCTATCTCTCAAGGATTGATCGCAGGTTCGTTATATTACAATACTCCAGGAACGGTTTCGGGTGCATTTTCCAGAGGTGGAGTCATTTTTTTCAGTACCTTGTATGTCTCCTTAATGGGATTAGCACAGGTTTCAGCTTCCTTTAGTTTGAGACCGATATTGATGAAGCAGAAAAACTACTCGATGTACCATCCTTCTGCAGAGGCAATAGCGTCTGCTCTTACTTCAGTTCCCGTTGCTTTAATTGTCTCCTTCTTTTTCGTGGTCGTGATATACTTCCTTTCAAACTTAGCTGTTGAGGCTGGCAAGTTCTTTATTTGTTGGCTATTTGTTTTTCTCCTTTCATTAACAATGTCTGCCATGTTTGAAGCTGTTGCTTCTCTCAACAAGACAATTGCCACTGCTAATGCATTTGCTGGTGTTTTGGTACTAGCATCTTTGATGTATTCTTCTTATATGATTCAACGGCCCTCGATGCATCCATGGTTCAAGTGGATATCATATATTAATCCTATTTTATATGCTTTCGAAGCAGTGGTCTCTTCAGAATTCCATGGTCGTAAGATGGAATGTGATGGAACTTATTTGGTTCCCACAGGTCCCGGTTATACATCTTTGTCTAACGGAGAGCAAGCTTGTGCCTTTAAAGGATCAGTTCCTGGTCAATCGTGGGTATCTGGTGATTCTTACATATCTACTGCATTTTCCTACTCATTCAGTCATGTCTGGAGAAATCTTGGGATTCTTATTGGCTTTTTAGTTTTTTTCAACTTTGTGAAGGCTCTTGGTATGGAACTTGTGAAACCAATAAGCGGTGGTGGTGATAAACTTCTTTTCTTGAGAGGTCCAGTACCTAGCAATGTTGTTTTACCGACGGATATCGATGATTCATCAGACATTGAAAATCAATCCTCGACATCGAAGAACTTAGAAAAATTCGATAAAGGTGAAGATTCTGATAGTGTATTTGAGGACTTGAAATCAAAGGATATGTTCACCTGGAAGGATGTTAATTATGTTGTAAAGTATGATGGTGAGGACCGTACTCTTTTAGATAGCATATCGGGATATTGTGTTCCTGGTACATTGACTGCATTGATGGGAGAGTCTGGTGCAGGTAAGACCACTTTACTTAATGCATTGGCTCAAAGACTTGATACAGGAATTATTACTGGAGATATGTTGGTGAATGGTAAGCCCTTAGATTTGTCATTTAGTCGTCGTACAGGGTATGTGCAACAGCAGGATATTCATTTATCAGATAGTACAGTGAGAGAGGCCTTGCAATTTGCTGCTAGAATGAGAAGATCTAGAGATACAAGCGATCAAGAAAAATTGGAGTACGTTGAAAAAATAATTAAAGCTTTAGAAATGGAACTTTACGCCGATTCCATAGTTGGTCAACTTGGAAATGGACTTAATGTTGAACAAAGAAAAAAGCTATCAATTGGCGTCGAATTGGTTTCTAAACCATCTCTTTTATTATTTTTAGATGAGCCCACTTCAGGCTTAGATTCCCAATCTGCATGGTCCGTTGTTAGATTATTGACAAAATTGTCGAATGCTGGTCAATCAATCTTATGCACCATACATCAACCGTCGGCAACTTTGTTTGAGCAGTTTGATAGATTGTTATTATTAAGAAAGGGTGGCCAAACGGTGTATTTTGGAGATATTGGTGAACATTCACGTACCATTTTAGATTATTTCGAGCGTAATGGTGCTAGAAAAAGTGATGACTCTGAGAATCCTGCCGAATACATCTTGGAAGCCATAGGAGCTGGCGCAACTGCAGTTACGGATAGAGATTGGTTTTCGATATGGAATAAGTCTCCTGAAAAGAAGAGAGCTGACATTGAGAGAGAAGAATTAATCGAAAAGTATTCTAAAAATAACAATTCTTCTTACTCTGAAAGGGAGTTGAAACAAATGTCAAAAACTTATGCTAGTCCCTTCTGGTATCAGTTCGTGTATTTGCTTCGCAGAAATGCTCTTACTTTCTGGAGAACACCCGAATACATCGCTGCCAAGACCTTTTTGATGACTTTTTCAGGTTTATTCATAGGTTTTACTTTTTTCGGCTTAAAAAGTTCATTAACTGGTATGCAAAATGCGTCATTTGCAGGTTTTTTGACTGTTGTTGTTTCTGCTCCTGTTATCAATCAAATACAGGAGCATGCTATGAAAAGTAGAGATTTATACGAAGGAAGAGAAAGATTTTCGAAGACTTACCATTGGTCATTGATGATCATTGTCCAGGCATTTAACGAATATCCGTATCTTGTTTTTGGAGCATCCCTCATGTTTGTATCTTTATATTTTCCGACTCAGGCGGATACTTCAGGTCCACACGCTGGAGTCTTCTATTTGACTGAAAGTATATTCTTGCAGACTTTTGTCATCACGTTTGGTTTGTTGATTCTTTTCATCGCACCGGATCTACCATCTGCAGCAATTTTGACGTCGTTCTTTTACACTTTCATTGTGGCTTTCAGTGGAATTGTCCAGCCTGTGCATTTGATGCCTGGATTTTGGACTTTCATGAATAAGGTCAGTCCATATACATATTTCATACAGAACTTGGTGTCTACTTTCTTGCACGATAGAAAGGTGATATGCGATGATGTGGAGTTTGCATATTTCAATCCTCCTAAGGGACAAACTTGTGAACAGTTCACTGCCCCTTACTTGAAGCAAGCTTTTGGCTACATTGCTAATCCAGATGCAACAAGTCAATGTCGCTACTGTACATTTAAAGTCGGGGATGAATATTTAAGCTCAATTAATGCAAGCTACTCATACATTTGGAGAAACGTTGGTTTCTTCTGTGTTTATGCTATATTCAACCTTGGACTAGTTTTAGTCTTATACTGGTTCTTCAGGGTAAGACAAGGTCCTTTGTTGCCTTCAATTCTGTCTTTGCCTTTTTTGAAAAAGAAGAGCAAAAGCAAATGATACTCATTCAATTTCTAGATTGAAACTTAAATCTTATCAATTTAATAATATTTGAATGCTAATTTCTCTTCTATATTTAAGTCAATTATTTGTTAATTTATTTATTCATTCATTCATTATCTACTTAATTTATTAATTAAAATATCGTTTATTACTCACTCGCTATGGAAACATCAGAATACCATTAGGAAGAATCTGACCCACTCACTTGAAAGAAACAGTATTTAATGTTTATACAGTTGCGTAACTTCAAGTACGATTCTTGCCAACCTACTATTTTGACTTTGAAATATAAATAGAAATAGAGTTCCCCCTTGAAAATTGATTTCTTTAAAGCTCTAGTAGACTGATAGATGGTTAATATGAGGAACGCTCAAGATTGGATAGATTATTTGGAATTAGAAGGTCATCCAGAAGGAGGATACTTTAAGCAAACTGGCGCATCTGACCAAATTGTGAAATCACATACGGGACTTGATGTGCCTTTGTACACTAATATTTTATTCTTATTGAAAAGCGATAACCCATCTAATTTTCACAGAATAGGCTCAAATGAAGTATGGTACTTTCACGAAGGACATCCATTAACTGTTCACTGTATTCAACCAGATGGAAGGTATGAAAAAGTGGTACTTGGGAGAGATATCTCAAAAGGACAAGTTCTTCAGTATGAGGTACCCCGGGGTGTAATTTTTGGATCTAGTGTTGAAGAAGGATACGGTTTAGTAAGCTGTATGGTAGCTCCTGGTTTTGATTTTCGTGAGTTCCATTTGTTTGAAAGAGCAGAATTGATAGAACAGTATCCTCAACATAAAGATATAATTAGTAAATTGACTAAGTAGCTTAAATAATTTATTACTCTCTTGAGTAGGATGAAGAATAACTACACAAGGATCAATTGAATAATATTATGATTTTAAAGGGGATTAATAAGTTTCAATGGAGATATTGTTCCTTTGGCTATCAAATACGCACAATTTTCATGTCTAATTGTACTATATTTAATTATACCTTTTATATCATTTTAAGACAGTCGTAATGAATCGGTGGAAATTAGTCCTTGGTGTTTCTTCAATTCCTTCTATATCGTTTATTGCATGGAACTTGTATTTGACTAAGCAATGTCCTGAAGTAGAACCGGGAGAAATGCCTGCTGACATGCGGATAATGTCCGTTATCAAAAGCAATACAAATCCTAATGTTAGTGTTCCATATTGCGATATATTCAAAATTAAGTTACAAAAGAGTAACTTTTTAGATGTAAGCAAAAGTTTCTTTGATAGAAAAGCTTTAGAATTTGATGATAATGGTGCCTTTAAAATATTTGGTAATACTTCTTTAACAGATTCTAAAAAAAAAACTCAGAGTACGGTTTGGCGATGGAAATGGAGTGATGATCATCTAGTGAAATTTTTTGAAAAGTTAGCTAGCTGGGGGTATCCTTTTAGATTAATGAATGGGGGATATCATGAATTGTATGTGGAAACTGATTCAAAGGAAGATGCAATTGAAGTTTATTTTGCCAATGCCCATGAATATGCTGATCTAGGGGACTCCAAAATTTTACCAAAGTGGGTAAGAAGCTTGCATCGCGTGTACGCCAGGTATTTGCTTTCATCTGCATTCGAAGATATGCCTAAACTTACGTCTGACTAAATGCCTTATATAAATTGGTTTTTAGTGATGATAGAAGAATAAGCATCTAGTATGAAAGACAACCAAAGAAAGTACTCAAATCAAAAAGGTACTTTAATATCCCGTACCATTCCTTTGTTAGATATTATACGACTTACATAGGCACCCATTACTTTGACTCACTATAAAGAAAATGTTTCGAAGTTGCATTTGCAAAGAATTGTCTTTAGAGATTTTTCAATATTATAGAACCCGTTTGTTTTGAGCTACGTTTGGCAGGTAAGAAGAACTCTATGTGATATTTGATGTTAATGGGCAGAAATTAAGCAAATTTTGGCTCACTATTCTTATGCTTTGTTGCATTAATTCTAATTTGGAGATAGAAACGAAGAATACGCATTGAGCACTGAACAAAAGTTCACAATACTCTGGAACAACAATTAAGATAGTATCTAAATTAGTCACCTGTTAACTACATCGTTCGGTTAATAATCATTAAAATATATCTTGACTTTAGAAACATAGATAATTAAATTCTATTAGCAATCCTGTTACTAATTTTACAATAAATTTCACAGCTTAGTGATATTCTAATCAACATGCGTTACCTCAGCCTTGTCATTCCAATCAGGATGAGTGACGGCCATTCTTTGATGAGCATAAAGGGGAGGCAAAGGATCAATCTTTCGTCTGAGGATGACCCTTTGAAGTGCATTTAGTAAGTGTTGAGTCTGCCACTTTGCATGCTTCATTGCACTTACTGAGAAAACTTCATCTAATTCTTCCAAAGTTAAACCTTTAGTTTCTGGCAAGAACCACAAAACTAAAAAGAATCCAACAACATTCCAAGCTGCGTACCAGCCAAATGCGCCAGTGGAAGTGAACGATTTGACAAGTTTTGGCCATGTAAAAGCCAAAATGAAATTGAAGAACCAACATGTAGCAGTAGCAAAGCCCATTCCTAAGTCACGAATATACAACGGGAATGCCTCAGCTGAGTAAGTAAATGGAACAGGACCCTCACCAGCCGAGTAAATACATGCATATATATAAATACCGCTTGCAACAATCCCAATCCTAGTTTGCAGGCCCTCTTCAGCAAGGAATCCAAAGGCTGTCCATAATAAGAAAATTGCCATTAAAGGAAAGGTTATTAATAACAACTGTCTTCTACCATAGGTGTCAATAGTATAGAAGGTTGGTATGGCAAAAAGGAAGTTAATCATACCAAACCCCCATGAAGCAACCAATGCCAGCACTTCACTGAAACCACTTTCAATAAAAATAGTGGAATTATAATAAACGATGGCATTAATTCCACAAAACTGTTGCATGAACATGACAATCCAAGCACCAAGTGCACCGTTTCTGTTCCTTCTGATAGTGAACATTTGAATGAGACGTTTCCAAGTGGGGATTCCCTTGTAAGAAGCTTCTTCCTTCAATAAAACGTATTGATAGAAACAGTCTCTAGCTGCAGCTATTCTCTCATGACGAAGTTGAGTCAAAGATTCAAAAGCATCCTTGTGTCTATCTATTCCCATAAGCCAACGAGGTGACTCTGGTACAAATGGTATTTGAAGCAAAACGATTATTGCAGGAATACAAGCAGAACCTAACATTAGTCTCCAATTGAGACCAGTCCCAAAACTACGATCAGGAACATAATAGAATGCTAAGCAAGCGACATAACCAAACATGATTCCAACAGCGGTAAAAAACTGCCACAACATCACCAAGGCACCCCTAATATGTTTTGGAGTACACTCGGCAGCATAAGCAGGCACAGTGGCAGATTTAATCCCGATACCAAATCCTAAGAAGAATCTAGCAATGAAGAGATGCCACCATGTATTGACAAACCCTTGCCAAAAACAGGTAATAGCAGATATTACGCATGTCCAGAAGATTGTCCACTTCCTTCCTAGCTTCCTGTTCCATATATCAGACATCCAACATGCCAAACATGATGCACACAAATAAGGAGCTCCGTTTACTAAACCTTCAATCAATTCGGGGTCTGCCAATTTATCAACTCCAAACGCCTTAGGGTACATCAAAACAGCTCCGTTGATAACTGATTCGTCCATACCTTGAACTGCTGCGGCCATCGATCCTAGGGCAATAACTTGTACTAGCTTCGATGGCACGTGCCATTTCTTCGTTAATTCTAGGTTCAAACCTATTTTTTCTTCCTCTGAAAGAAATGGCATCGAATTGAAATCGCTTGGTGTACGTGCTAAAGCAGCTGCTCTAGAAAACAAATCTGGATCAAGCTCATATTTGAGCGCATAATTCCTACCCATCTGCATCACTTGATCTTCAGAATACTGAGACAATATATTCCCTCGTTCACCATGTCCAGGTTGCGCAATCTGTGAATGCAAGCTCTCCATATCATTAGTACTTTTATTCTTAAAACTGGAACTTGAGCTATGCTCAAAGACTCCATCGTCCGGAGGACCATATTCCTTGGTATTCGCAGCAGCTTTTTCACTGCTAGAATAATCTGACATGTTTAACGTTCTGATTCTAACATTGAGCCATTTCGGTTTTCCAAATTATGGTTGATTGTCTCCATATATATATACGGGGTATATCTTGTGCTTTTGGTGTTCAAAACCTAAATACTTTTGGTCAGCAAAGTTTGTCGAGCGCTTTAAGCGTCTCACTTTTGTTGAGGCTGCATCATGTACGTAACATTTAGGTATTCACACATTCTTTCTGTCGGAGCCTTGTTATTAGATCTAAACTTATTCTTCCGAGTATTATGTTAGTCCTTTCTCCGCATTTACCCCTTAGGCGTATAAGGACCTATTTCAGAGATGCGGTTGTTGTTTCCTGTATATTAATTGTTTTTTTATTGTTCAGCCTCCGCACGGCAACAACAAAGACCACAATAATAGGAAACATAATATGGAACAATCCTCGATAGATGACCTTGAAAAGATTTACGCAATATGCATTAACGAGAGGAAGCAATTAAAGATATGAACTTTTGATACCTTAAGAAGAAACCGGTATATAAAAGTTTGTGCTTACTTAATGATTGATTATCATCATCAATACGGTCATGATCCATGGTTCTTTGTTTGCTATCAACATACCCCTCAAAAAGTAAACTTGAAGAAGATTGAATCCAACAAAGACAATTGCTTCTCTTTGATGTTTCACGAGATACATGTACGCCAAGCCTTACCTTGCGGAAGGGTGCCCTTAAAACAGCGATCCGGAAAAGCGGAAGCAATCATCTCAGAAAACACAAGAGTCTCCCTTGCAGTTATTGGGACTGAATCCTTGAAGTTACTGTTTAGAGTCTTTCAACGTCTTATCGCTTGAATATTCGTGGTCCAGAGTTCGTGAACAATAGTGCATGCAATTATATTGTTCGTCGTTGATTTATAAGCCTTAAATGTGTGGTTTCTGTTCAATAAATTGATCTTTGGAGATCTCTGTAAGCGACTCTCGAAAGTACTATTACCGGCTTGCGGTTGCGTAAAAAGACTTGGCAATAAACGGCTACAAATTTTACCACCGAGACTGGGGACAAGTTTACGATTTGAACCTTGAAGGTCGGATAAGTTCTAGCAAACGATAGAGAGATCCTACGTATCCCTATATCTAATTTAGTGGGCAGTGATTAAACAAGATCTTCCGGCAAAAGCACTGACTAGTAATCGATGGCAAGTTCGGTATGTCATTTACCTTTACCTCTACCTCTATCTCTGTGGTATGTTGTATGTTGAATTTGTAAAATAAGCACACCACCATCATTCTCTAACTGAGTTTGCCCTTATATCAAAATCAAGTAGAATTAGATCGATTCTACTTGAAGAGATTTATGTTATGTGAAAAAGTTTTATCTTTTCCAATATATCTCCATATTATAATAAATATATGAGCTAGAGAACAGTCATAAATGATATGCAAACGACTATAGGATAGACGAATCCTTCTACAGGTACTTTTCGGTTTATTAGACACAGTATGGTGATTATGAGTCACCTTGAGTACACGTCATCTTAAGCACGAATCATCACTGATTTTTTTTTCAGCTGAATCATCTAATCTCAACATGAGAGGGGTATTAGTTGACTGTGACATACATACCTGAGTAAACATGTCTATGTTTCTGCATAACACTAATGATGTGGATTCTAATTATCTTTTTCTTCTTCGAAGAGAACATAGTATTACAAGAGAACTACTTGTAACAGAAGCTGCTTTAATCAGAATTTTTATAAAATGGTAAAATAGTTAATAAGTTTTAATCCAAGTATTTACTTCTAAGTGCATGAGAATATGTCACAACTGGAACACTAGAATTGCTCCATAGATGGCTTAAATCTATGATGTTTCCGCAAACATTATGATTGATAAATGTATATCTGTACTTGCAACTCCATTTGCATATTTTATTTCGTTGACAATTGATCAGGATGAGACGGAAAACTGTGTCAGTAATTATCTCGACGCTAAGGAAAGCTTTAAGAGCTAGAAAAAAGATATGCAACTAAAAATAGCTTGATGAATCATCACCTAATCCGAGAGGAAAATGACCTATCTGATTCATACGTCTGCTAATCTCCGATTGTAATATATTTCTTCTAAAAACACGAGCTTGAGGAGAAAAATATTTAAATAAGCCATAGCTATACTAAGTAGATTCAATTATTTATTATTAAGCCGTACAGAGAAAGAAAGTATCCGCTAATTTGCTAATTTGTCTGAGAACAAATTGTACTATGAGAAATTGATTGCTTTCTATATGCAGGTCATACATGTGTTGCAACTTTCCAAGTTTGAAAGGAAGCTTAGGTCAGCTTCATGTACTGCGAGGTAACAAAGATCTATCAAAAGAGCTTGATGAAGCTTTACACAAATCCCATTTATTTAAATAGAAAAGCATGGGTATTTCTAAGCACTCAAGTGCTATAGTTCAACAGAAAGTCAATTCTTTAATATGCATTAGTAGCAACAGTATAAAAAAGTCTTCTTTACTTTTTTTGGAAAGAGAGACATAGAAAATGTTTTATACTGAGGGTGTCTAAATTCAAAATTTTCTAATACTCCTAGACCACATGCACCAGTTCTAACAGCATCCTGCTTATAATCGACTCTAAAATATGTGTTTTTTCTTTATATATAATTTCATGAGGATGCATCCCTTTCTCAAAGTTATAGGAATCGTAGCTTTTGAAACCAAACTTTTTATCTATTGTTATCATAAGACCTTGCTCCTTTCTAGTTCTCAAATAGCCATTTGACGTTCTCTTGGACGAAAATAGCTGATATAGGTGTCTTATATATAAGAAATAGATGGCAGTTTGAAGCATTTGAAATGTGATAGTAAAATATACGTCCTCTGTATATCTGTGATGCCTTCTATACCAGCCCCATATTAATTATGGGGGTTTGAGAACTTCACCCATGTTTTTTCTTGAGCATGATTAAAAGATTTCAGGGATACATTATCTATAAGTCTATAACAGGAAATGACATGTTCTTGACAAAAAAGAATATATCAGTATTTGATGCAAGACGTTACCGGCACCATTTTTAGCAACAGAAGTTTTTCTATAAGGTTGTGCATTTTTAAGTAATCCGAAAACGACACACAGCTGTGTGACCATCAAATTTTAATAATATTTATTGAATCTAAAAACGGTACTTTAGTATATAAACCTAAAGTCAAGCCGTTTATTACCTTGATCGGTAGTATTTTTGGTATAGTCTAACTTCTCCAGCTCACTTAAACTTTTCCATTTTCTATCTCTCTGTTTGTTCCTGTATTGGAAGTAAAACCTTGACAAAACAGCAATTCCCAAACCACCAAATGCAATTCCAATTAATTGAGTGTTTCCACGGTGATATAATGGTGCATCATCTTCTCTGTAAATATTAGAAGCAATGATACTACCCGCCTGTGAAAATATATTAACCACAGCTGCTGAAACTGCCCTTGATTTGACGGAATTTGAATTTGCTGAACACCAGCTAGTTGAGAGAGCTGTCAACGGGGGGTGACCCAACAAAACAGTCATAAGTGCAAATGATCCCCAAGCATGTTCTGGTTTCCCAGATCCTGGCCAATACCTCAAAGGAATTAAGGTAGATATACACCATAGAGCATTGACTGCCAGGAGCAAGGAACGTGAATCGATTATGTCGGAAATATACGAGAATGCGAACATGGTTACTAAACTTAAAACTGAGTTAGGTATTGTAAGTGCATTTGTTTTAAAAGTGGAAAATCCAAGCTGACGAAGTGACAATTGCAAGTACGAAGCGACAGGACCAGAACTCATTTCAATGAGGAAACGAATGAGGTAAATTGGAAATAAATCAAAATCAAACAATGCTCTACCCAATTCCTTTAAAGTAACAGGCTGTCTATTATGCATATCCCCTTTAGTTGGATCATCACGCAATACTTTATTAACCACTATCTTTTCCTCTCTATCAGTATACCAACCTTTTGGTCGATACCATGTTTTAGTTTGCACAGGTGAAGCAGGCATTAAAAACCAAGATGCTATCCCAATAAGCAAGGTGAATGCACCTTCAATAAGAAATAACCATCTCCAACCCTCACTCATGGTGGAAGTTTTAATTTTCAATAAAGCAAAAGCTAATAAACTTGAAATGATAGTTGTGGTTTGATTCGAAGCATAGAAAAATGACATCCTATTCGTATACTCTGTTGAGGTGAAAAAATAACTAATCCACAAGCAAGTGTCACAGATAAATCCACCTTCTAATAGACCAATTAATGCTCGAGTAGCATAAAAACCATGTTTTCCAGTAATAGCAGCCTGGCACATTGCGACTATACTCCATAACATCATTTGAGTGGGAATCCAGACATCTGCTCCAATTTTTTTGGAGATTAATTGAGAAGGGAGTTCTGCCGCTAGGAAGCACACCAAGTTAATTGTTTTCCCAATATTCATTTGATTAGTGGTCAAATTCAAATCATCCAAGAAATTGTCGGAAAGTGCTTGGGCAAGATTCGACCTATCAAAGTTTAAAGCAGTGAACATCATGAAAGACCAAAAAGTCACATGCCAATCATTTTTCCACGTAACCTTCCTTTCCTCTTCTTTGCTCCAAGTAAATTCAGGATCGAAATGAGATCGACACTCGTATTTGGTCGTCTCATATAAATTATAATAGTACTCAGCCACAGCTGGGTCTTGAAAGATGTTCTCATCCTTGTTTATACTCTCTAAGTCCAACAGCCCAGTTTCAATAAAAACTTTGTCTTTCTTGTCCGTCGAAGAAACACTCATTTTAGCTTAGAACAAGTGAGGTAAAAAATAAAGCTGCCAGCAGAATACTCTATTGATAGGCATGCAAATTTATATAATTTTCACATAAAACCCTTATCAGCCACAACGTATCTATTCGATTATTCCATCGTTTTTGGTTTTTAAACATAACTCTGAAGCCACCTTGATAATATTGCTATGGCTCAAAATTCAAACTCTTTTTATTTGTGGCTTAATTGTCAGTAAGCGGATAAATCATAAATCAAAGTAGTAAAAGTGTGTGCTCACTTGAGCGTTTCTCAATTTTCAGGAGTAAGTTCAATAACGCCATTTACCTCTCTGGGAATAAGTTGCATACAATTGACTCTTTTCCCCTAAAACTGTTCGTAAATTGAGATATTAACGTCATAAAACACCTGGTTAGTAGAAAAAACAGGGACTCTCTTTTTAAGATCAGTTTCAATCAGAGCCCTCGTACCACAAACAATAGATTCTTTTGTCTTATTAGTAGCAGAAAAACCACCTTGAGGTATCAGTCGCATCATCCCTTTCCTTACGGAGTAAAACTCTTTTTCTTCTTTCTAACTTATCCTATCATGTAAAGATGGACACATGCTAAAATCATAATGCTTGTTATACCTTTGCTAGCCACACCTGAGGGCTAGCTAAGGTTGTATATACAACAAAGTTGACTATTTTACATACAGGAAATAAGTGATTTTAATATGAAATCATGTAATTGTGGAACCTCGATTTTGTATATGGCTGTGAGCTAGAAATGTTTCCTTCTTATCCACGTTTAGGGATAAATGAGGTTTGTTCTTGATTTAGCAACCTATGGCGTAATAAGTCCTCGAACTTGTGTAAAAAAAAAGAGCCATTCCTTGGTATATTTTGAGGCACACTAGTGCTATAAAATGCTCTAATTTGATTTTAAAGATGGAATAAAAGACACATATAGATAAAAACGAATTAATGTCAACTACAGAGACTATATCTATTAAAGGAGAGGCCCAAGATGTGCCGAGGTATGTTATCCTTGAGAAAAACTCGTTTATAGCACCTACGAATGTATATCAAGGACCTTCTCCTTATGCAGAAAAATTCACAGAAGGTCCTTCATACCAGCCTACCAATACTTTTGTTCAACCATCGGGAATCCTTGAAGAGGAGTATGAATTCGAAGATGTCACTCCTCAAATTGGAAGAGAGTTTCCTAAAGCCCAGTTGAGAGAGATCCTTAAAGACGATGACAAGCTAAAAGAACTTGCAATAACTGTTTCACGTCGAGGAGTAGTTTTTTTTAGAGACCAGGATATCTCTCTTGAAGAACAAAAATTTTTAACTGACAAGCTTGGAAAGTTAGCAGGAAAACCAAAAACATCTGGATTACATATCCATCCTACGGCGCCAGCTGGTGGTTTTATTAAAAATGATGGTTCTGGAAAGGTCGATCCAGAAATCTCAATTATTTCTTCTAAACAGAATAAACGTTTCAAAGAAAGAAGAGGTGACAAAGAAAGAAGAGGTGACTTTTTTAAAAAAACAAGTGCCAAAGAATGGCATAGCGACATCACTTTTGAGCCAGTGCCTGCTGACTATTCAATTCTCAAAATTGTCGAACCTTTAGAGAGCGGCGGAGATACCCTCTGGGGAAGTGGATATGCCCTTTATGAGAAGCTTTCGCCATCTTTTCGGGCTTATCTCGAATCACTAACAGGGACCTACTCTCAACCAGGTTTTAAAAAATCATCTGAAGGGGTTTATGATTTGTTTTCTGATGAAAGAGGTGCCCCAGAAAATATTGGAGACGAGTTAACTGCTGTTCACCCTATTGTGAGGACAAATCCAGTAACAGGTTGGAAATCAGTTTTTGCTATTGGGAATCATTTTACATCTTTCAATGGATTAACCGAATATGAAAGTACCCTTTTAAAAGATTACCTTAATGAAACTTTATACGGCAACAACGATCTTCAAGTTAGATTTAAGTGGAATAAGAATGATGTAGCAATTTGGGACAATAGATCTGCCTATCATTCGGCTACTTTTGATTATCTCGGTGGAGATAAAGAACGCACTGGGGTAAGAACGGTAGGAATTGGAGAGCGTCCTTATCTTGCAAAGAATAGTACTAGTCGTGAAGAGGGACTCCGAAAATCTGGTCTTAAGTATTAGGCCTTATTTTTGTTCCTCTCATACTTTCAAACAAAATACGGCTACCTCTACTTACATAATCCTGTATTGTAGGATTTAGAATGTTTGTAATCACCGTAAGTTGAGTTTCTTTTTCGAGTTATGTTTATTGTAATATTGTCTAATCTGCTGAGCATTTTTATAATCATTCCGTAGAGCAGACCCCCATATAAAAAGCAAAAGCTTTCACTGCAATTAACTCCGTCATGGGTGCAATATCAAATTGCAAGAATCATTGAGACTGGTGCTGTACATATAAGAAAGCGCTATTCAAGATGATGCTATATTTCCTCATAGTGACAAGAGAGTAGTGGATTTTTGGACAATTCAGTAGCACAGCTTCCAACTAATTTATAGTAGTGGAAAGTTGAAATAAAATAATATGTGTTGGTTTTGCAAGGTAAAGCAGCACTAGTTTCTGGTGCTTTATCTTCTAAATTCCTAGATTTAAATAAGATAGGTTTATAATTTGTGTTGGTTTTTAAAAAACCATTGTGATCTTTGGCAAAATTTTTATATTAATGCTACAAAAACCGAAAAAATAAAATATGTGATTGCCAAAGCTTTCTTTCAACTCTTGAAATTAAAATCATGTCCCAATAATTAACATAGCTAAGTCGATTTTAGTTCAAATTATAATAATTTAAATATTAATATAGGGAGAATCGGCTCTCTGACTAGAAATCTGGAGGTAGTATCTTTCCACAAATACAGTTTGACTAGTGGTAGGACACATCAGAGATAAATATGAAATAAGTACCAAAGATTTTATGGATGAAATACTCAAGAAAAACCTTTTTATTACTAAGAGCCAAGATCTGGATACGTTATAGACATATCTGAGGAAAAAATAACCATGCGAACTTGTTAAGGAACATTATCTGCTGCCTGATTTCTATCTCCTGTATTCGGATTAATCATGAATGCATCTAAAAAACCAGCCTCTGTACTATTTATAAGATTTATTGGACTATCTCCAGATTTAGGACCAGTCTTAAGATCCTTCTCTGCAGAAGAAGATGGGCCTAAAAGTGATCTTGAGTGGGGTGTTAGCGAATCTTCCTGTCGGCTCGCTTCCCTGAAACCTTTTATTTTTGAATTTGAGCTGTCAAATAAAATATCCTTGAGCCCTCTAGCCTTATCCTCAAAACTTATAACGTCCCTTGCTATGTTACATGGTCTAGAGTTTTGCGACATATCTCCCAACAAGCGCGCCAATTTTTCAGCAACACATGGATAACCTGTCATCATGTCTGAACAAGTCAAACAAATAGTCAACATGTAATCCAAATAAGGAATGCATAGAAGCTGTTTCTTACTTAACTTTGTTAGTAACCTTTTTAATCCTAGTGCGCCTTCTACGTAGTAGTTATTTCGCCGTTTTTGTGAATACTTGTAGCCTTCAAGTGCAGTTTCTTCACTCAATCTCACAGCTATCACGCAGAGCGTTAAGTTGTACATCAAGTGGACAATTAGAACATCTAACGAGATATTCTGGATATCCACACTCTCATTTAACAGCCCCATCAAGAAAATAGAAGGGATTTTCTCTTTAATACTATTCAACCTTCCCTCCAAATAATCAAAAGTAATAACATTAGGTGTTAAAAATGCTTCCGTTACTCCTACGGTATCAAATTGAGATGTCACAGATAAATTTAAAACAGAGATAATCTTAACGGTCTGATCGAAGGAAGTCCCAAAATATTTGTATTCATTTGAGTTGGTTATATCTGTGACCTCTTCAAAATTTAGAAAGTTAGATCTATCCCATTCTTTCCAGTCAGAAACTTTCATGACAGAGGATCTTCCCATCCTAGCTGAAAGTAAAGTATTTAGGATAAAAGCGACTTCCCAAGTTCTTGTTCTCGACAGCTTATAAAATAATATCAGGTAAGGGTCACTTCTTTTACTAAACTCTTCTTCGCTTGGTTCCACTAGTCTTACGTCTATAGCCATTCTAGCGGCCGAAGAAGTTAATACCCAAGAGAGATCCCAATTTCCGATACAATACTCATAGTATCCAATGAGAAGCATTGTTTGAATTGTTTCAATGGTGGAATTGGCTCCATATTCTAAAACTGAAGTCGCATTAGAAGCATAAACGTTTGAGGCTGTCGTTGAGATCAGCAATTTTGTTGTTGCATCCATAATGTATCTACCATTGGAGAGTACTGCCCATGACAAAGCCACTGTATTTAAAACTGCGTCCTTTTGGCTTACTTGTATCTTTTTGTTGAATACTTTTTCTATAAAACTCATCATCAAATCTTTTTCTAACATAGGAAATAAAGGATTGATAAATTGAAAATATGCGTCAACTAAAATTTTATATTCTTCTGGGAAGGAATACAAGCTCGAAGATATGTCTGGAGGCTTTTGTGATTTATGGATACGAAAAATTGAACTAACTCGAAAAGGAGCTAAGAATTTGGAAGGTGATTGAGCCATATATCTTTGGACAGCTGCTCTAGAGAAACCTGATACGATAAATGAATCACCTTGATACCTCAAATATTCTGTTGACCATTCTTCTTCTTTAAAGTAGTCATAAGGGCTTCCCGAATCGGATGATCGCAAAGCACTAGCGTGCTGATGCGTCTCTGTTGACCTATCTAAAAGAGCAACACGTTCACATATCTGGCTATGAGACCACATTTTTTGTAAAGTAGTTCGGTTTCGGAGAAACCGAGCCCTCTCTTCTCCCTCTGTAGAAATAACATGTAATTTTCGCTCAACATTCAAGGAATCTTTACCTGTCGTGATAAGGTATCCTAGAATACCCTCGTATAGCTGCAACTTCTTCTCGAGTTCCTGTAAGCGCCCTGTAGGTAGCCCTCTTTTCTTAATTGGAGGATATGTACACTTTGTTCCCTCCTTTCTGCAGCTTGAACAAGTTGGTTGAGCACCGTCACATTTGCTCTTTTTACTGCGGCAAAAATAGCAAGCTTGTCTTACCCTTTTTCTTTTGAAAGGTATTTGTACATCCATTTCAGTGAGTTAACTCTCATCCGTCATATTTGTGCCAAATTCTAGAGATAATTTAAAAAAACAACCGTGGAAAAATATTTTAAAGAAATAGCGTATCATTCCCCACATGGAATCGAATCGTAACATCTGGAACCTATGTCACCGATTGCCAGAAGTTACAAAATATCTTCCACATTTTAGTTGATTCATCTAATTTTATGACTACCATGGGGAATAATAAGAGATTCGAATACATACGATCACTTAAGGGCTTTGCTTAAAAGATACCATGCATTTTGAATTGAGCAGATAATCACAATAGAAAACTTGGAAATATATGCAGTAGACTTATTCTTATCTCAAATATTTCCGCACCAGGAAGGCGCATAGGCTATCTAAAATATATTGACATAATTATAAGATTCTATGGAACATAGGTACTTTCCCAAAGGTAGATGATAATTGCTAAACTTTGAATATAAGAGCTCAAAAAATTCTCGAAGTTATATCACCAAAGAATCCTTTTTACACAAGTTGAAATTAAATTGGATGAGCATATACAGGTATATCCCCACATTTCCGACGTATTTCTAGCGAAATCTTAAATTGGTCGAACTTTGGCTAAAATTTTGACTTAAGATTGACCATGATTGGAGCTTTAAATGTTTTTGATTAAAAATATGTATAAACTGTATATTTTTTTGAAAAAATGGATTAAATTACTTATACTTAAAATTAATCTATATATAGTCCACCATTGACATGAAGGTGAACACCATTGATCCAACTTGCTCTATCCTCGGCCAAACATGCTACAGCATAAGCAATCTCTTCAGGCTCTCCCATTCTTGCAGCTACTGGGATCAGCTCAATTGTAGGTTGTAAAATTTTCATCGCTTCTTCCCCAGCTTCCATGAATCCTTTGGTTTTGGTAGGACCGGGCGAAACCGCATTGACAGTGCAAGAATATTTCTTCGGAAGCTCTTTGGCCCAAACTTTAGTAAAGGAATCTACCATACCTTTTGTCCCAGCATAAATGGTCTGAAAAGGAGGTGGTCCTCTCGAAGAAGCTGAACAAATGTTAATAATTCTAGATTGCTTTGCTAGATGGGGTAATACTGCCTGTGTTGATAAGAAAGTTCCTCGGCCATTTAAGTTCACAATTAAATCCCAATCGTCTAACGTATGCTCTTCAAGAGATTTATTAATAGCTAATGCAGCATTATTTACCAAAATATGAATCTCACCGAAGTTTTCCACTGCCTTTTTAATTAACTCCTTTGGACCCTCAATAGAACACAAGTTGGCCTCTACAATGATACCCCTAATGTTATCACAGTCCTCAAGAATAAGTTGCAACGCATTTTCAGCTTCGTCCTTCACACTTGGATAGGGATAATTAATAACGATGTTAGCACCCCGCCCAGCTAGCTCATATGCGATTGCTGCTCCTATGCCTGTAGAGGAGCCGGTAATCACCGCTGTTTTTCCTTTCAAGGTATTATTATATTCGTTTGCCATCTCAGTCGTAGATGTCTTGGTGAATACGGATAATAAAACTTCACTATGTATGCCATTTGAGCATATCTATATACATTTTTGACGTTCCAGTAGTTTCGGAATTCAATTTTCCCCACAACGGCTGATTGCTTGCGGGTATTTATCGCACGAATACCCCAGATTCTTTCAGTTAGTGCAGACAATCTGTGAGAGAACTATTTAAAAAACTGGGCTAATGTTTAACCCTACAGTAGAAACCAAGATTCCTCAAATTGTCCCATAGGAACTAGAGCCTTTAAACGTTATTACTCAAGGTTTATAACAATTTTCTAACTGGAACCAAGTACTACGCGACCATGGATCATGGAACAGCGGAGAGAGGGGACATCTGATTCCTGCATATGTAATTAGCTTTTAAAGACGCTACTTTCTCCACTGTCGGAAAGTTTAAGGTAAACGTCATGACTAAGTCAAACAAAGAGTTCACCTGCTCGACTTGTGAGAAGTATTTCACCAGAAAGGAACATCTAGAACGTCATATACGATCACATAAGCATGAGAAGCCATTTATTTGTAACACTTGTGGAAAAGGTTTTGGAAGAAAGGATCTTTTGAATAGACATATAAAGGCTGATATATGTGGTAAAGAAAATTTGGAATCTAGTGAACAAACAAAAGAAAATGGGGGTTTCAAAAGAAAGAGAGCACCAAGGTGCCAGTCTGCTTGCCAGTCATGTATTGTATCTAAGTGTCGATGTGTGAAATCTAATGGGGAGAATAGTGCCTGCGACCGGTGCTTAAAAAGAAACACACCTTGCAACGACAAACCAAAGCAAATAGGCGACCAAGGCGATAGTCCAAACATAGATAGAGACACTTTCGATTTTGAATTACAAAACGAGACAGTAATAGACAACACGCAGCAGACACAGACCCACGCAGCTGCAAAAAGCACGGGCCATGGACACAGTGCTACAAGCACAGAAAACGACGTCGTGAGGTCATTTCTGGAACGGAATGATTTGTATAAAGAGGGACCATCACCTCTTTCAATCAGTGCCATGCTTTCTCCAATGGAGGCAGGTTTTTCAAGAGGAAGATCTCCTTATAAGGCTGGTGGAGCCTTGTCGAGAATATCAAATGAAAAACAATTACGATTTGAGCAAAATTTGCTGAGTAAAGAGGTTGAAAATTCAAACGATGGTGAACAAGAATCACTACAAGAGAACATTGTGGAAAATGAGAATCAAGGAAAGTCTAATAGCACCAACCCATTTGCTTTAATATCCGAATCACCAATGCAACTGTCTTCTTCATCTACTTCAAAGTCCTCAAAGAATAAAGAATTCTCTAATACTGAAACTTTAGAGTCAGTGTCTTCAAGGGAATTATCAGGTAACAAAAATACTTCCATGCCTCTTCCAGGAAACGACGTAATGACCCAAGTAGGGTTTCAGTCTGATATGGAACCTCTCAATATATCTGATGCTTTTTCGTACTTCCGTTCTCTACCTGCAACGGTAGGCTTAGAAAATGATTTGGAGTTAGTAAATAAGTTCAATTTTGATGGTGCTCTGAACTCAATCCGTGACATTTTACATGCGGCAGATGAAGAAAGCGACTCAATATCTGATGTATTGGACAGCTGGATTTGTAATCAACAGACTAACTGCTACGATAATAATAAATTCGAGAAATTTTTCAATTATGACAATCTTGATTTCAATACTTCTAATCAGTCAGCAAGCCCTCTATCAGAAAATTATATCAGCTCAAGAGATTTGACAGGAAATATTGGCTCTACTCATCTGTCTGAAAGAAGAGACTCGCGTTCAAGTGCATTTGTAGGGACTTCGTTTGTCTGGCGCTCACCCGGTGCAGATAGCTCTTCAAAAGATGTGAGACCTTTCGTTGACTTGAAGACGAAAAATCTTTCTTTCATAGATAAATCAATTGACAAGAAATCAGAAGAATTCAAAAAGTTTCAAATTTTGCCCAAAACAAGAGACTCTATTTTGATAACTTTAAGTGAAACTCACCATGCTCAGTTTTGGGGTGATAGCGCAAACGTGAACCTTCCTTCATTTGAAGAGCTAACATTGTTTGTAATTAGCTATTTCAAGCTTTTTCATGCGCGATATCAGATTATCCATTTACCTAGTTTTGATCCCAACAAAGTATCCAATGTCCTATTAATCTCTATTTTGGGTGCTGGAGCATTCTTTTATGGAATTGAGAATGATGCCTTGAAAAGAATTGGTAGGTACTTTTTTGAAATATCTAGAAGAAGGTTAATACTAGAATTTGAAGAAAATAATACAAATATCAGGAACCTTGAACTTCATCAAGCAAACCTTATAAATTATATAGCTGGATCTTGGTCCGGTATTGATAGAAACGTAGAAGTGTCAGAAAGCTTCACTTCGACTATTGCTACCATGGTTAGACGAGGAGATCTTTTCAAGAGATACCAGTATAAAACGCTACAAGAAATAATTGAGGATCCTGAACTTGCTTCAACGGAACAAAAGTGGAAAACGTGGATTCAAATGGAATCTAAAAAGTTATTAGTATACGTGATGTTCTACTGGTGTTCCCAGTTTTCCTTAATTACTAATATCCCATATTTTATCAATTACATAGAGCTAGAACTACCCCTTCCGCATATGGAGCCATTATGGAGATCTTCTGATGCCAACGAATGGCTAAGATTGGTTAACATCATTAAAAATCAGAGCCCTCAGCATTATTCGAACAATATGTCATTCCAACTGCTTATTGGATCGATTCTATCTTCAAGACAGCTTCCGTCTCAGTCGTTATCACCAAAATTCATATCTGATGTCATTATAGGGAACTTGATTGCCACAATTAAGCATTTCATATCAGGGCACAATGATAGACTAGCATTTACTAATCACATCCCAGGTATTGCAGATATAAAAAAAAGAAAGCGTCACTCCTTATCTCTCGATGCTACTTTTCATCTTTCATATCTTGTTAATAGGAAAGCCGAAATTGAAAATATGTTGGAGTCGATGGAAAGCCTCGTTTCCAACCAGGGATTGGCCAACCAGGTTTTATACAAGTTGGAAATTGAATATTCTTATATTTGTCTTTATGCATCGATAAAGGATTGCATGAAATTAGCAGGAGTCGATGACGAAATTGAATCGCGACAAGTGATTCCTAGGCTACTTCAATGGTATAAAAAAGATAGCTCAAGGATTGCAATTTGGCACTGTGCCCAGATACTCAAGTTGGCAAAAACCGCTACGGCCAACCATATATGTAAGTATTTTTATTATCTGGGGAGCTTAATGATAAAAACTAACAAAAAACAGTCATTCCGTACTTACCATTTTTGATTTTTCATTCGAGTTTGATCCTTTGGACGTATGGTTTGCTAATTAATATAACTTGCAAATTTGACCAAAAAAAGGTTATTAGTAATTTTCCTGGCGATCCTGATGGCTCAGTTGTAGTATTATCCAATGAATGGACCTCAACGACCGACCGATTTGTTCAGTCGAATGATTTGATTCCATGTTTAAAAATTCCAAAAGATGTTGATAATTCTGGTGGGGATGATAAGGGTCTTGTATTCCTTAGTGCCCCAGAGTCAATTATGGATTTATCAATACAAATTAATAAATGTATTGCATGGGGCGGTTATTTAACGAATGATATTTCCAGTTTGCTTCAAAGTTTAAGCAACTGTTCGAGAGACATTATATCAACCTAATACAGATTATTTAAAAAATATATCTATATACTGATATCACTCGTTTTTGGGAACGCCTTCGATGTGACCAAGATCTTCTTTCAAAGATTGTCCATTGACAACTAAAGGCTTGGCAGAAACTAAAACGTAAATCATTCTAGCGTAATCAGTCAGACTTGTATTTTTCCAAGCATGCATTGTTCCTCTTTGTACTAGCACATCATCTTTGTTCAAAAGGACTGATTCACCAGAGTCCATAATTGCTTCTACCTGCCCTTGCAACACAATACCGTAATCAACTGAAGATGTGCGATGCATGGGAGAAATGGATCCAGGAGCCATATCTACTACTCTTAAAACTGTTCCACCAGGCATGGTGACTGAAATACCTTCATTCAAAGATTTTTTGTAAAACTCTATGTCATTAGCTTGGTCAATATTAACTGGGAACCCCTTCGTAGTATATAACAAACTAAATTGACCAGAATGCTCCTTGGTTGATTTATCTGCAACGTCCGTCCATTTGGGCTCTGGCTCAACAGTGGTATTAATTATTGAGCAACCTTTAGCATCGAACCCTGTGATATACCTCTTTGGAGGCGTGAGGTTATGTGAGTTATGTTTGACAAAATTAGGCATCCTTATATCTATATGTACCGTCTGTTGGACTTAAAGACTATATAATTTTTTCAACAGGTTTTCCCGTGAACTGAGAATACGAAGAAAATATGGAATTTGCGTCCATTTATGCTCACTTTTAAATTCGTTATTATCGGAAATGTGGGGAAGCATGGGTAATATTAAGATATTAATATGGGCATAAAAGCGCATAAATATCACATAGAAATACTCTAACTTTGCTTTTCAGAAAATAAATTATTAGACTCCTAAAAATGGTTTCTTCTTTACCTAAAACAATGAAAGCTGTCACTTTTTTCGGCGCTCATGATATACGTGTGATTGACAAACCAGTTCCAGTTATCGAGGAAACCACTGATGCTATAATCAAAATTCATTCTACTGCTTTATGTGGATCAGAGCTTCATCCTTATAGAGGAGCAATAATTCCACCTAGCACCGGCCACACTATGGGCCACGAGTTTACAGGAGTTATTGTGGAAGTTGGATCCGATGTCAAAAATTTTGAAACCGGTGATGAAGTTGTCTCAATTTTCACCACCCAGTGCGGCAAGTGCTTCTACTGTACACATGGTGTTTCAAGCAAATGTCCTCAGGCATTTGTTTTTGGTACTGTTGGGCATGACGGAGGACAAGCTGAATACTGTAGAATCCCTTTAGCCGACACCACTTTGAAGCTCAAGCCGAAAGGAATCGATGATTCTATAGTAATTCTTATGGCGGATATCTTTCCCACGGGATACTTCGGTGTCAAGAATTTGCTAGAGAAAATTCCGGAAGATCAAATTTCGTCATCAGTAGTTGTCCAGCTAGGTTGCGGACCAGTTGGTCTCTGTGCTATTGCAGCTGCAAAAGAGAAAGGGATCCGTACTTTGTATGCCATAGAAAGTGTGCCCGAGAGGCTCGAGTTAGCTGAGAAGTTTGGTGCAATTCCTCTCAATTTAGAGAAGGATAACATCGAAGAAATTATCAACAAAGCCACTGAAAATAGAGGTGCAGATGGTGTGCTTGAGGTAGTTGGAAGTGAAGATGCTTTAGCTCTCGGCTTTAAATTAGTTAGAAACGGTGGTGTGATAAGCTCAATTGGATATCAGCATGGAAAGATACCATTCTCGGGCCTTGACTGTTATCTTAAAAATGTAACTCTTCAATTCGGAAGATGTCCTTGTTATTCCTTATTTCAGGAAGCAATTGAATCCTTTACTAAGGTCGCTCATTTATTCAAAGGATTTGTCGACTTGAATCTACCATTGTCGGAAGCTCCGAAGGCTTATAAGCTTTTCGAGAAGCATGGGGCTCGAAAAATCGTTTTTAAACCAAGTTTGTCTTCTGAGAAGATCAATGGCTCTTCTTCATTATGTTCCTGATATAGTAAATATATGATCAATTTTTAACACTGATTACATAGGAGGTAGCAAAAAAAAAAAGTAGTCCATTCGATTACTCACTTATTCCGAGTGGGGAACCATGGGGAAATTCGCAGCCATACATAAGATATATAAAACTACCATTGAGGCCCCATTGATTTTTAATGGAAGTAAGTATACATTTACTACAAATATGGTGGTGAAGAGAGATCCTTTGAAAATTTTAATTTGTGGCGCTGGCATAGGCGGATTATCGGCTGCAATAACTTTTAGACTCCAAGGTCATGACGTTGAAATGTTTGAACAGTCCCGATTTGCTTGCGAAATTGGTGCCGCTATTCATTTACCCCCAAATGCCTACGGTATGTTAAAGCACTTGGATGTCCCAATAAAACAACTTGGAGGAAACCTTTGTGAATATATAACCGAACTCGATCCACAAGGAGAAGTTTTGATGCAAGTGAGCACTAGCAAATTGTTGAAAGAATATCCATATCCATGGCATCTAGTGCACAGAGCTGATCTTCACTCTGCTTTGAAAACTAAGGCAACCTCGGAAGACGGCATTGGAAAACCTGTTAAGATCAACCTTTCTTCCAAAGTGGAGAAAGTTGATAGCGAAGAAGGTCTCGTGATTTTGGAGTCCGGAAAAGTTTTCAAGGGTGATTTGGTTGTGGGTGCTGATGGCATTCATTCTCTTATACGTGATATTGTCACTGGAACTAGTAATCCTGCTACCGCGTCTGGTTTTAGTGCTTTTAGATTCTTGATTCCTCGGGAAACCGCCAAGGCAATAAAAGGTTTCGAAAACTTTTTAAAACATGACGGTAATGTTCAAATTTGGCTCGGAGAAGATAGAAGAATTGTGATATACCCTTGCAGAAATAATACTACCTTGAACTTCGTGTGTATTCATCCTGATTCCGCAAATTCGGGATCTGCAGAAGGGTGGGCTAATCTGGGTACAAAGGAAGATTTGCTTTCTTGTTATAAGGATTTCTTTCCTCCTCTTGTTGAATTGTTAGGCCATGCTACCGATATAAAGCTTTGGAAACTACTTGAACGGCCAACCATAACAAGTTGGACCAAGGGAAGAGTTGCTTTGCTAGGGGATGCAGCGCATTCCTTTTTGCCCCATCAAGGACAAGGTGGAGCCCAGGCTATAGAGGATGGGGTCGCATTGGGAACTGTATTTCCTTTGGGAATTCCTCCTGAAGACATTAAGGAACACTTGAAAATATACGAAGAAGCAAGGGTAAGCAGAGCAACGACAATTCAACAATTCACTAGGGTGCAAGCTCTTATGCCAAAGGATGGCAAGCAGTTAAATTCCACTCAATTTTCACATTTCAATTGGAGCCATGACGCTTACTTTCACTCTCGTAAGTTGTTAGCGAGATTTCTTGAGAATAAGGTTTTCAAAAGGATGCCTATTGGCTGGGGTCCATTGCAAGGCCCAAGACAAGACTATTTAGGAAAACCTATTGATGGAAGTGGCTCTTTCCTAAGAACAGGAGCTATCAGAATCAAGACAACTAAATCTTATCTAGAGCATTTGCTTCCTAATGATAAATTTTCCATTGACGTACCAGGAGAAATCGCTTATATTACTTTTAGTAATACCTGGACCGATAACATCGAATGGCTCAGTGGGCATGATTACTCCCATTTTGACTTTTATTTAGAGAACGTTGTATACACTAGCGACTCGGGTAAGAAGACTTGCGGAAGATTTTTACCATTATTATTAGAGGGTAGAACAGAACCAACATTGAGCGGAAGGGAAGAACTTGGAATGCCAAAAATCTTTACCTCCTTGACTGAGTCTTTTGATATGGAGAATGGCTACACTTTAAGTGCCTCCTGGGAGGGATCAACTTTTCTAGAAATGAAAATTAAACTGCCAAAGAAGGTATTGGATCCACCAAAGAAACCAAATCTACAGGGAACGATGGAGTGGAGATGCATCCCCAGGCCTGGGGGTAAAGGAAAAACAGATGCTGAGTATGCGACATATACTCCTGAGCCGGTGGGTGGAGCTGAATTTATCTTGAAAGAAGAGTATGAAGGAATTCCCGATTTATCATTTCTAGTAGAAAATATCACACCTGAAAAGCTTCCATGTCACTACAATGTGGCCAGAAGACTAAGCGAAATTCCAATCCTTGAATTACAGAGAGGAAAAGTGTTGATTGGTTCTGGGCTACCAGACCTCTCCAACCAATGTGTTTTAGGTCTATAGAACCTCATATCTTCCCTGTTCAGTATATAACTTTATTATCATTTACCCCTCTATATACTTTCAGCCTTGGTCAATATCATGTTGTTTTCTTACTTTTTCTCCATCTCTGCTGTAAATATTCGATCTACTGTTGAAGTTTTTGTTCCGGCATGTGGGGTATGGAGATCTTCGCTAAATTGTTTAAGCTCACTTAATTAATATTTGGTCACCCCACAGTTCAGCCACCGGAGAATTATGGGGTGAAAGAAGAAAGCGATTTGGAAAATGACTCTATATCAATGAGCTAAACGTACCAGAAATTTGAGTAAATGAAGCTATAAGCAATATACTTACTCTATTCAAGGATCGAAGATGAGTGAGCAAAGCTCATTACATTCTAGCAGAAGCGAGGTGCCAGGCACACTCGAATTAGCAGTTACAGACTACACCGATGAATTCAGACCCAGAAAGGAATCACTTGGGCTTGTACAGCTTTTCCACCCGGATACCAAAGAACGTATGCTCGTACCTGAACCCTCTGTTCACCCAGATGACCCACTTACTTGGTCCAGAGCCCATAAATACTATATCACCATATTGGTGTCATTTACTATGCTTTTAGCTAATCTTCTTTCTGGTGGTCCTTCTATAGCAATTGTTATGATGGCAGAGACATTTGGTGAGCAGGCAGATGGTCCCAATTATAACATTCAGGATTGGATCTCTAAGACTGCCTACTGTTTTACAACTACTGCATTGTTACAAGGTACATCAAACTTCTTTTGGGTTCCATTAATGACCAAGTATGGAAAAAGGCCCATTTATGTCAGTATTGCGGTGGGATATTTTGCGTTTGCTCTCGGATGTGGGTTTGTGAATACATGGGAATCCTATTTAGCTTGCAGAATAATGCTAGGCTTTTTTTCAGGTGGAAATGAGGTCCTAGGCCCTTTGACGATCTCAGATGTATTCTTCATTCACGAACGTGGTACCCAAATGGCCATATATACATGTGCTTTGTCAGCAGGGATTGCAATCGGGATGATAATTTCTGGACTTATAGTTATCTCTCATAGTTGGAGATATATATACTATGTCGGTGCAGCTTTAATTGGCTTTTGCGGAATCTTAATTTTTTTCACCTTGCCTGAAACAACATTTATTCGTGACCCTAAGTTTTTGGTTTCTGAAGTCGAAAAGATGAAAAAGCAGCATGGTCTGCAAGCGAGTAAATCGTCAGTAAGCTACGTGGAAGAAAAAGGAAGCGTGGAATCTGAAATTGACTTTGTTGTACCAAAAAAGACCTCCTATTGGTCTTCTCTTAATATCTATAGTGGAAAGATATATACCGATGAATCCTTGTGGAAGATTTTTATTCGTCCAATCGGTCTAATTTTCCTTCCACCTGTTCTTTGGGCCTCATTAATCATGTCAGCTACAATTGGATTTTTAGTTGCCGTGACATCTAATGTTGCTAATGCTTTCGAGACAGCATATAACTTCCAGCCTTGGCAAGGGGGTTTATGTTTTATCGGGGCATTGATTGGCTCTCTTTTGGGTATCTTCGCCGGTGGTACTATTAATGATTGGTGCTCGGACTTTATGACGAAGAGAAATAAAGGTGTTAAGGTACCAGAGATGAGACTACCTACAATAATCATAGGCGGTGTATTAGCACCCGTGGCTCTTGTTCTTTATGGTGTAGGTATTGGAGAACATTATCATTGGATGATGCCTACAATTGGATTAAGTCTTCTTAATTTTGCGTTGACTCAAGCTACAAACGTTTCATTGGTGTACACAATTGACTGTTATAGACCCATAGTGGGGGAAATTACCGTTACTCAATTGGCATTCAAGTCCTTGTTTGGGTTTTTATTGAGTTTCTACACTAATCCATGGGTAAATAATTATGGTTATTCCAAAGCGTACGGCGAAATGGCAGCCATATCTGGAATTTTATTCTTGCTTACAATTCCACTCTACTTTTGGGGTAAGAGAATAAGAGAATGGACTCACGAATGGAAGCTTTTGAGCTTTGTTCATTGGGATATTGATCGTGAAGTTGGTGAGTAGTAAATATATTGCTAAATAATTAGGAAAGTAGAATCTGTTTTAAATAATTATGAGAATGAAACATAAAATCGATAATTTAGCAACAAGTATTAATGTTGTGATATTTTCCTGGAGAAAGATCAAAGGGAAATATCTATTTTGCAACTAAAGATAAGAGTCTACAATAATTTTTAAAACTGCATATATCAAGTATATGTACCTTTTTCTAAGCTAACATTGAAGAGATAATAATTCTAAAAAGTACTGTATCTTATTTATTCATTTCCAGGGATGACTGGAAGTACTATATAATTTTGGAACAGCGGACGGAAATGAAGTCTGTTTGTTTTTCCAAGCTTTTCAAAATTTCTGTCCTTTGGGTGATTATGCTGGAATCTGTCACACCCTTGCGTGTCACCTCCAGAAACCTCGAGGACTAGTTTATTTCCTTTTTCAAGTACTACGTTTGTTGGCCAAATTTCTATAGTAACTGTGTATACATTGTTTGGTTCGACTTCCTGTTTGTCTTCTTTATAATAAGTTCTGTAAGGGAGATATGGCCTGTGCCAAGGATGATCTTCATTTATCTTTCTATGAGATACTCTTAAATAGCCCTTACATAAGGGAACTGGATCACCAGCAGTACCGGTGTAAAATACCTCTTTTCCTTTTGAATCAAGATGACGCAAAGTAACAAAAATATCAATTTCTGATGGGGTAACTTTTTCGTCGTCGACAGACACGTTTAACTGAGCTGTAATATGTCCTGTGATTTCTGTTTCCTTTTCGAAGGGATCCGTAGTAAAATTGATAGCATCCTGGTCATCGAGAGTAGTATTTGCTCTGTATGTCAACGACGAGCTGTTTTGGTTAAGAGGTTCTGAAGAGGTCAAAGCACCATCACTAGTCAAGTAATATCTAGTGTATTTTGTTCTCTCAAGAGGCCATTCCTTTTCAATTCGAGTCTGAAATGTGGCTTCTCCTTCCGGATTATTAAAACCTACATTTCCCTTTCTTAAAAGAATCTCAACTTTGGGAACTTTTCCTTCTGACCAACCATCTCTATCGTCGTCCTTCAAAAAAGCATCAAGAAACGACTTTTGAAGATTCACATACTGTTTATAATAGAAAGGTAAATCGTGCCTACCTACTATTGTTCGAAGAAATTTCAATTTAGAACCCGCGTGATTGAACCCTTCAAAGTTTCCTCTAAGATGAAGCATGATTCCTCCCCAATTAGCTACACTAAGAACTGGGACTTGAATATCTTCTAACTTGAATTCTTTAGAAGAATAATATTCTTCATCCCGATTCTCAAATTGGGCAGTATCGACGGTCTGATCCCTTCGATTTGAAATAAGTTCCTGATCAGTTAAATCCCCTTCAATGGTGTCTTCTCCCCAATTTCTCGCTGCCCTACCCGGCAAGCCGTACTGATTACTCAAAACTTGTCTATTCCACCAGAAAGAAATGAATCCGTTTGAGAGAATGCCTCCATGACGGACTCTATCCCTATAATAATCTGACATACCTTCCCAAGGTACGATCGCTTTCAAGCCTCGAGGACGTCTGGCTGCAACTCTCCACTGGCTACCCCCAAAATAGCTGATGCCCAAGAGCCCAACATTCCCAGAGCTCCAATTTTGTTCTGAAGCCCATTCGATCACATCATAAAAGGCGTCACTTGTACCCCGAGACATTGTATCCAATAACCCCGGAGACTGACCTGTGCCTCTCTCATCAACTCTGACTACTACATATCCTTGCTTAGTCCAAAAAGTTGGCGACGGAACCTCCCAGGCAGCATGATCTGAGTGCTGTTCAATGTCTACCTCTGCATAAGACTTGGGGTGAAAGTCTTCATAATGGATGTCTTTTCCATAGGGCCCATAAGTGACCAAAACCGGATACTTTCCGTCTTTCTTAGGTCGATAAATGTTGGCTCTTACGAGACTTCCACCACTAGTATCAGTTTTTAACGGTATGTCTACGTTTTTCTCAAAAATATATGGAAATGACGTAGTGTCAACAGTTTTAATATTCCTTATCTTATTGGGCATGTTCCTTTAGAGTGTTTTTACAAAGAATTAAGTTTTGCATCTTGCAGTAGAGAGAAAATGAAGTCTACTTATATCAATAGTTGTATCCGATGTGGGGATTGGTCGTTGCACCTCCTTATTATGACTCTAAATCAAAGCATGCTGTTCAAAATTTAAGCAAGCTCTTGATTTGGAACTACTTAAGTTTAAAGCAAGTGGCCTTCTCTATTTTCGAAGAGATTAATACATGATATATAATAACAGATGGCAATTTTCTCATACATTAAACTACTTACAAAATTAATCACTAAAGTGGATCCTCTACAGAAACCTTATACCTAAACCAATTTTCGTTAATTTTTTCCCCAGTAGCTCTCCAGGCACGATTAGCAAACTTATTTGTTAGTACGCTTTGAGCATCATATGATGGAAAGTTTATCATGAGATTTTACTTACATAAATGACAGAAACTCCACGAAACATTACGTAAATGAAAGTATTGAAAACAAATCCAGTTGCATTATTTGGCCTTAAAGACATATCCACTACTCCTGCAATCGGATTTGGAGGGTTTCCCCTACCATAGTTCCAGCCTTGGACGTTTGCAGCCTCCATACGGTTTGGATCAGAGGGAAGACCATAATCCTGAGCTAATTTGAATACCTCGCGATTTGGTCTTTCTCGTGTATCTGTTCTTAAAAGTAAGCCAGCTTGACTGGAGTTTGAAGTTTCTGTGATTGTTGTCATGGTTGCAAAATAATTAATCTTCTGTGCGAAAAGAATTTTACATTATGGTAAAAGCAGTCTTTTTATTTGGTGAATTCGGAAATGTGGGGAATTGGAGATCACTCCGCACTTCCAAGCTACTATGAATATCGTTTTTCACTATTCAAAGAGGCTAAATATCGAAGACTATAATACTGGGGCTTCATTGAAAACCTCTTGTAGCTCTATATCGTTATTGTTCGCTTCCTTCGATGAATCTTTCAAGTAGCCGCAGAATCTCCTTTCAGGATCGTACTTAAGTCTTAAATTATTAAGCTTTGAGTGTTGCTCTCGTGCCCAGAACCGAGTCTTTCTAGTTTCAAAGTCAGAGTCTCCTAGGTAAGCACCTCTACTGTGTTTTTCTAGGACTCTGAAATTTCTTGTCAACCAATTCGAAATAACTGTATCGTCTTTCTGATTATCCCAAACAGAATAAATGGCAACATAATGTTCTGTCTGCATTGAAAGAGCCATGTCCTCCAACTTTGTTAAAGGATCCATTGAAAAGTAGAGACAAAACGTCTTCCGGTTTGGAATTGATGTAAAAGAAGGCTCTAAAACTTTGGCGACATCCACATTAGATCTGAGATAAACATTGTCTGTTTTATATCTATGTCCCTGAGGGTTTGCTCTATCCTGAACCTCGTATTCATCGACTAACGACGTTTTCTTTCCAAAAGATTCAAACAATGCACCCGAGACTTTTGAACTTTCAAACTTATTCAACTCTCTAATGCAATCTTCAAAAGTCTCTTTGAATGCAACAATATGGACCGTTATAACTGGAACATTTGAATCCTCTGGGATCGATGTAACTAGAACTGTCTCCACATCCTTGTCGGTTTTAGGTGAGGTCTGCACAACCCAGTTCATAGTTTCCTTAAATTTTGAAATTGGGTAAACATACGTTGCTGAATAAACAGTCTTTTCCGGAACAGTTTCAAGTTCAAATGAAATAACAACTCCTGGAAATCCTGGTCCACAACCCCTTGCTACCCAGAATAGTTCAGAGTTCTCTGTTCTGCTACAAGTGACCAATTTTCCTTCGTGAGTTACAGCTCTAAGCGATCTTATTTTTTGGCAAGCCCAACCCCATCCTCTGCAGCACCATCCCATTCCTCCTTGAAGTAGAAAACCTCCAATTCCAACGTCTGGACAATGGCCACCAGGAAAAAAACGTTGCTTTTCATTTAACAAATAGGTATTCAACATTCTTCCATGGACTGAAGTAGTTGCGATTACAGTTTTTGTGTCGTCATTGAATTCAATCTTCTTAAAATCGCCAAAATCAATCATTATTGCTTGATCTCTGACTCCCCAAGCAGCCCAACTATGTCCCCCTGATATTACTGATACTTTGACATTTAAAATGTTAGCTAATTTGACCGTATTTACGACATCTTCCTCTTTTTGAATTTTCACAATAGCTATTGGAAACCTTTCAGGTCTTCTAAGGTTGAACACTCTTCGGTAAGCATGATCTTTAAAGTCTTTATCATCATTCCAAATAATGGGAATCTGGTTACTTATTTGTTTTGCTTCTAAATTAATTGTTTCTGAGTTGATCTGTGACATTATTGATATATTTGGCGAGACATTCCTAGAAATTCCTTTTGTCTATTTTATTATATATGATCATATTACGCTTCCGATATGTGGGGATTTTCCGAAACACAGGTGGGGTTATTTGATATCGGAAGACAATCGTTAGTTGAGTTTTATTCTTAACGTTAATAATTGAATAGACTAAGAACTTGGTATTTAATGTGTTTATTCAAATTGATCAAATTGTATTAAAAAATTTACTAGATTCCTACTGTAACAGCCTTCACTACTAAATATTCATCTATACCATATTTAGAGCCTTCTCTACCAAATCCACTTTCTTTTACTCCACCAAAGGGTAAAGCACTGTCGGAAATTACTCCGACATTTACTCCTACCATACCAACTTCGAGAGCCTCTGCCACACGGTAGGCACGGCTAACATCGCGTGTATAGAAATAGCCTGCGAGACCCACGTCAGTATCATTAGCTTTGTTTATTACTTCTGCATCATCATTGAACCTGATAATTGGTGCTACAGGACCAAATGTTTCTTCTTTTGTGCAGAGCATTTCCGTGGTAACTTCTGTCAAAACAGTAGGAGAATAATAGTTGGATCCAAATTGCGATAAAGCTTGTCCACCTATCAAAATTTTGGCTCCTTTACTTGCAGCGTCGCTAACATGCATATCAACTTTTTCGAGCGCTGCTTGGTGAATCAAAGGACCATGAGTGACATTACTATCAAGACCGTACCCTACATTAAACTTCTTGACATATGCTACCAATTTCTCCACAAAATCGTCATATACAGATTGATGTACGAAAATTCTGTTAGCGCAAACACAAGTTTGTCCACTAACCCTGAATTTGCTAGCAATTAGACCTTCGATAGCACAATCTAAATCCGCATCGCCAAAAACGATAAACGGAGCATTTCCTCCCAACTCTAAGGACAATTTTTTTAAGGATGAAGAACACTGTTCCATGAGAGTTTTTCCTGTTGCAGTCGACCCGGTAAAAGAAAGCTTTTTTATTAACTTATTTTTACAAAGTTCCAAGCCAACTTTTCTGGTATTCCATTGGGTAGTTACAACATTGACAACACCACTAGGAACACCGGCTAGTTCTGCTAGATGGGCAAGAGCTAAAGCAGTTAGTGGGGTCTCAGCTCCTGGCTTGATTATTACAGAGCATCCGGCTGCAATAGCAGCTCCAATCTTTCTGGTGATCATTGCCGCAGGAAAATTCCATGGGGTAATGAAAGCACATACACCAATTGGCTGTCTTATTGTGTAAGTACGGTTTGAAGGATTCAGAGTAGAGATCGTATCCCCATATATTCTTGGAGCTTCTTCTGCATACCATTCTAAATATGAGGCTGCGTACTTTACCTCTCCTAAAGAGTCTGAAAAGGCTTTTCCATTTTCTAAGCTTATCAATTTAGCTAGATCATCCAAATTTTGAAGAATCTTTTCGTTCCATTTCTTTAATAGATCGGATCTGCTCCTTGGAGAAAATAATTTGAAAGATTCAAAAGATTTGCTTGCAGCTATTGCAGCCTCCTTAACTTCATTTGGCCCAAGCTCGGCAACTTTGGCCAAAACTTGTCCATTTCCTGGGTTGATAACTTCAAATGTAAGTCCATCTGGTGCTGAGATCCAGGTACCGTTGATGTAGCCTTGTGTCTTAAGTAAGTCTTTGTTGGATAATAATTCAGTCATACTGGTATTGCTGAAATCCTTTTTCGAGAGTACATAAGATATTTGATGCATTCTTTTATATAAATGTGGAACACTAATTGAAATTCTTTCCCCACCTATTCCGCTTTCTTCTTAACCTTTGAGCTCCGAAAAAAATGGGTAAGCGAAGAATTGTTTATAAAAGACCAAATTATGAGTAATTCTTCTTTGTAAGCATAGGTTTTCTATTTTAAAGAAAATGTCTAAAGATATAGTCGTCCCATTACTTTTAAATGGTGTCGAGGTTTTTACTTCTGACAAATTGGTCTACAATGTGTACTCACCCTTTACTGAGAACCTCATTTTGTATAAAGCACAAGGTGCATCCCTAGAGGATATCGATAAAGTTACGGAAAGCTCTTTTCAAGCTTTTCAATGTTGGATGCAATTGTCATATGAGAAAAGAAGAGATGTTTTGAATAAGGTTGCAGCCGCGCTAGAAAAAGAAAGGGAATATTTCTTCAATATGTTACTAGAAATGGGCGTATCGCCTCAGTTCGCTAACTTTAATATCGAAACAGGAATAAATATAATAAAGGAAAGTGCTGCTCTTACTTCAACCCCTATTGGGTCTATTCCTCAATCCTATGGTGGTTCTTATTCATTAGTTGTCAGAGAGCCTTGTGGTCCCGTTTTGAGTATCGTTCCTTGGAACGCTCCTATTATTTTATGTATAAGAGCAATTGTTAGCCCCTTAGCAGCTGGTTGTAGCGTTCTACTCAAAACTTCTGAACAATCGCCTATGATTCACCATGAATTAGCCAAATTATTTTTGAAAGCAGGTGGTCCCCCAGGACTTGTTAATACGGTTCATCACTCCTCGGAAGATGCTCCTAATATAATTACAGCTTTAGTGAATTCTCCCAGGATAAAGAAAATTAACTTTACAGGATCTTCCAATGTTGGGAAGATAATCTCCAACTTAGCGGCCAAAGTTTCGAAGCCAATCTTACTTGAACTTGGCGGGAAATGTGCTGCAATCGTGACCCTGACGGCTGACATAGATAGGGCGGCAACTGAAATCTTGAGAGGCGCTTGGGCCCACAATGGTCAAATCTGTATGAGTACTGAGAGAGTTTTTGTAGAAAATGAAATCTATGATAGTTTTTTAGAAAAATTAGCAAAGAGAGCTAACAAAATTGCAGTCGATAATGCGGGGATTCCTCAACGATCGGTATTGCAGGCAGAAAAAATAACGGCTTTGGTTAAAGACGCTATTGAGAGAGGTGCAAAATGTTTCTTTGGAAATACAAGCAGAAGTGGCGCATATTTGCTGCCTATCATTTTGACAGAAGTAAATGAGACGCACCAAATATTTGATGTTGAGACCTTTGGACCCGTGTTATATGTTTCCAAGGTTGCTGATTACAAAGAAGCAATTGAGAAAGTGAATTCAAGCGAATATGGACTTTCATGTGCAATATGGTCAAAGGACACGCTAACTGCAATCGAAATTGCAAGGAACATTGAGAGTGGAGCTGTACATATAAATGGAAGCACCATTCATGATGAGCCTACACTTCCTCATGGTGGGCAAAAGGGTAGTGGATCCGGGCGATTCAATGGCACATGGGGAATTGAAGAATTTCAATATGTTAAAACGATCACAATATCGAAGTAGATTAAGGTGTAAACCGGACCGGCCAAAAATATATAGTGCACAATTGTCACTTCGGTAAAGGCGCGATCCAGTTCCCCACAATCCGAAATGATTTGATATATAGTTACACTTTCCAACTAATTTAGATTATGGAATAGAAGCCAAATAAAATAATATGACGATTAATTTACAAGGTAAAGTAGCACTTGTTACTGGTGGTACATCAGGTTTGGGCGAAGCTGTATGCCGACAATTTGCGGCTGAGGGAGTAAATCTAGCCATCAATTATAATAAATCAAAAGAAAAAGCGGGTGTTCTTGTAAAAGAATTGATACTGAAATTCAAAATAAAGGCTGTTTCATTTCAAGCGGATTCTACAGATGGTGAAGGGATTGATAATTTAGTCGAATCAGTTTTAAAGGAGTTTGGAAAACTTGACATTGTTATTTCAAATGTAGGTTGGACTAAAATTGTTCCTTATGATGATCTTGATGCTCTTGACGATGAATTATGGGATGGATGCTTTAATGCAAACGTGAAATCACATTTCAAATTGTTCAAAAGCACCAAAAGATACTTAGAACAAAATAAAGAAGGAGGAACTTTTATAGTCACAGCTTCCGTAGCTGGTAGAATTGTGTACGGTTCAAGTATACCTTATGCTGTCAGCAAGGCAGCACTTATCCATCTTGTTCGTATGCTCGCTAAAACTCAAGGCCCAAGTATTCGTATTCACGCTGTTTGTCCCGGTTTATTATTGACAGAATGGGGAAAGCAATTTTCCCCTGAAAGAATTGAGTCAACTAAAAGCCGTTCGCCATTACATGTATTAGCTGATGTTGATGAGAGTGCTTCTCATTTTTTACAGTTGTCAAAGTTATCGACTTCCACGGGAACCATCGTCGGAATTGATGCTGGCATCTCAATTTAACTTTATATTCTTTATAATCTCAAAAGGTTCTGAATATTATATAGTGCAGATGTTAATATATATAAACTCATTCGAACAGAAACATGTTAGATTCATCTACCAGTCTGCTCAAAAATGAAAGAAATTTAGCGTCTTTCAATACTGATCGTGCTGGATTATTTAGAATTGCTTGATAGTCATAAATAGACAATATGGTAGTTAGTCCTGCAGCGAATGAGAGTCTATCTAGGAGCTCCATATTGGAGCTCTGTAAGAGACATGGAGAAGTTGCTGCTATAGTAACTTCTCGAAGTATGTTAAGCCAGGCTTCCCTGTTTGTAAAGCATACTAAGCTGTCAGGATCAAAGTCGGTCCTTTTTTTCCCTTTGTAAATTATAGCTAAAGAGCCACTTATAAACCCTATGATTTGAAGGCTTCTTTTATCGGCTGCCATTAGTGGTGCCAAAATGGTAGTTAAAACGAAACTTGAAAAGGGTACTCCTGCCAAAAATAAAGTCAATTTTAGTGACTCCCTAATTGTAGCCATGAACAAGTCCAAGATGCTCTTTATTTCAAGTTCAAATTTATGGCCACCTTTTAAGTATTTGAGAATATTCTTAGCAAATATAACTGGAATTATCATCTTCATTAATGTGATGAAGCAAGAAGGGAGAGCCTTTAATAATATACCGCTGAATTGGGGATCAAATCTGTGGTTATTGTAAAACAGAGAACGAAGCTCGCTAATGAAGTCACTGCTACCCGTTGCTAGATTAAACTGCTGGTTCATCAAAGAAAAAAGCTTCATTGGTAAACCATGAACTCTTTCAGGCTCTGTAATATAAAATTTCCAGAGGAATGAGAAGCAAAAGGGGAAGATCAACCAAGATTTTTGCAGTAGGTCAATGAAAAGTCTCAAATCTGGCTCCTTCATTGATAATTTATCTGTGGAACTGGATTTTAATCTTTTATTGAGCTTATCCAATTGAATTTTTTCGAATAGCTTGTAACCGTAGTCTAAACCGAAGACAAAGTAAAACCAAGAAAAAGTGTGTAACAAAAATTTTCTTGGGAAATAGAAATAAACGGAAGTAAAACTGATTGCAAAATTGCAAATAATACTAATTATAGTTTTCAGTCGATGTGAGCCAGTATGTTTTCCCTGGGCAATATGCCGTAGAACAGGTTTCATAGACAGCAAAATTGAGAAAAACTCAGCGAATTTCAAAATATTCTTTCTTCCCAAAAAACCTTCATTTCCAACATTGACGTTGAGAGATTTTGAGATCCAGTTGCAACATGCCGCGAATTCGATAGCTTTATCGAATGCTCTTCCTAGTACATAGCAAAACGTAAACGACCGCAAAGCATTTCGAAGACTTCTCAAAAGGCAAAATAATAACTCTTTTTTTTTCCCTGCATCTTCAATCTTTTCAAGCGCTTCCTTCTGCTTCTTGAGAAATATTTCAACCCAGTTCTGAATTCGATTTAGCTCTTTAAAATCCGTAATAAGAAGATAAAGATACCTTAATTTTTTGACATTTGACGCTAGATCGGAAGAAAAATTAGATTGTAAAAACCTTTCACGTAGTGTCTTATCTGCCATGTAGTTTATTTTGGAATTGATCTATAACTTACAATGGGGAGCATAAGGATCAACTTTTATATCACGTTGTTGAACCCCACATATCCGATACATAAGCGGGAACTTTTACTGAGGTGCAACTTGACATGGTTGCTCTCTTAATATTAAAGTAATATAAATTCGACTAAGTAAAAAAGAAGACTTTCAATTAAAGTGAAGAGGGGAATTGAAACTACCCTCTCATTACTGCGCTTTTTTGTTTAATGCAAAAAGACCATAACCAGCTATAGATACAAAAGAGACTAGTAACACCCCTAAACTTAGGTTGAATCCTTGCTCAAAAAATCCCATATTTTCCTGATACTTTATCAGCAATCTCTTCAATTTCATTGTACTATAATCATACGAGGAATCTGTATCTAAGCTCAAGTTCTGGAGCTTAAGTTTTTTTTCTCTTTCGATGAATCTCCTGTACTGAAAGGTGGATCTACTAAGATCATCATAAAAAGTAAGAGAGACCTTATTAATCACGGCTGTACTAATCTGAGGACAAAACTTCAAAATGTATGTTCCAAAAGGTTCAGATCCAAAGTAAGTGAAAAGATTTATTTTATTCGTCTGAAGAATAAGAATCGCAACTTCTGTGGTGCAAGATGCGACAAAGAGAGTGTCGGGTACATTTTTGTCAGGAAATTCTTTGAATGGATCAATCACTTTAGTTTTATACGCATTGGATTTCTGGAGCACTTGTAGAACCTTATTGAAGTTTTTTTCATGTACTAAAACCACGTCAGGAGCACACAATGTATAGCCTTGACCCGTTTCTTTCCATTTGACTAGTGCAGGCAAAGAGGAATCTATCGACTTTTTAACATCCAACAATGCGACAACATTAATACCACAAGCTCTGTTCTTTCCTTCAATAGAAAGAAAAGATCTCGTGATAACTGCCTGTTGAAATCCTTCCTGACTAAGATCTTTTGCTTTTTTCAGAGAATAGATATAGTACTCAGTATCCAAAAATTTTGGCAATATTTCACTGAGAATCTTCTCTAATTTGGGACAGTTTGGAACATTAAGCACACAAGGTGATCCTGCAGAAATTGCGTAGATTAAGGGGATGAGAATACTTGCCAAAGGTTCTATCAGATTTCCAATAATTAACGAGCTAGATACATTCCATAAATCAAAATCAGTCTTGTTGGGTATAATAGTCTTCTTGTAGTCTCTGTAAAGCTTTTCATACTCCTTCTTCAATGTTTGTAAAGGAATAAAAATATTGACTTTTTCAATAAGTTTAATATCCTGGACACTAAGGTCAGAAAATATAGCAGACGCAAGTTCTGATTTATAAGCTAAAAGCATTTCCCATAGTTTGGTTAATTGTAATAGACGGTATCCTATTCTAAGTCCCCTGCCATCCTTTGCGTATTCCTGAATGTTTTGTTTTTCCTACTTTATGTTAGTAATCTGGCAAGAACCTCAAATTACAAAAGAATATAACATACGTTAAAACTCATTTTTATTCCTTCCAACTCAAGTTGGAAGCGAATGAATGATAAGTGGATTAGGGGCTATTATATCTTGGAATCAAGAGTTTTTCCCCACAACTATAGCTAATTGGGGACTAGAGGTATATTTCGCCACTTGTTCCGAATCCAAAATTTGCAACTATAAAAACCTATTAATATGGACAAACTCCTTATTTTATATAAACTGAATTTTTATTAAAAAATGAAAGACGACAAGGAGTTTCCAATTTTATTTGTTTCCCATGGCTCAACCATGATGCTTGGTGAAGAATCAGTAGTGAGCAAGGACTGGGAAGAGCAGGGTAGGAATGCGGAAAGAAGGGACGTCAAGGGTATAGTGATCTTGGGGGCCCATTGGGAAAAGCCGGGTGAGGATTTAGTTCATGTTTCCATAAAAGAACCTCCTGGAATGAATCCTATCGCATGGGTTGCAAAAGAAAAATACGAAAACTACCAAATTAACGGTAGTAAGGAACTCGGAACAAGAGTTGGCAAAATTCTTTCAGAAGGAGGGATCAATGTAGTCTTAGATGATACTGATGACTGGATTCATGACTCTTTAATCCCTTTGAAATGGATGTTCCCAAAAAGGTGTCCACCAGTTACATTAATTTCAATCAATACAAAATATGATCCCATCTTTCATGCCAGAATTGGCAGTTTATTAGCAAGACTCAGAGCTGAAAACATCCTCTTGATAGGAACGGGTGGAGCTGTACACAACCTATATAGAAATTATTGGCCGCAGATTGTACAACATAGAAATAACTTTGCCCAAGAAACCCCACCCGAACAATGGGCTCTCGATTTTAGGGATTATTTTTACGATGCCATTCATAGAAACCCATCAACTGGAAAGGCAACTATAAGGGAAGGTATTCTAAGGTTAATGCACAATCCAAGGTTTAGGGATGCACATGGCACTGATGATCATTACATGTCTGCTTGTTTTGTGGCAGGTGCTTCAAGGTTTGAAGAAATTGGCTATCTCACCAGCGAAATATGGGAACTTCAAAACATGGGTAATTCTCAATACATAGTGGGCTCATGGTAAATAAACACATTTAATTTTGCTTACTTTTAGTTCATGAGGATTCGGAGTCTCTCAGAAGTGTAATGTTAGGTTTAATTGTCTTATTAATAAATAATTGCAATCGTTTCATATGTTGAATTTATTATATATGAAAGCTGAAACCGTTCTAGCACCGTTAGACTTCGAAAAGCAATGCGAGCCTAAAACGGCTTTTGAGTTGGCTTAACATTGATTTCTTATCTATTTTCATGCTCTATGTTTTTATCACTTTGTAGTTCATCTTTTCTTTTTCTAAAACCGTCCATTAATATTTCTGTTTTCACAAATTTTAATAAAAGTCCATCACTTGTTTCATCCAGCTATTATGACTTTAAGCTTATAGCGAAGTCTTTATTAAGCATTAAATGAAAACTGATGTTTTCCAAGTTATACAAACTTCTTATTATAGCAATGACTTTTTTTTCGTCTTTTATGATCACAAAGGAGTAAAACGTTTCGGCTCATGTTATTTATGTTCTTGGGTTCCTCGCAAGAAATCTCACCATCTTTTCATTTTCAGATATCATATCGTGTTTTCGGGTCGTTTAAATGCTAAAGATGGCCTGGACAGACAGTATTGTTATGAACCTCTCAAAAAGTATTATTCTTGATATCATAGAGCTCATGAAGAAATACGCACCATAACTAGAATTGCATTCAATAGAGGCAAGGTAGACAAAATAGGTGATCTTTCAAACCTTAAATGCTCTAAAGTCAAGGAAAATGACATACTGAAGTGCGAGTTCCATCTCTCGCACAAATTTACAGGAAAAAATCTTAATGCCTTCATCTATTATCTACAATTGAGTAGAATGACTTATCTCATACTATTCCACAAAATGAAAGCCTTGAACGGGCTTTTCGCAAATACTAACAAACCAATTTTTGTTATAATATAATTTATCTGATACTACTAGTAGTGGTCTTTTGAAGATTTAAGGCACAGTAGTTACCATCAGTTTGCATGGGGTAACTAGAAGCCCAGTTCCATCACTTGACTTTAGTTGCCTTTGAGTTGGTACTGGGGAATTATCACAGTTTGGCTCCAATCTTCTGGTCACTGAGTATATACCAGCATCAAAGTCAAGAATGAATCTTAAGCTGAGTGGGATCAAGATTGGGTTAAATAACCCCTAAGATTCCATTTAGAGCGAACAACTCGACTTTTTTCATTCGACAAATCACAACCTTGCTTTTTGAATATTATAATCTTTCAATCAGGCACACGGCAAACTTCTTATCTCGAACAATAGTCACATGCTGAAATTTTTCTTGATACTGCGTATATTTGGGCGGGGCTTTAAATCACGGGGCGATATTACGCTAATTTGATAAAATATTCATCTCGTTTATCTTATCGATAGATAAGCTAGCATCCTTAAAAACTCAGCGAAATATATTCACTTAAAAGATGAAGTCTGTAATACTAAAACCATTGAAGGAGAGTTAGGCACTAGGTTTTAATCTGGCCAATATGAAATCAATATTGACATACTTGAATGATAACTTTATTCCACGGGATCCCAACAAGTTTGAGGTTCAAGGCTCACTCGTGGACTCTGTTGAAGCGCAAAGGAATTCTGAGGGCTTCGACGATGTCAAAAAATCAAAGTCAGGAGAAGGCAAAGTAGAAGTACAATACGAGGTCATAGAAACCTCAGATTCAGAGACAGAGAAAATTGGTACTCACAGAGTCCTCAAGAACAGACACATTCAGTTAATTGGTATTGGAGGTACTATTGGTACTGCTCTCTTTGTGTCTATTGGTAGTGCTTTGAGTACGGGAGGTCCATTGAGTCTTTTAATGGGTTTTTCATTCTGGTGTATTCCAGTTCTTTTCGTAACAGTATGTTGTGCAGAAATGGTCTCTTACATGCCTATTTCGTCACCATTTATTAGAATGGCAGGGCAATATGTGGACGACTCTTTAGAGATTACAGCTGGCTGGAATTTTTGGTTTCTTGAATGTGCCTTGATCCCTTTTGAGGTAACTGCATTTAACACAATATTACATTTCTGGACTGATGGATATTCTCCTGCTATTCCACTCGCAATTCAGGTTGTTTTGTATTTTTTTATTAATGTCATTGCAGTACAGTGGTATGGTGAGACTGAGTTCTTTATGGCCATAGGAAAAGTACTCTTGGCAGTTGGATTGATGTTTTTTACTTTCGTTACTATGGTGGGTGGAAATCCAAAACATGATGTTTATGGTTTCAGAAACTGGAAAACTCCTGGACCTATGGCTGAATATATTCACACAGGAGACTTGGGCCGTTTTCAGGGACTTTTGGCTTGTATAATTACTGCATGCTTTACAATTGCCGGTCCTGAATATGTTTCTATGACAGCTGGAGAATGTGTTAACCCTCGTAAGAATCTTCCGCGGGCATACAAACAGGTAGCATACAGATTGACTTTTTTCTTCATAGGTGGCTGTTTTTGCGTAGGAACCGTGTGTGCGTACAACGACCCTTTGTTACTTGCTGCAATTACTGAGGGAAAGCCTGGGGCTGGCAGTAGTCCTTATATAATTGCCATGACAAATTTAAACATTAGGGTCTTGCCACATATCGTAAATGTTTTGTTACTTACTTCGGCATTCTCAGCAGGGAATTCTTATACCTATTGCTCGTCTAGAGCTTTGTATGGTATGGCATTAGATCGTAAAGCACCGAAAATATTCTCCTATTGTAGTAAAACGGGGGTACCCATTTATTGTGTCTTGATTTCGAATTGCTGGGCACTTCTTTCGTTTTTGCAGCTTGGAGAAAATGCCATGACAGTGTTGAATTGGATCGTAAACTTGGTAACTTCGTCCCAGTTAATTAATTTTTTCATTATTGCGATAACCTATATTCATTTTTTCCGGGCATGTCAAACTCAAGGAGTTGATCGAACGGAATTTCCCTTCACAGGAATGTTTCAGCCATACCTTGCCTATATCTGTGGGTTTCTCGTTTTCGTAATGGTATGGATTTGTGGATATACGGTGTTTATTCCTGGCGGCTGGTCTGTTCAATCATTTTTATTCAACTATTTGATGATCTTCATTGATGTGACAATATTTGTCGTTTGGAAGTTGTGGAAAAGGACAAAATATAAAAGACCTTCAGAAGTTGATTTACGTTTCGCGATGAAAGAAATTGAGGACTATGAACAATGGTACAATGAAAAGTCCCAAGCCTAAAATTTCTATCGTAGTGTTTAATTATTTTACTAATATAAACTTTTCAATTTTCATACGACAATATAAGATCATTAAGCCACAATTCTATTTGTTTGTTCTTTTCATTTGAAATTTTGACCTTGAAATGACTATAAAGCGTTATTTTCCTTTCCTTTTTAGTATTATTCGTGTTACTTGATAATCCAATTTGTTCTACCAAATGAGAGATAATAAGGAGCTCTAGAATTGTGAGTTCCTCTGTCATGTGTCATCAAACGCTGGAGGAAAAAAATATGAAAACTCCAAAAGAATTTGTAATAATTTAAGCACTAAAGTGAGCAATTGCTTGAAGCTGGATAAGAATATAGTACCATGATATCAACTTTTTTCCGCTACTCTGGTCTGTAAATTTTTTGAAGTCAAAATTTCCAAGTAATGGTCAAAAGAAAATGAGATACATATCATAAAGATATTCAATTGACTGATATTATTGTTCTTGGGATAGTAGTGATATGCTACCAACTGGAATAGAACTGTTCGAGTATTATATGCACTCAACAGAACTATTTGGTAAGGGTTTTCAATAGAATGTTACTTTTTCACTAGGTCAGACAATTTTAGGTTTAATTTACATGATTGCCATATTTATTTCCAAAAGTCAGAATCTTCTCTCAGATTTAAGAAATGCGTCGGAATCCATAATGGATTTGAAATTATTGTGAATTAAAGGTTTGTTGATCGCATAGTATTGAAATTTACTAAAAGTTTTCCAAGATAATATACTTCAAGATTCTTGAGGGAGCGTTTGAAGTCGTCCTGGTCATTTTCAAATGAGATCCATACAATGTTTTGTTGTCTCGATGACGACCTGTGCACTCTTTACATTGGTGATATTATTCGCTAATCGAGCTTCCAGTTTTTGAGCCACAACTTTCGTTTTCTACTTTGTTCCTATTTAAAAATTTGTTTATAAATGAATAAAGAGTAATAAAATATCGGGATATGGGGCCACACTATCATTCTATTTGTGAGATAAAGATTTTGATGCAAAGCTTAAAAAAATATTGCAAAGCTTGGCCCTAAAGGAGAGATAGCTTATCCTTAATTCGTTTTTTGTGGCTCGATCAGTGATATGGACCTAATTTTTCGTCAACTATCCCCATTTTAACTCTGAATTGCGTAGTGAGACCAGATAATAAGGAACTGAGATCATTCTACATGATACATATTGTGGCAATACTCCATCTATAAAGACGGAACCCTCATCAGCATGAACATTGGCGAGCCAATAAGTCAAAGATTTTTTAAAAATGGCCGTGGAAGCTTCTGCTGATAAAAAGGAGTCTGCTTATTCTATCACCACTTCCAGCTTTTCGGAAAATGAAGAAATTTTAGCAAAGACTAGCTGGAAAGGGTATATATGGGATTCATTCGACAAGCCGAAAGATGAGAGATGGTTTTTATTCAAGCTAGATGCTACTTTATTATTCGCTGGCTGCTCGGGTGTTTTTTTAAGATATCTTGATCAAGCCAATATTAACAATGCTTTTGTTTCAGGTATGAAAGAGGAACTTGGCCTTTACGGAAATGAATTGAATTATGCAGAGACATGTTGGACTATTGGTTATGTCCTTGGACAAATTCCATCGAGCCTTATATTGACCAAAGTGAGGCCACACTATTGGCTACCATTTTTGGAAACTTGTTGGGCTATTTTGACATTTGTTTCTGCACGATTTTCTACACCGTCTTCGATATATGCCATTAGGTTTTTAGTTGGATTTATAGAGAGTGGGCATTTTCCTGGAATTATGTACATAACTTCTTCGTGGTATACAAAGGCAGAAATGTCTAAAAGAAATTCAATAATACAATTTTGTACTGGAGTTGGACCTATGTTTAGCGGTTATTTACAGTCTGCGGCCTATACTGGGCTTGATGGAGTCCATGGAATGAGCGGTTGGAGGTGGCTCTTTATCGTTGACGGAATACTTTCGCTTCCTCTAGCACTTCTATCCTTCTTTCTCATTCCTGATTTCCCTAGAACTGCGAAGAAAAACTGGCTTTTCACAGAGAAAGAGATTGAGCTAGCCATAAAAAGGGTACCGCAAGAACTCAAGAGCAAAGTAGGTTTTGGGAAAAAGGAGATAATATCGTGGTTTTCAACGTGGCATATATACTTATTTGCCGCTCTTTTCAGTCTTTTGAGCTTATCATCAAAAACGACAAGCTCAATTCCATTTTGGTTTAAATCTTACAATACGGCAGAAGTTACGGAATTCACTATTCCTCAAATTAATAACTATCCTACGCCAGTCTATGCAATTCAAATTTTGACTACCGTATTGTACGCATACTTATCAGATTCAGCCTTGAAAGGAAAAAGATATATTATTGTAGTGTGGTGTTCAATCTTTCAGTTTGCAGTATGTTTAGGATTAGTATTTGTTCCTGTCCATCCTTCTAATAGGGCGGGAAGGTGGGTACTATACTATCTCCTAGGGGCGTATAGTGGTAGTGCGGGCCAGGTCTGGACCTGGGTTAATGAGGCAAATTTGGGAGAACCTGTGAAAAGGGCATTTGTGTCTACTATGATGAACTCTGTTTCCTACAGCTTTTTGGCTTGGGTTCCTATTCTTCTTTTTCCCACTGAAGATCAACCGTTTGTAACAAAAGGAAACATCGCATGCTCTGTTTTCGCTCTAGGAAGTGGTATTTTTGCTTTAATAGGAGCTTATATTGAAGCAAAAAGATATACGAGAGGATTTTTTAAGAGCGCAGCTCCAGAATTAAAAGATGAACTTGAGGAAATAAAAGAAACCCCAGGATATAACGAGCAAGTTCTTAAAGGAGATGAAGTTTGAATTAGTTCGTATGCTTTTTTTTTGTATACTCATTTCATTAAATTTTAATTAAGCTACTTTAGCTAAAAGCTGTTGAAGATCTTGAGCCTTCTTCTCAATTCCATTTTGATGCAATTATGATATATTTAGTCATTTTAAATAAACAAAATATTTGCTGCTGAGCTCCTATCACGGACCGTAATCTATTACGATAAGACATTTCGGTATAAATTCTTGAACGACTATATATGACTTACCAAGGAAGGCAACCTGGTCAATCATTGTCCTTGAACATTTCAAAAGGAGTCATAGAGAATAAATTCATCTGTGAAGATGGTCTGGTGGGGCTTCTCCAAATTAATATTTGGCGCAAACTTATCTAGGATTCTTCCAATTCATTTTGATTAGTGTTTCTCTAATGAACTCGTTAGATATAATATTTACAGATAGTATTCCAATTCCCTAAAGTTTCAGATAAGCTTTATAATGGCAAGGTTCGACATTTCCCTCGCGACCTCAAAGAGAAGATAACAACTGTTTGCTGACACAAAGGTTAGAAAGATTTTCTTAGTTACAGTTTAATCTAACAATATCTCACGCATAAAATCCTTTAGTATTGGGTCGTAATTTGAATGAAGCTTATGAATTCGATCATAGGTTTCTTTGAAATTTTTTGGTGTTGGACGAATCTTAAAATTAAGATGCTGTTTGCAACCAGTAGCTCCAGTAACACATTCATGTACCCATTGGCCAATTTCAATTCATGAGAAAATATGAATGAACTACAAAGGAAACTCGCTCAGGGGTGAAAAATCGGTACATTGTTTCTTGGAGAAGGAAAGGATTTAACGATACCAACGTTCTTCGTTTGAAATATAACTTCGGCCTCGTCACGTTGTAGACTGTCGGTACGAAATATCTAGACCGATTTTTGAACAAAATCTTTGAGTTCTTGAAGCCTAGGTCGAAAATGTACTTTACTGATCTTTTAGAAAAGTATAGCCATCAATGATATGTCTGTACTCATTTAATGATAGAACAATGTACTGAAAGAGAATTCATACTAACACTCTCAAATGCAATATGGTAAACACTCGAAAGATAAGGTTTTGTCGCACTTTGAAAATAAATGTAGCTAATCGAGTTGATTTTGCATCCACGGAAGTGCAACTAGTATTTTTAAGGAAACGTGCATCCCAGCATATGAATGGTACATTTTTCATTATTTGAGGAGCATAATGTCATCTTTCGTTCACAAAGCTAGGATTTTAACCTCTTTTTGTTTTCTCATTTACATCCTTTTAACAATTTTGTTCTTTTCATGTATACTAACGAACAGTATTCACGCTTGGAAATATCTGGAGTACAGTAAATCATTCTACTATTTATACGTTCAAATATAGCCAAGTTTATAATTCAGATTCAACCGGTAGCTCAAACTTATAAGCCCCTTGAACAAGCGCTATGAAAACAAAACAAGGAATTCACTACGATTACGGGAGAATAAAGTCGAAAATTTTTCATATCATTAAAACTTATGCTTGAAAAACTTTTTTAGCATTCTGGGTCAAAAAGAATATAACGTAGATGTGTTTTATATCAAGCGTCGAGTGCCTTTTCAGTAACAATTTCATAATTCTTCTTAACGCTATTATTCAGAGAGCTTATACCAATAACTTCATCTTCATTCCCCACGGAAGCCTTAAGCAAAAATGAATTAATCACTTTGTATATCAGATGTCTCCCTTGCCAAAGGGGGAATATCAAAATGTATAAAGTGGCCAATATTAACCAAATCATAATGATAACGATCCACAGAGTAAAGTATTTTCTAGAGAAAGTGTACTTACTCCCGTAGTAGGCTAGTGGAATCACTATATAACCTCCAACTAACAAGAGTATACTTAAAATTATAGCAAAAAATGATTGCTTTCTCAATATTCTCTTATCTTTATCTGAAACATTAATTGCCTTTTTATCACTAACGTCTGCATCATCACCGACTTCAAATGAAGTTTTGAAAATCGCAAAATCAAAATCATCCGGTTTTATCAAAGATATGATAATAATGTAAAAAGCAGTTGACGAAATAGCAGTAATATTACCAATAAACGTTGCACGAGGAGTCATAAGAGTATCCTTATCAATAATTTTATTTCCAAAATGATAAGTGGATCCAAGCCAACAAGCAATGCCGGTAAGCGTTCCAAGTGGCGCACCATAGACCATGCTGTTTTTTGACATTTTCTTCCAATATAAAGCTATGGCGAGGACAGCTGCCTCAGGACTCAAGATTATACCTATAAATCCTATAAGCCATCCTACTGTCACCCCAACGTAATTGAATACAGTTGCCAATACGGCCATGAGTAAACTGAAAAGAATCACTGAGCAATGTGCGAATCTCATCAACTGCTTACCAGTTGCATCACTCTTAAAGTACTTCTGGAAGATGTCATAAGTTGTAATTGAGGAGAAGGCAATGAGCTCGGCAGATGTAGCAGAAGTGACCGACATGAATAACATAAGTAGCCCGGCGGCCGCTCCACTGTGGCCTAAGATTGACTTCAACCCATATATAACTGGCATTCCACCATTAATTTCAAGATAAGTTAATTCTCTGGGATAAGTGACGGATGCCGGATTGCTTAGTAATGCCCTACAGGCTAATCCAGCAGAGCTTCCCAACGATAATGGAACAATCAACCAACATACACCACCCATAACGTAGCCGGTGAACACACTACGTGCATCACTAGCAATAGCGCGTTGTGAGTATCCTGGATCACCAAATACAGAACTCAACCCACCGAACAAGACAGACCAACATGTTAGGATCATAGTCCCATCTCTAAAACTGACGAAATCGGCCCCAGTTGCAGACGGATATATACTCTCAACCTCTTGCAAAAGATCCCACATTTTACCTGGACTCCCTATTAGTTCTGATGATGTATATATTTTAAAGCATGCGACGCAGATCACAACATAAATTATAACAGTATGTATCCAATCTGAAATAAATGTAGCCTTCAATCCACCAAATAAAGTATAAACACAAACACCTGTTGGCAATAAGAAGGAAGCGGCTACTACGTTCATACCTGTCGTCAACGAAAACCCTTGGCTTCCGCCAAGTAACAATAGAGAAGATATTAGTATGTTAGTAGCGAGACAATAACATAAATAACAAATATGACCAGCTTTTCCAAAACGGACTGAGATTATTTCGGCAACGGTGTGACAGCCTGGAGAGTTTTTCTTAATCTCGATCGCTATAAAAACGAATAGTATAACTTGTAGTGTTCCTCCTATAGCATACATAAATGGACCAGCAAGTCCATAATTATAAGCCCATGCGCCTGAGGTGAGCAAGGTGGCGGGCCAAGTCCATGCTGAAACTGTAGAAGAGGCAATGAGCCCCGATTTGACTGACCTAGATGCTGTTGAGAACCTTTCTGAGTTCTGCGTTTCACCCATGTAGGAAGATAACATTTTGGATAAAAGCATCATAATTAGTGCAAAGGCAGCACCTAATCCAACGGCATAGCCATAACCATAACTTTGTGAAAGCACACTTATACTCTCGGACATATTAGAATCTTTGAAAATTTATCTAACAACTTCCCATACAAATCTAATAATCCTAATATTTATACTAGGGAGCAGAGCATGTATCTTCAATCCACTGACAGATAAGAAATACTTCTTCTCTGAGAAAGATACGAATTCAAAACTCATATCCTAGTGAAGTTCTTTACTAACTCGTATCAACTTGATAACGTTTTTTTTTTTTTGGTAATACGAGCTCGCGTTTCCAAAAACGAAAAATCTGTCTTACTTATCTATCAGATAAGCTCGGATTCCTCAATTGGTCTCGGTCACAAAATTAATATGCAACCATAAATACCAACACTAGAAGCCAAATTATATGGTTTACTGAAGAGTAACATACAAGAAAGATAAATAATCTCACATATTCACGGTTTAAGTTCTTATAAGGAAAACAAAATGACATGGGAAGCAATTGCAAAATCGAAAAGAGAAGCACTTGTTTCAAAAATACCTGCAGATTGGGTCTTGAACACCTTGCCAAGTGCAGAAGACGAGCCAAATGTTTGCAACTACTTAGCAAAGATATTACCTCAAGAAGAAACAGCCATTGCAAATCTGACTATAGCCGAATTGTCTTCTCAAATTGCTAGCGGAAAGCTCTCTAGTCATCGAGTAACTTCAGTATTTTGCAAGCGAGCTTCATTCGTGCATCAACTAACGAATTGTTGCAGTGAAATATTCATCGATAGAGCATTAGCTAGAGCATTAAAATTAGATGACTATTTAAAAAAAAACGGAAAACCAATTGGTCCACTTCATGGTATTCCGATTTCTTTGAAGGACCAGGTAAATTTAGAGGGAATTGATACTGCAATAGGCTATGTAAGTCTCGTAAACAAACCTGTTAAGAAGGAAGATGTTTCAAATATTGCAACTATTTTAGAAGACCTCGGGGCAGTTTTTTATGTGAAAACAACTACCCCTACAGCGATGATGTCTGGTGAGACTGTTTCAAACCTTCTTGGGCCGACACTTAACTCTTGCAATAGGAAAATATCGTGTGGTGGTTCTTCCGGTGGAGAGGGTGCTCTCGTGGGAGGTCGAGGTTCGTTATTGGGCTTGGGGACGGACATTGGAGGTAGTATCCGTTTACCCAGTAACGCACAAGGATTGTTTGGGTTGAGATGTAGTACTGGGAGGATTCCTTATTGCAAGATAACAAACTCCAATGCTCATCAGCCAGTTATCCGTTCTGTCGTTGGTCCCATGGCCACGGATTTAAATGACTTAAAATTATTCACGAAAGCAATTATTAATACCGAGCCATGGAAAAATGATCCCTTGTGCCCACATATTCCTTGGAGAGAGTTTGAAATAAAAGGAAAGCTCTCATATGGAGTACTCGACCTTACTAAGGGTCACTACCTTCATCCGCCAATTAAGAGAGCGCTTAGAATGACGAGGAATGCACTAACAAGCGATGGTCATGAAGTCCTTGATATAGCTTCTCCGATTCCCTTATTTGAAATGCTAGACCTTTGCATGAGGATTCTACGTGCTGACGGTGGTAAAGAAATAATAGCGGAATGCGAAAAATCCGGGGAGCCAGTCAGGAATGAGGTATTAGTTAGAAATGACGATGGGAGCCTATCTGATGAGAGAACTATTACAGAATTTTGGGATGATGCTGGTCTTAGATATGAGTATCAGCAAATTTTTGACAAATTCTGGCAATCAACTGTTTCTCTCACATCAACAGGCAGACCAATAGATGGATTTTTGCTTCCCTTACATGCCACCACAGGGTATAAGGTTGGTGACTTTAGAAGACTAGGAACATTTTTCACTCCTATATTTAATTTATTAGATTATTCCGTTGTTGCAATGCCTATCACAAAGGCCGACAAAGAAGTTGACATTATTGAGACCCTGTATAAGCCATTAAATGAGCTGGATGAAATTTGTTATAAATACTATGACCCTGAATTGTTTGATGGAACTCCAGTGGGTCTTCAGGTAATAGCTCCTAGGTATGAAGAAGAAAGAGCAATATTTTTAACTGAAATTGCTGAAAAAGCGCTCAAAAAACAGGCCAGTTAGGGATTCGTGTACATGAATCTCGTGTTGTTAGCTATCTTTTTAAGCTGAGCGAGAGCAGTGAGATCGGTAAGTATTAGAAGATAAGTTCTATCAAAGAACTTCTAAAATTAAAAAAATATTAAAAAAAATTCAATTAATAAATGTTTTTGTTAATCTTAATAAAAATCTTGTTCTGGATAGCGATGTAAATTTATTTATGTAAAGTGTTCGAAGTTTTGCTATGTATTAAAACTCTATCTTTTATTTTCAATTGCGTTGGCGTATTTGCACTCGATCGATCTCATGTCAAATGCATACGAAATGTACGACTTTGTAAGATTATCAAAGCCTGCACATAATAATTATACTCAAGGCTAGTATCAAAAATCCTGAACCCCAAATAATGAGACAAATTCTTACTAACTAACCCATAAGGCAAGACTAAAACCAGTTTGAGTCTTTTGAAGGTAGCATTTGATAAATAACAAGATGAACTCTCTGGACAGTCTTACCAAGCATCAAAGTATTCTTTATATTAGCTCTGGTAATGTTATCAATAAGAAAGTTTCAAAAAGATCAAGAAGGTCTGTCAATGGGTGCATCTGTTGTAAGAAACGGAAAGTCAAATGTGATGAGACCAGACCACAATGCTGTAACTGTATAAGGAATGGTCTTACTTGTTTCTGGTCCAAAGTTGAGTTTCCTATTTGCGAAAACCTATCCCATGAAAGATTCGTAGTGTCGATAAAGAATGGCAAACGACCTTCGGAGTCAGAGCTTGAGAGCGAAAATTATCACAAGGAGTTACACGAATACGATTCGTGGTCGCCAAATGAGCTTGCTCATCAGACTCAATTCTGTTATCTAGATCCACAAGTTTCAGGTATCGATTATTTCTTATACTATATTTTCATAAACAGATTCTTGCCCACTGTCGCTCATCCTTTCATAAGATCAAAATTTGCTACTGGAAAAGTGTTTCTTCTTGCGGGTGCTCAACAGCCAATCTTAAGAAATATTTTTTTTGCATGTGGCGCTTCCTTACTTGCAAGTAATGACGACAAATTTAGAAGGATCTACTATGATAGGTACGCGAAATCGTTATTATCACTAACAAATGAAATGAAAAGTAACCAAATCAAAGATTGGTATTTTGGTGCGATACAAGTTTTACAGATATTGTGTCTCAGGGATAGATTCACCAGTGATGGGTCTCCGCATGGGATCCTCCACTTTAAGGCGTCTTTTGAACTTATAATGAAAGTTATCCAGGGGCCGAAAATTTTTGAAGGTATTTCTGAATCATTAACGTTAAAGAGCCCGTTAACCCGAGTTGTGATTGAAAATTTTATTTTCAATTATTCTATCGTTATTTTATTGTGTAATTACGAAGATTTAAATTCCAGAGTTCCGAATCCTTTCGAGTGTTCTATAATTTTTGAGTCCTCGCTGTCCATAGAAGAATCTATCGAAGATACCTGGTTTGACTCAAATGCATTTGAGCTTATATTGTGTGCTTTCGAAATAGCAGCGAAATGCTCCTGGCTGAGTAGAATGAGCTTACCTTTAAGCAAACAAAATAGAGAAATTCACGAGGCATTGTTGAGAAGGGCCGAGAAAAATCTCAATGAACTCAATTTTATTTCATTCGAAGGCTCGCACAAGTATTTTAAATGCAATATTTCGATTGCAAAAATTGTTACGAAGACTTCAATAATTTTAATCCGGAAAATGCTCTACTTAAAGACATTGAGTGCATATAATTTTCAAGATCACATGTCTTATATCGTTAGTCAAATAGAACAACCTCACAATGATGAGGCAAACTTACCAATTTGGTCTTTGTTTATTGGTGTACTTGCCTCGACAACTTCTGTCGATCGGAGGTTTTTTAGAGCGAAGATAGTCGATTTGTCACATCGCTTGAATTCTAATACAATACGATATGTATTGGATTACTTGGACGGCATCTGTGAAGTTTATCAATATAGCGAATCTTTTGAACTTCTATTCAATCACCACTGCTATGATGATCAAGATTGAAGATTCAAGCAAAGCACTCATTTAAGGTTTTATTTCACCAGTGGAATCTAGAAGATCCACAAGTCACTTCATATAAATCTGATAAACTGAAATTAGTGAAACTGAGTACCAACGTTTATTTCATATTACATCACTCATATCAGGTCAATTATCGATCATAATAATGAAACAAAGATTTGCTCTCAAGTTCAGTCTCACTTGAATTTCCAATTGCTGAAAGGAAATAGTGAGTAGATTATCAAACAGACATAAGCGATGTTTAACAGTCTGTGTGGCTCCTTTCCTTTATTTTATGAATCATGCCAGGATTATCTCTTTGGTGTTTAAAACCATGCAGTTTCATGAAGATCATAGACACAAGACACATGATATCAATTTTAAGATCTGTACTTGAGACAAGCAGCATTTCGGGCTCATCAGTGTATTGTTTTAATCTTACAATAAGAGGAAGCTTGGAAAGATTTCAAGGAGCTCTTAGTATATCATTTAATAACAATTGTTTTCATTTTCTATTTGGATTGGTTTAATTGTGTATGCCCTACTTCCTTTTATCAACATCTAAAGCATTAAGCTATTTGGATTCACCGATTCAAGGGGCTTTCTTTGTTATGTATGTATGTTGATTTACTTGAGACATTATCAAATTTTGCTCAAATTATGGTCAGTCTTGACTGAATGAATTGAACTATGCTGGAGTAGTCAAGACGTTATGTTCAAACGATGCAGCTGATCCTATATGGTGTTCATCTTTTGTAGATGTCTGACAAAGTTTGTGAGCTCTAATTATAGGCTCTTCATTACATAAGAAAAAATATGAACAAGTCTGCCCTGTAAAAAAATGCATAGTTGTTGCATTTGTTTCACGGTCCATACCACAGCGATAAGGCTGTTCGAGAGAAGTGCTTAGACAAGTATATAATGACTCACAAAATAAATGGTATCAAAATGTAGCAAATAAGCAGATACTATAGAACCTTGAGGAACAAATTACAACGATGATGCTGTATTAACTAAAGAAGGTTACAGACTTTTAGAAGATTAATATGTCGTACGCAAAAGGAATAAAAAAATAGAGATGATAGAAGACAATTTCGATTATTATCACAATCGAATTAACCTCAGGGGTATTTCCGAAAAGAAGGTCCAGAGCGACTGACGCATATTGTGTACAAATGGCAAAAAGGGTGGCATTGAACAGTTTAGATATTTGCACTGCTGCTTAAAACACATGTAGGGCAAAAGCTTATCCGCTATCTATCTGGTTCTTTGAATACCATAGAACTTGTACTGGCATTATAAATATCCTGCAACCGAGCTCGCTACTGCTTAATTGGATTAAAAAAATTGCCTGAGATATTGTCAAAGACGATAGTCATAGATTCTGATATCAAAACATCAATAACTACTTCAAAAGAAGCAATTGATGCAATATATATGTTCTTTATAGCTATATATGATAATGAGTTCAAGAAACCATAGAGTAAAAAATCGAACTTCTTCAAGATGTCCCCTCCCCGAAGCATAAATTCTGGAACATTTTTTCAAAAGAATTGAGATCTCCTATCGTGTCTGTCGTCTATACTACGCTTTTTGAGCAATCTATTACCAACGAGGCTCAAAGCTAAGGAAAAACAAAAACACCCTGTAATCGAAATTAATCCGGAAGATTTTCTTGCTAGATACAGGCTCTTTAGTTTGATAATTGTATTGTAGTGCGTGAATTACAAATATGCCCCACATTCCCAACGAAAATTAGAACCAATGATAGATTAATATTGGAGAAACAAAAGTATAACAATACAGCTGCAATATTACTCGGAAAATTCTCGAGGAATGGAAAAAGATTGTGCGAGTTTCTCCACAAAATCTGTTCCAAAATGATTCATTTTATATTAAGACAATAGAATAAGTAAGCAATCCGAGGGTTATGAAGTCGCATCTCGCAATTCTCGAAGCAAATGCGTCGTTTCCATGTACCAGCTCCACCTTAGATGGCAAAATGGTAGAGTGACAATAATGATTGATTTGAAGATAAATAGGGATGATTCTGGCTTAGTCTTTGGTGAAAATAAAAGATCCGTAGATAGTGCGACTAGAAGCTCAAATAAAATGAGATTCAATTTTGCAAGTTGCGCAGTGAGCTATTTGTTCGTAGCCACAGCTAAAGGCCTATCAAGTGAATCTTACAACAGCGATCAAGCTAGCAGTACATTTGGAGAGTCTTCACGAGCTACAATACAAGATTCATGGACATGGGGTGTTGAACAAGTTCCTAACATCATCAATTCATCTGCAATTGATGCAAATGTAGCTGCAAAAGGCTACGATCTTCTTAACGTTTCGAAAACAAGGCATGGAATTGAAGGGATCTTGAAGTTGAAAGAAGCAACCGATATATATGGGTACGACTTTGATTATTTGACACTTACTGTCGAATATCAGACGAATGAAAGATTAAATGTTCAAATCAAACCAAAGAACATGACTGATGTTTTTGATTTGCCTGATTATTTAATTTCAAAACCCAGTTCAGAGTGGAAACACGAAGACCTTCGAGGATCCGATTTGAAATTTACATATCAAGAGAAGAACTTTGGCTTTAAAGTTGTCAGAAAAGCAACCAATGAAATTTTATTCTCTACCATTGGCAATCCATTGGTGTTTTCTAACCAATTTATTCAGTTCAATACCACTTTACCTAACCAACACGTCATAACTGGTCTTGGAGAATCTATTCATGGTCTTGTAAATGAGCCTGGAGCAGTCAAGACCTTGTATGCAAATGATGTGGGTGATCCTATCGATGGTAACATATACGGCGTTCATCCTTTCTACTTGGACCAAAGATATGGTAGTAATACTACACATGGAGTATATTGGAGAACTAGTGCTATTCAGGAAATTGTTCTTGGTGAAGAATTTTTAACTTGGAGAGCTTTAAGCGGTGTAATTGACTTATATTTCTTCAGTGGACCAGAGCCAAAAGATGTCATTCAACAATATGTGAAAGAAGTGGGATTGCCAGCCCTTCAACCATATTGGGCACTTGGTTATCACCAATGCAGATGGGGTTACCGAACACTTGAGCAGCTTGAGGAAGTTGTAGAAAATTTCAAAAATTTCAACCTTCCTTTGGAAACAATTTGGTCTGACATTGACTATATGGACTCTTATAAAGATTTTACTAATGATCCTTATAGATACCCATTAGATAAGTATAAAGCTTTTATCGACAAAATTCATAAGAATAATCAACATTATGTCCCAATTGTCGATGCTGCTATATACGTCCCAAATCCACTCAATGAAAGCGATAAGGATTATTTGCCATACTCTGAGGGTAAGGGAAACTTCTTAAAAAATCCCGATGGTTCTGAGTATATAGGGGCAGTGTGGCCTGGATTTACAGTATTTCCAGATTTCTTGGCACCAGGGGCACAAGAATATTGGACGAAACAGTTCAAACGCTGGTATAAGGATGTAAAGTATGATGGCATATGGTGTGACATGAATGAAGTTTCAAGTTTTTGCGTTGGATCATGTGGTTCCGGGAAAGTTGATCAAAATCCTGCGCAACCCAACTTCCCATATGATTTTTCGAGTTCAGATTATCCTCTTGGCTACGAAAACACCAATTCATCTGATATATCTCTGTCATTGAGTTCTGAATCCTCCAGCCCTTCCACCTCTTCAATCTCACCAACTACTTCAAGCTCGCAAATTAATTCTATGAATACAAAGTTACCAGGGAAAGGCAATATAAACTATCCCCCGTATGCTATTAATAATGATCAGGGTAATCATGATTTGGCTACACATGATGTTTCACCAAATGCTACGCATTTTGATGGAACCCTTGAGTATGACGTTCATAGCCTTTGGGGCCTCACAGAAGTAAATGCTACATATAGAGCTTTACTTGAGGTAAATGAAAACAAGAGGCCATTTATCGTAAGTAGATCGACCGCACCTGGTTCAGGGAAATATGCTGCCCACTGGGGTGGTGATAATACTGCTAATTGGGCGTGGATGTATTTTTCAATTCCACAGGCATTGAGCATGGGAATGTTTGGCATTCCATTTTTTGGAGTAGACGCGTGTGGCTTCAGCGGAAATACTGATTATGAATTATGTTCAAGATGGATGCAATTGGCTTCTTTTTTTCCATTCTACAGAAACCATAATATATTAGGAGCAATTCCCCAAGAACCATATCTTTGGTCGTCGGTTTTAGATGCTACAAAGACTTCTGTGACAATAAGATACTCTCTACTTCCTTATTATTATACTTTGTTACATGAGGCTCAAAAGACTGGTTTCCCAGTAATGAGGGCTTTATCATGGCAATTTCCACATGACCGTACTTTAAGTACCGTTGACAATCAATTCTTTGTTGGTGACGCTTTAATTGTTACACCAGTCTTGGAGCCCGGTGTTGATAAAGTCAAAGGAACGTTTCCTGGTGCTTCTGTAAGTGAAGTGTACTATGATTGGTATACATACGAAGAGGCCAATTTTACAGCTGGCAAAAATGAATCTATAAATGCACCCTTGGGTCACATTCCGTTTCACATTAGGGGTGGAAATGTTATACCGACCCAAGAACCAGCCTACACTACAACCGAGAGCCGTAAAAATCCCTTTAGTTTGATAGTTGCTTTAGATATTGAAGGAAAAGCTAAAGGAAGTGTTTACATCGATGATGGGGAATCCCAGGTGGTTAAGTCTTCATTGTATGTTGAATTTTCAGCTGCAAATGGCTCTTTACATTCTGTAGGGCATGGTGACTATAAATCTAAGCAGAGTTTGTCAAATATTACAGTTCTAGGTGTTGCCAAAAGACCAAGTAAAGTCACCTTTCAAAATAAAAAAGTTAACTTCACATATGAGAATAAAACTCTTATTGTCAATGATTTGGAAGAATTCACTACTACAGGTGCCTTTGCAAAGGCTTTTACCTTTTCCTGGTAGGCGAGGAGTTAGAAGCTGAATCATTTTGGTGTTTCGAAAGTAAATGTCTTGTTTTATCTTACGTATTACTGCCTTCTTGGAAATTTCTTTCGTCTTTGAAAAGCAAGAGGAAGAAGTTTCTGATAAAAGTATAGGTATATAGAATAGAAATTCTTTTTGTAACCCACATACAGGAAGCAACTAATCTTAGCTGCGAAAAAGTGATTTTGCTTACTGTTTGGACTTCTTTCAAGTTTTCCGAACACAGTATCTTGAAAGAACTAGAATTATTTAATGTAAAAAGATGCGCATACTAATTCTAACTGTATTTTTATGCAATATAGTGAGGTGGTGTGGCAAATGATTATTATATTACTGAAATGCCACCGCCAGGCAAGAGAGAGATGTTTCATAGAATCGTACATAAAAGCTTTTCTATTCTTTCCCAGCTTTCAACACTTGATAACAATCGTTATCAAGTAGGGGTATTATGAAATATGCGCTAAGTTATAGAACCAGAAATTTCAGAGATTTCAGTAATCGCATGAATAGAGAGCATGATTAGTTTAATAACTTTTCTGCGTATTTTACTTGTCCTTTAAAAGCACTTTTCTGTGATGTATCGAATAGATAATGCTAAACAAAAAAAAATTTAAAAAATCATCATATAAGAAGAGTTTGAAATTTAAAAAACCTGAATAGGTGGCGCAAAGCTAATAAATTGAAAATTCACCCGAAATTTGCAGAGTAATAAATAACGATGAGGTAATGAATTATGTTATGCTAATGATATGTTGTAACTTTCGTTAGCAACGTATTTCTCCCAGTCATTCTGAAACCCCAATAAAGCTTTATGGCGACCACCCATAGAAAGCATTTTTTTTGAGGATCTAAAGCTCCCTTCATAACAGTTTTCAATATCCCTTTTTTTCCATATTCCCAATATGACGTCTCTCGCCGTATTGATATTTCCCAAACCCTTGGGCTCCATCCTATCTAGCATACTTAGCGTTAAATATCGTTGCTCCTCGCAGTCTGGACTAAAAATCGATATCTCAGCACTTGCCACAAACAATGGCCATAATAAGGTAGAAGACCATTTAACGTCATTTTGAAGAATGATAAAATGAAGAATCCTATAAATATTGGAAACTAGAAGTTGTAAATGCGTATCCTCTGGGGAGCAGCAAAGTAGAGAAGCCTCTAGATAAAGGATAGTTGCCTTGCTTTTTACTTCATTTGATAATAAAAAGCAAATAGCCTCCTTGCTGATTGAACCTTCTAAAAATGAATCACTAAATTGAGACTCAGAAGCAAGTTTTAAACTGTCAGAAAAATATGGCTCTTCGGAATTACAAATATCAAAATATATGTAATTATCCATAGAATTTAATCTATTTCTTAAGCCAATGCAAAGCAGCTCATAGTGTTCTTCTGTTATACTACCATTACATCTTTCAAATGATAAATCTGTTACATCAGAAACTATATTCACAAGTTGTAGATCACATCCCATCCAACGAACACATGGACCATCCCTAATGTTTCTTGGTAACATTGATTTCCCTTTTTCGTAATCCAATGCAAGGAAAAAACTGTTCGAACCTTTGCAAGCTGTTCTACCCATACTTTCTTGATAGCTTAGGAGTTCCAAAGAAAATCTTAATAGGGAATGCTCTAGAGTATTTTTTGGCCACACGAACTTACCCGAAGAAAGTAATAGCTTACATAGCTTTAAATAACACAGCCATTTTTCGTCACAGTTATTTGCAACTTCGTATAACATTAGAAATACAAAAGATAACAAAATATCAGTCGAAAGAGGACTGCTTGGGGCCGATTTAGAATCCTTCTGCAAAAATCGAATTGCTTCACCAATTTTGAACATTCCCAAATGCTTGAATGTTTGAGACCGACTTAACCACACTGAAGAGTTATTCAATTTAGAAAGGTAGATGCACCCCATGGCAGATACTAAATAAAATATATGGCTGTTGCTTTGTGAATACTTTATTAAAGTAGATAAGCTTAGACCTTTTTCGATAACTACTTCTCTTTGAGTCAGAAATTTTGACATAACAATCCTCTCTGGTATACTGTCTCCTAAAGGATTGAAAATAGGAGATATGAAGTCGACGTAGTATGCTACTGCGAAATTTAAAACACTTGAATCTGATGTGGAATCTAAAACATCAACAGGTATTATCGAGGCACTTAAGGTACGCCCAATATGCAAAGATTGATTGATATCTTCTTCCTTAAAGTTTATAAATTTAAGGTCCTTATTTTTAACATTCAAAAAGTAACTCGTTCTATTTTGAGGAACCAAAAGACCATTATCTTTTTTGGGGGTATTCTTAAACCAAACCCCTTCTCTGCCAAACTTTTTCCCTTTTTTCTCATAGTCTTCTTTGAAGCGAAGTACGAAATTGTAGCGACATTTCAGTCTGTTCATCTTGCATCTAGAGCACTTCGGCTTTTTTTCATCACATTTTATTCGCTTCTTCTTACACACTTCACAACCTAAGTGTGATCTAAATTGTCTTTTCTTTCCCGTTTTCAAAAAGCCTTTTTTTTTAAATATTTCAGCGACATCATCTTCATATAGCTTGGTTAGATCTAACTTTGTAAAATTTATTGAGTCCGCTGTACTTTCAGGACACTCAACAGGGGGCTGCGAGAGTGATGTATGGTTAATTAATGAGAAAGAATCCCAATTCTTTAAGAGTTTATGCCTTTCAAACATAGTACGCACAATCCTACCTTTTGTTATTCGATCAGTTAAAAGCTTTTTTATCAATTCAAACCTCGCTGACTCTTCTTATCTTTGCTCAACAGCTCGGTCCACTTTAAATCATTAATCAGGAGAGTAACATAATCGGGGGCGCACACCCCTCCAAAACAAAAAAAAAAACATACAGTACAAAATTATCTCCTGAAAGACTTCTGGTTCTTTATAACAGCCGAAGCAAGTATTTTCAAAATTGAATATAAATGTGGTTCCCATAATCCTTTTTTGTATCTTACATAAATCGCACAATCCTTAATTCTATTTACTTTATGCCAAAAAAAAGGACACAATATATGGTTCTTTTCATCGTAAAACATATGAATCCTTCACCTTGAGCTAAAATAATTCAAAGTTGTAAGGCGTTTGTATATAACTCGTTATCTTGAGATTTCGTATTAATTAAAATGATAGGTCTGCACTTGTGAAATAATTCGAAGGAGACCCGAGAAATCCACGTCCTTCCCTTCATAATATCTAAATCGCGAAAGAAGTTTAAAACATTTTATCAGATAAATGAAATTTCTTGCTCAGAAGCTTAACTAATAAATGTTTTAATCGAAACCTGAATGTGTGATATCTAAGTCTAAAGAAGAAGTGATTGTCATTTGTTTACTATTTCAAGAATATCTGATGAGTGGTTGGTTGAAAATACTAGCCTCTTAGATACCAATCATACTACGACAGACTTTCCTCAGTTTGGTGATCTAAAATAATATAAAGAGATTACGGGGTTGACGCCTTTCTTATCGGAATTTTTTTTTCAGAAGGAAGGTCGAGGAGAATCAAAAACTCTTCCTAATTTGGAATATCCGACTAATCTCGACCTAAGTTATCAAGATTCACTTATCGCTCTCTCTTCTTCCATCCATGTGCTATATTAAATATAAAGCATAAGTATTTTCCAAAAAGCGAAACTTCTGATGGTACTAATAAGGCATAATGATGAAGGAATTAGGAAAAAAGGAGGGGAATGTCGAGGTAAGCGAGTTAGCCTATCTTGATCAAGAAAATATAGCTTCGACTAATGATTCTGCAGTAGAGGGAGTCATTGGTGAAAAAGAGGGACAAGGTCAGTACAAGAGGTCTTTCAAGACAAGGCATATTCAGATCGTGACCCTAGGATCTAATATTGGTTCGGGAATTTTCATTTCAACTGGTAAGGCCCTAAGGTTCGCTGGTCCAGGAAGCATGATCATATCTTATACTATTGTTTGCTCAATGGTCATATGTGTTTTAGAAATCATAACTGAATTATCAATTTTATATCCATCTTCAGGAAATTTTATTGATTTTACTGAGAGATTTCTAGATCCTGCGGCTGCCTTTGCAATAGGGTTAGGTGAATGGTTAGCTTGGACGACTGTGATGGCATCTGAAGGTGCAGCTGTAGCTACATTAGTGACATATTGGACAACTAAAGTGCCAGTTGCCGCATGGATGAGTATTATCATAGTTCTTACATTTATGATTCATGCTTTACCAATCATTTGGTTTGCGGAATTTCAATACGGAACTGCTGTTATCAAAGTTATAATGTTGCTTATGATATTAATTTCTTGCATAGTTATGTGTGCAGGTGGAGGCCCTACTGGAAGTATTCATAATGGGCAATTTTGGGACAGTTCTAAATACGATATTTTTAATAACGGTGTACGCGGATTTTCATTTAGCTGCCTTTATTGTTTATGGGGCGTTGGGGATCAAATATTTGTTGGAATGCTTGCTGGAGAATCTGAGAGCCCCAGGTTTTCTTTGCCTAGGACGGTTAAAAGTGCAGGTCTTCGTATATTTGGATTCTTTATGATTTTGGTGATGTTTATTACTTTGTTAGTTCCTGAGTCAGACCCTAGATTGTGGGGTACTGCTGGGTCAATTGCAAGCTCTCCTTTTATAATTGCAATGAATGATGCTGGAATAAAGTATTTGCCTGACGTCATAAATGGTTTAATGGTAGTTTGTTTGGCTCTAGGGGGGTTGGAACCTGTGTACATCGCAGCTCGGTGTATCAGACATTTAGCTATTAGAGGGATGTTGCCAAAATTTATAGCAAGAGTGGATAAAAAGGGAAGGCCTACTTGGTCTTTATTAATAACCTTTATATTTACAATTGTGTTCACTTACATGAATTGTTCCGGTACCGGAGCTACGGTATTTACCTGGTTTTCTTCTATCACCACTACAATATTCATGGTAGTTTGGGTAGTGCTAGGTATTGTATCTTTAAGATTTCATATGGCTATCAGAGCACAGAACTCTGATATTTTAAAGCAAAAGCATTCATGGAGAGCCAAACTTTTTCCAGTGGGTCCAATTTTCTTGTCGCTCATGAGTTTTTTGATTTTAATGGGTTTATTTTATGGCTCTTTATTTCCAGTTGGGGGAAAGCCAAACGCTTATGACTTTTTTGCAACTTATCTTGGTGTTCCTTTAGTTTTGTTTGCATATATTTGCTATAAACTTTACTTCCGAACATCTATTCCAAAATTATCTGAAGTAGATTTATTAGAAGGACACAGGCCATTGACAACAAGAGAAATTGAAATTATGGATTATTATACCTCTTTGCCTTGGTACAGGCGTCTCTTAACTTATATAAATACAGCTGATTCTAAAGAATTGACTTAATTATCGTTTACATATTTTATTTGTATGCTGATTTTTATGTTGACTTTTAAGTCTCTAGTGTAAAATATTAAAACAAGATAATGTAGTTAAGAAAGCCCGGAATAGAATAAACAAGAGATATTTGAATACCCTATACGCTTTTTTATCTAAAGAAAATTTGGTAACATACATCGCATTGAGATAATTATTGTCGCAACTTAAAAAGGAATTCATACTATCTTCTCTTTATATATTGTCTATATAAAGGACCAAATAATGCTGCAATATAAAAAGATCGGCTGGGACGTTTATGAATTGAAAACAAGATTAAGGACTCAATAAATAAAATGGAGAATCTAGATTATTTAATACTTGGTTGCGGAGTTTGGGGGTTGAGTACCGCATGGTGGATCATTAAAGATCAGCCAGATGCAAAAATTCTCTGCCTTGATAAATGGGAAGTTCCATCTCTTGACTCAGCAGGATATGACATTAACAAGGTTATTTCTGCTAAGTATGGTAGTGATTTAGACAATTATACTTCTTTGTTGGCATTTGAGGCTTGGGAAAATCCCATCTTTAAGTCAGTTTATCACAAGACTGGAATGCTTGGGGTAGCTGACGACAATCCAGAAGCTCTAGAGTATGTCACCAAGGCATACAATAAAAGGGTAAAGAATAACTACGGTGAAGATGTTGAGTGGTGCGAAAATATTCAGAGTCTTGTAAGAAGATTTCCTTTATTGAAAGATTCCAACATTAGCGGATGGAAAGGATATTTTGATGCTTTAGGAGGATGGGTTCATGCTTCTAAAGCCATGAAAATTATCTACGAAGACTGCTTGAAAAAGGGAGTTGAATTTAAATTTGGGGATTCAGGTACTGTTTCTGGATTAGAAATACATGAAGGCAAACTCGTGTCAGTAAAATGTGAAGATGGGTCTCTTCAAGTAGCTCCTAAGATAATTATGTGTTTAGGCGCGTACACTGAATTGTTCCTTGATATGAATAAACAGACGACGGCCAAATGTTGGAGCCTTGTACACTTAAAGGTTTCTCCTGAAGAAGCTCGTAGTATGAGGAATGGTCCAATACTCTTTAATTTTCAGAGAGGTTTTTTTTTTGAACCCGACGAAAACTTATGCGTTAAAGTTGTCAATGAGTTTCCAGGTTTTACAAACTATGAGAAAGTAGCGGACGGCAGAACTATTAGTGTTCCCAGATCTAATGGTATGCATCCAAATGAAACAATCCCGGACAAGTGTAGAGATTCTATTAGGGATTTTTTAAAAAGAGCAGTTCCATTTTTGGCAGATCGTGAATTTGTTTACGAAAAGCTATGTTGGTGCTCAGATTCAAATGATAAGAGATGGATTATAAGTCGACACCCACAATTCAAAAATTTGACTGTAGCTACAGGTGACTCTGGTTTAGGTTTTAAGATGCTTCCCATAATTGGAAAATTTATAAAAGATGTTAGTAATGGCACTTCTCTTCCAGAAGTTGTCGGTGACTATTGGAGCTGGAAAAACCAAGAATCATCAGCAAGTACAAAAATAGAAAGATGGGGCTTAGACAATGTCACTGAAGATTTGAAGAGTCAATCGGGATGGCGAACCTAAAATTTTTTCGATTGCCGACAATTTTGATCTTAGGAAGGTCGATTCCTTATCTTTTAACTATGGGGTGACATTTCCTAATCGGGACAATCACCAAAATTTCTATTCTAGGGCTAGTTAAGCGCGCATAATAATGTATGTATATGCCACATTAAATTAAGAACTTTCTTTAATGTAGTTTTAAATCAGCAATGAATGTTCTTATACTAGGTATGGGGGGTGTTGGAATCATTGCAGCATATGGGTTAGAATATGGAGGTAAATCAACAGTGACGTCTATTGTTAGGTCAAATTATGTTACCTTGAAACAAAAAGGTTATAAGTTAAGTTCCGTCGACTACGGGATTATTGAGAACTATAAACCAGCAAACATGGTCAGCTCAGTTGAAGAAGCAGTATCTTATGGCCCATTTCAATTTATAGTTGTGACCACCAAAAACATACCGGAGATATGTAAAATTGAAGATCTCATTGAGAAAGTAGTAGAGCCAAAACTAACAACAATAGTTCTAATTCAAAATGGGATTGGTATTGAAAAGCCACTTTTGAAGAAATTTTCCCAAAATGTAGTTTTGAGTGGAGTATCTATGATAAGTTCGACATTATACAACGGAGAAGTTAATCATGAAGGACTGGATTCATTAGGAATTGGTTATTTTAAAAATTTGCAATTAGAAGACCTGTTTCAGGAAATAACCGCGAGGTCTTTTATTGACCTATATAATAATGGAAAAAATTATTGCTTTTACCAAGAAGATGTGAACTATGGAAGATGGAAAAAACTTGTTTACAACGCATCTCTCAATGCGACCTGTGCTTTAACAAATTGTGACGTAGGTCGTTTAGAATTATTTGGTGTTACAGAAAGTGTTATTCGACCAGCAATGAAAGAAATAATAGAAATTGCCAAAAGCGAGGGCGTTTTTTTGCCTGACGGAATTGATGATGATATGATTCGCTGTGATGAAAAAAATTGGTATTTACCTTCCATGGGTGTTGATTTACGCAAAGGGAACTTGATGGAATTGGAGACCATTTTAGGTAACTGCTTGCAAATTGCTAGGTCTCATAAAGTTCAAACTATCACTTTAAAAATCTTATATTCTCTATTGAAGAGCATTCAACTAAGGTTAATGGAAGAAAAGAATTTGCTTAAGTTGCCGAAAGAAAGACCAATTCCTGGCGAAGAAGCATTTAAATACTTTTAAAGAGCAAGGGTTTTATGCTGGTTCTATGTTAATTACAGCGAAACCGAATTGAGAAAGCCATAAGTCATTCTTATTTTTGGCTAGTAGAATACGAGCTGTTACAAAATGATCTTTTTTTTTTCAATGATCATCATTCTATAATTGCTGATTGAGAACTGAATATGCAGAGAAACATTAGACTACTTAATAGAGGATAGTTCAATCCAAAAGTTTTTAAGTGAAAGGGAGGTTCAATGTTTGATGTGAATATTCATGAAACCCTAAATATGCAAAAATTTTTTAGCAGGTATTTCGAATATGCAGTTAGGTGCGACAATCGCAATAACCATACACTATCACATTTTGGAAGAAGCCATCCTTCGTGCAAGGAACGCTTGATTAGAAATATGTAAGGGCCAGAATTAAGCTTTCATAGCATGTGGGAATATCAACTAAAACATCTCTTTAATTTTAACACACTAAGACTAAGGAGTGAAATGTCTAATATAGAGAAATAACTAAAGGTCAAGAACTCTGAAACGGTTTCAAAGATCCAATTATCTAAAAAAGATCTGGATGATGTATCCATGGTGCTTTAGCTCTCGCTAAAAGAAAGGGGTTAATCATTTCTAAAAGATTTGATAGAGCCGTAGCCTTGTCTATCCAAATTCTACTACTTTTCAGGAATTTTTTGTAGCCTAAAACTAACCCAGTCTATGAGTCTTCAAAAGAATGGATAGTGAGGATGTATCTAAAATAATAAATAAAAAAAAATTATAAAATCACGTGAAAAACTTGAAATTGTAGTCAAAAATTCGAGCCACACTGGCAAGGCAAAAAATACACTTCTTAGGAAACAGCATGTTAAACACTAGCTATTTAATATATTTGATGGGCTGCACATATTCAAGTCCTTGATTAGAGGCTTATTATCGAAAACAGAGTGATTAACCTCAAGAAGCTGAGAATTATCCGTGTCGAACAAGGAGATGGCTGCTCTTAATAAAGAAGCTCAAAAGAAACATAAGGCTAGACTGGAAAGACAACAGAGTAATGGCCTGAGGCTTTCAGCTTGTGATCGATGTAGAAGACGGAAAATCAAATGTGATCAGAGATTTCCTAAATGCTCAAAGTGTGAGAGCGCAAACGTGGAATGTTATGCATTGGATTCCTTAACGGGAAGAAAAATTGCAAGATCCTATATTTTTCATTTAGAATACAAGATTGGTATTCTTGAAAACATTATGAAGCTGAACAATTTGAAGATTGAAGATCATATCAAGTCTCCGCTCGAGTATAAAGTCCCAAATGCTGCTTTCAATAATGATAAGGAGACGCTTCTTGCTATTGTTTCAGAAGACGATGATTCTCTGAATGAATCGAAAGATGACTTAATCTTATTTAATATGAGAAACCCGGAATCATCTAGAAATCGTCTTGTGAAGATACAAAGGAAGCCCTTTAACTTCTTGATGACAGTCAGACGAGATCCGGCAAACAATATCAGTTCTAAAATGTCAGGGTTATCTGGACTCAAAAATTTTGACTGGAGAAAGTTTTATTTCGAAAATGAAAAGCTGAATAAGGTAGAATCAGAGATGCGTAACTATTTCGGGGATCTTTATATTGAACTTATACATAAAGACCCTTCTGTTGATGAGATTTCAAAAGCGAAAAGCCTTATATCTCGAATTGGCTTAAAACGGGGCTTATCTTATTCCAGAGAAACCCTTGAGTCATTAGATGATGTTTTAGTCAAAGTTAGACTCATTTTACCAACTAAAAATGTTTTGCTTGCTCTTGTTGCCATTTTTTTCAAAAATATTTATCCATTTTTTCCACTTCTTGACGAGACCAGTTTTCGAAATGATTTGAACCGAATTGTGAAATTTGACGAAAAAGGCAACCCTTTGACTCCAGTTCCGGAAGATTGGCTAGATTACGCTTTTTTATCTTTAATGTTGATTCTTTTAAGATTGAGTTATATTTCTGTATTCAATAATGCTGATCTTAATAACGACGAAATTTTTGAAGCCTCACGGACGATAGGAACAATTATACAAAATCCAATACCTCTTGAATCCATAGAATTATCAAAGCTTTGTTTAAGGAAATATGACTTGGTCTCGATTTTTAATTTGAAAATTTTTCAAGCTGTTGTTTTCATGAAGATTTATAAATGTCATGCACCAGAGGACTGTGAAGTGTCAGATTTACCTCAAAGTCAAATATATCATGAAATACTTATCTCAATGGCAGAATCATTAGAACTTAATAGAGACCCAGATATACTTGAAATCGACGATGAGAAAGAGAAACATTTGAGAAGAAAATTGTGGTATTTTTTAGTTTGGAGTGATATGGAAGACTCCATCGTGTATGGTACTCCAGTAGCAACGTTTAGTGAAAAATTCAACACAAAAAGTCCTATTTTTGAAACTGAACTCACTGTATCCAATATTTGGAATGTTTCTTTAGAAACATCTATAATGGCCAATTTCAGGAATCTTTCTCCAATAACGAGCTTACTTCACAGTGTGGTAGAGAAGGTATTTAAGGTGAGTCCCTCATTAGGAATATCGGATTTAGTGTCCTTAGTTTCGAAACTTGAAGCCCTAGTTGAAAAAAATTTTGAAAGTTTGGAAGATTATTTTACAAAAGAAGACTCACAATTTTCCTTTCAAAAGATAATTCGGTTTAAGTTACACTTATATTGCAAAACCTTCCTACTGTATATTAATTACTGCATTGCTCTTTCCTACGAGTTTTCCCGTTCTACTAATTTGCATCACTTTTTTCTAAAAAAACTGTTGGACATACTATATCTGGATTTGTCAATAATAAATGCTGAGATTTTTACGCGCGCTAAAAGCGCTTTTGGTTCTCAGTTCACTTTGATAATCACGCCTGTGATTCAAATCGCTTCTAGATATCTGTGTCTTATAAATTCTATAATGTCCATTAGAATATCGAGCTCCATACACTTATTAAAAAATGAGAATTTCAAAAAGAAAGCGCAGTTTCAGTATTCGGTCAATAGAAACTTAGACTTGCTAGACGAGGCATTAAACAGCATCAAAATTCATTCTGCTCATGAAGTCATTTTTAACTCTTTGATGAGTAAGAGGTACTATTCCAGTTGGAAATGTAAGAAGAACTTCAGGTTAATTTTTGAAAATGGACTCAATCCAGAATTGTACAACGACGAATCATGTAATAAAAAAGTTGTTCTAAAGCTTTTTTGGAATGATCTTGAGGACATGTTGAGTATTTGGAATAGTTCGATTCCGTTGAAGAAGAAACTAATAGATAAATATATGAGCAAATTTTATCATCAGTGTAAAGGGATTTTGCCAGACCAATTGAATGAAAAGAGAACCGAGGAGAATTCAATTGATACAAGCTACCTAAATGATCTTCACAGCGATAGTTTTTGGTTTCAGTTGGAGAGAATCAAGGAAATCGATATTAAAAGACAATATTTAAGCCCTTGCGGTTCCAAGGACAAAGCTGGTTCAGCCTCACTGCAAGAGAGTTCATATGTTTCCGTGTCTAATTTTGACTCTAACCTTGGGGATTTATCATACTTTGAAATGTTATGGGAACATTCCTCAGAGGCTTACTTTACAGCATTTCAAGGTTAATATAGAAAAAAATAGGTATATATTGCTAGAAGACCTAAGTATTCATATAGTTACAAATTCAAACTTTAAATTATAAGAAAGTTCAATTTATGACTTTAATCGGTCGATATGCAATACTGCGAGAAGTGAGTACACGTCAATTTCGCAACATCATGACGCATGGCGGAAAATCCCGTCCTCTAAAGCATCTTTTTCCATCGTCCTTCATCAAGCTTACCAAAAGCCAACAAAACAATTGACCCACTGAATATTCCTGAGCTCCTCTGGCTTAATTAGGTCAAAGTGGACAGCAACTGCAGGTGTTTATCACGTTGAACTGATAAAGCTGGTTCTCTGATATAATGACTTATATGCAGGTGATAAAACTGTGACTTTGACGCTATAGAATCTTACGAATATAAATACGTGAACACAGCTGATTATTTTCACCTCTTAATGATAATTGATTATCAAGAGTAAAAGATAGAAACCAGAGACAAATGTCCGAAAATTTGAGGAATTACAGTGCTGAATTAGTGGAGAAACCTAATATTATTATATTTATGCCCGATCAACTAAGATATGATGCCATAGGGACTTTCGGAAACAATGCTATACATACTCCTAACATTGATAGTTTGGCTAGAAATGGAACTAAATTTACCAATTGCTACTTACAACATTCAGTTTGTTCTCAAAGTAGGGCTTCAATTGTTACATCAAAATATCCTCATTCTACTGGTCATAGAGGATTAAAAACTTATCTTAAGCCTTGGGAGGACAATTTTTTCAAAACTTTGAAGCAAAACGGATATTATGTTTCTAGTGTTGGTTCAAGGGGAGACATATTCTCTAAGGGTGCAACTGAATTAAGTAGCGATGAATATGGTTTCTTTAAAAATCCCGAATTTGGTTACTTGCAGGTTTGGGAAGCGATGCTAAAAAAAAAAGAAAGTCATGTTAATGATGAGACAGACTGGGGAAGGCTATATTACACTGGGTCCAGAGGAGATGAGGCTGTTTATGATTTTGATGAGGCTGTAATTCAGACCGCAGAAAAGTGGCTTGATACAACAGGTAAAACTTTGAAAAAACCTTGGGTATTATTTTTACCCTTAATTTTTCCACATTGTCCATTTGGAGTGGAAGAGCCTTACTTTTCGATGTATAAAGAAAAAAGCTTACCAAAGCCGTTGAACTATAAACTGAAAACAGGACATGAGCCACTCTATATGCAAAAATTACGTACGTTGCATGGTCTAGAGACATTAAGCGATGAAGTTTGGAATGAGGTCATTGCTACATATTATGGTATGATAAGTAGAATTGACGATCAGCTAGGACGAATCCTCTCTAAAGTTGATGACTCAAATACTGTCAAGTTTTTTTTTACAGATCACGGTGAATATTTGGGCGATCATTCTTTGATCGAAAAATGGCCTGCTGGAGTTTCCGAACAATTAGTTCATGAACCTCTTATAATTTCGGGCCCCGGAATTCCTAAAGGAAAAATTGTTGATTCCTTTGCAGAAATGGTAGATCTAGGACCTACAATTTTTGAGCTTACTGGATTGAATACTCGGCCGTATCCTCACAATGGAAAATCTTTGTTACCTATAATTTATGATAAAGTAGAAACTCACAGGAATGAAGTATTTTCAGAGGGAGGGTTTTTGTTTTCTGAAGAGAGCATTATCGAGTATGCTCCATATCCTTATGACATCAAGGCTAATTTGCAGCACACTGATACCAATACAGTGGGAAGGGTTGTGGCCATTAGAAATGAGGAATACACATTTGTGTTAAGATTGTATGAAAAAAATGAGTTATACTCAAGAAGATATGATTTACAAGAAGCTCACAATTTAATTGATGATCCAAAATACCAAGACACGATCAAAGACTTTGAAAGTAAACTCTTACGTTGGTTTTTTGAAACCAGTGACCACGCACCAAATGAATCTGATCCTAGGCAAGTGGAAGTAGATTTGCCCGTTCCAGGATCACTTGTGCCTTTGAAAACTAGTTAGTAAAATATTATCTCCATGTTTGTATTGTCTGTCCGTAATTCTCGCGTATTTCGTGATTTAGAGTCCACTTAAAATATGCTCTATGTTAAATATTCTTCTAAAGAACTGAAGAGTCCAATCGTTTGAAAGTTTTTGATATTTAATATCCGCTACAGCAAATTACCAAGCACAAGGTAATCACCGAAACTTAGTTTATTTAAAGAAATTTAATACCTACGTACCAGAACAATTTATTTATAACAATTATAATGTAAATAACTATCAATGTGGAAATAAAAAATCAATTCTCTTATTACCATCCAACCGATGCTTTTCGAGATATGCTAACTTCTCCTCTGCCAGTAAAACATTCCATTTCTTTGTCTTTTGCCTATTTCTAAAAATATAATAAGCTTTAGCAAACAAGAAGAAAAATGAGCCTGTGCTTACGATCCCTATTAGATTTCGATTTCCTCTCTCATAATAAGGTGCATCGTCAGATCTGTATAGGTTTGCCCCGAGAATATATGCAAGCTGGACTCCAATATTAGATATAGGTGAGGCTATTGTGCGCGCTCTTACAGAATAAGCCACGCTGCAACACCAGCTCACCACTATGGGCTGCGGATTCGGGAATCCTATAATGAAAAACATCATTACGTATTGAGCCCATGGGCTGAGTTTATGAGCACAAGTATACTCAATAACAATAAATATCAACATCCAAATTTGAGAAAAGAAACCTATGATACCTCTTTCATTAAAATAATCCGACAAAAATGCCCACAACAAAAATGTAAAAGCACCAAAAGCTTGTATAGGAATATTCAAAGCATTTATCACCGTGGTAGAAAACCCTAATCTTTTTAAGTTGATTGATTGATAAGCCGTAGTGGGATAGACACCAATATCGAAAAAAAATGAGACGATATAAAGTGGCCACAAATCGAAATCCGTCAACGTTTTTAAAAACTGCCTAAACGAAATACCTTCCCGATTTGACATATCTGATTTGGTAGGGTCGTCTCTCAATAATCTGTTTACAATAATTTTTTCCTCTTTTTCAGTTAGATAACCCTGTTTGAGCCACTTTTTTTTTGTTTGCGATGGCCCTGGAACCATTAAAAAATAAGCTGCAATTCCAACTGTTAACGAAACAATCGCATCAAATAAAAATAGCCAACTCCAAGGACGTACTCCATATAAGTCAATTTTCAAGAAACCGATGGCCAACAATGATGATAGAATGGATGCGTAATTGTTCGTTAACCAAAAGATCGCTAACCTAGTACTAAGTTCTTCCCTTGTATAAAACATGTTTATATAGGCAACTGCATCGGCAATAAATCCACTCTGGAAAGCACCCAAAAGAAATCTTATAGCAAGAAAAGAGTTTCTAGAATTGACCCAGAATTGACCACCAGCAAGTATCAGCCATAAGATAATTTGTATTGGGATCCATTTATCGGGCCCGAATCGCTTTCCCAATAATTGAGAAGGTATTTCTCCCAAAATAAATGCTACGACTTGTAAAGTATTACCTAAATTATAGTCATCGTCACTTATGTTAGTATCTTCTAGAAAGCCGCCTGCAATTGCTTGACCCAAATTACCCCTATCTAAATCTAAAGCAAAAAACATCAAGCTAACGACAGTAAGAATCTTCAAGTCAACTTTAAGAACAGCTTTCCGTTCTTCTCCTACTGTCCAGCGAAAGTAAGGATCAAATCTAGTAAAATTCTCATACTTGGGAGGAGGATAGTATTTTTTAGCGACTTGTGGGTCAGGGTCTTCAAAAACTGATAAACGAGTAGCAATTGAATTTTTGTCTTTTGGCACTTTGTCTCTTTTAAATAGTTTTTTTAATGAAAACGACTCAGCATCAACATTGAACGGTTTTACTAACTTGTCTATGTCATCAGGAAAATATTCTTCGGAGCCTACGCTTTCGTTTTCAAATGAAACATTTGAGTTCTCGGTATGAACCTCACCAATGGTGGCATGAGCCTCTTTCTCTTCATGGCTAGCCATGTCTTTCTATATTGTTGCAAACTTTTAAGCCAATCATTCTTCCGTGATATATTTATACTAGCTAGTTTTCATAATTAATTCTTCGTTTTTGGTCTGATGATTTTGCAAAAGTCATCTTCTCCAGCGGAATGTTCCGTCTCCACAATTTTGATAGCCGCAAGACTAATGAATTAAATCGTAAAAGTGATGAGATTGCGTGCTTAAAAAGCTGTGTAAAAACATTCATCCTGCATATTTCTCCTAAGTTAAAAATGAATTCTAAGACTCTCGAATACATATCAGATTATGGTGAGAGAAAGGTTGGAAATTGCTACAGCGGGGACCCATGATGAACCCTCTTCTTCCAGATCCTCTCCAGAAGCTCTTCTTTGCGTTTAAATTGATAATAGCGGCTAAGGAGAGTCGGAAATGAAAAAGTACGAGTCTTTCATTCAATCTATCCACTTCTTAACTCTCACTTCCTTAATAAATCTAGATCAGAAACCAATCGTTCAATGATAAGCAAGAACTCTCTGCATTACCATCTTTTCTTCTTTGTCTTTAAATCTTCAAGAGTGAGCTAAAGTTTTTTTAAATCAGGAATTAGCGTTTTGAACACTCAAATGTAGAGATGCGGTTCATACGCTACTTTAGTTAAATTTTCATAATATACGGATAAAAGAGGACACAATGCCCACTCAAGAGTTGAATTGCTATATAACTAGATAAAATAAATAAAAACGGTCTTTTTTACTAAGATAATTAACAGAACGTTTGACCAGTGAACTTGCTAGCTGAAGAAAATACACAACACTTCCAATAGTAAATTCCAAAAAATCCTCTTAACAATATGTCTGGAATTACCTTATTATGATGGTCGCCCAATGAAGTTGTCCATTTTCTTACTAGTAAAATTCTTGAAGGAGTTAAGCAAGATTGAAATTGAGTTGGAATGTCTTTCAGACAAGTTAGCATCAAAATGGGTCTAACTCCTGTTTAAAAAGTTTGGGCGAAGAGGATTTCCAGACAATTGAAAATGCACCGACTACGTGTGAAATGTTAATGCATTGTCAAAAATTCACATTAGCTTTATAATTATAAGCTTCAATCCCATTGGGTGTGTTTCGTTTGGGACCTTTGAACCATTTTCTGGCACTTATTAAATACCAAAATATTGCAATAGATATTGATCCCCAATAACAAACGACTGTCCAATTCATATTTGAGTACTCCAAATTTGGGCCTCGATTAGCAGGAAAGCACAATATGACCAACATCAAAGAAACAAAAAAAATTGCATAGAATCCAACAAAAGGTGAATACTTGCCCAAATTCCAGGGACCTTTAGAAAATGAGTTCCTTTTAACAGTATTTCTTAAAACTACTGGTAAAATAAAAGCAACGTAAGCAGCAGATGCGCCTAATGAAAATATTGCGCCTATTGCAACTTCATTGAACAATAGCAAGCATAGAAGTATCCCAACAATGTAATTAGCCCAAACAGATCTCACAGGTGTCTTCGTTACAGGGCTCACCTTACCCAAGAAGTCAGAAAAAGGAAAACATCCATCTCTAGCATATGAGAAGAAGACTCTGCTTGCTGTTAAGGAGCATGAGCAACCCATAAAGAACGTGGAAATGGCACTTAATGAGACTAATGCTAATGCCGCTTTTTTACTAACAACCTGATCGCAGTATGCAGCAAAAGGGAAGCCGGAAGACACCACCGAAGGTAAATCAATCAAAGTATAAGAAATTACGATTAAGAATAAAAACCCCATGGCACTTCCTACGGTTGTGCTAGTAACAATAGCCCTAGGCACAGCAATATCGGCATTTGAACATTCTTCAGATAAATGAAAAGCGCCATCAAATCCAGCCTGAGCCCAAATGGTACAAAGGAAAGACATGAGCATTGCAATACCATTTGGCCAATCTGTCATGTTCAGGAAATCAGACCAGACCTGATGATTTGAGTTGAACCTTGGACTTTCTCTTTTGTTTCCTGCCAAAAGAGTGATGCATACTATAAAATAAGAGGCAATTTGAATTCCGGTAGTAACCAAGTTAAAATGAGCCAAGTATTTTGTCGGCAAAGATGCTACTATTGACAGCAAAGTCATAAGCATTAAAGTCAATAAATAAATTTGCCACTTTGTTGCAGAAAAGGATGGCTGGTTGATTGTAACCAACCCAAAGATCATTTGAGCTAAGGAATAATTAACACTAGGGGCCCACGTTACTTGTCCTAACCAGTTACTCCAACCAGTCACCCAAGAAAGAAATGGACCCCATCCTTTGGGTGATAACATGAAAGCTGAATAATACAACCCTCCGCTAGTAGGTGTACTTGAAGCTAACTCTGCCATTGATAAGGAAATTGAGATAACTCCAGATGCAGCAATTAACCATCCCCAAGTTATTCCAGGTAGGCCAATATACCCAATACCATATATCAAAGAAGATTCGATAGACGGGAGAATTCCAATAACTGAAAAAGCAATAGCAAATGTAGAAACAAAATTCAATTCTCTTTTAAACTCTTGATTGTATCCTAAGCCCACTAGTTTTTTTTCATCGTTGTCAAGCAGATCATCGTCAGTGGGAGCTGTAGATAAAAAATTGCTTAATGTTTCGACTTTCAACTTAGCTGCAGAAGACATCCCAGGTAGTACTTTCCAGTGTTTTCTTGCATCTCTTGAAATTTTGTCTGTTCCATTTTATTCCATAGTATAATAAATAACTGTTGACAAATATGGCTTAAAGCTAGAGCCACAGTTTATGATCCGATGAGCAGTTTTATAAAAGAGATTCTTCAAGAAGATAAAACAAATAATGGCTTGTAGGCACCTAGATGGCATGTTGAAGAATAACTACAATAAAATATAGTATTATTAATATAAATTCTTTCTTGGCTCCGAAGATAAAAATGTCTACAAATTATATTAAAGATGAAGAATCTGTGATTCAGAGACTCGTATCGAACATGGCTCCTCACGGGACCAAAGTATACCTCGTCACTTTAGGGGAATTAGAAGCCGATGCTTCTTGGTTTTTGGAAGGAGCAAATTCCCAAACTAAAAGCCAATATGATCAAGGCATAGTTCCGTCTCATAAAAGAGTTCGACTTCAGATGTATTCTGTTCTTATAGATCATCCCAATGAGGGTCTCATATTGTACGAAGTGGGCCCAGGTAAGGCAGGGTGGAAAGAAAAATGGGGAGATCAAATATTGGATAACTTTTGTGCTCCTGAAGAGGGACAGGGTCAATCATTGGATATTGCACTAAATTCTCTCGGGTATGATATAAAAGAAGTCAAGCATGTTATTATTGGTCACCTTCATATTGATCATGCTGGGGGGTTGGAGTTTTTTGCTGATACAGAAACACAGATTTGGGTTCATGAAATCGAGCTTAAACATGCTTTTTGGGGAGTGGCTACGAAAAGCGAACTCGGTTCATATTTGCCTTACTATCTCTATTTAAATTTAAATTGGAACACTTTTCCTGACGAAACTCTTGACTTGTTTCCTGGTTTGACTCTTCATTTGGCGGGAGGTCACACTCCAGGACTAACTATTCTAGAAGTCAACCTAGAGAGAGATGGAACATTTATCTTCACATCAGACCACGCTATTATTAAAGAAAACTATGAGAATGGTGGTCATAAACAAGGCTGGTTAATGAGAGATCATGTTGCTTGGTATAACTCCACCCAAAGAATTAGAAGACTACAAAGGTTAACCAACGCAACAGTTGTATTTGGTCACGATTTACTGACTGTGAAAACTCTTTTGGAAGAGAAATTTTATTTTAGTTAGTCATGGTCAGCACTATTTATTATAATTTTCAGGATAACTTAATGTCCGTAATATTGTCGCTGGTTGATCTCTTAACAAGAACCCTGCTACTTAGTTGATTAGAGTTTTTGATTAAATTCTGATTGTTAATAATTTAAGAACAAAAAAAAAAAGAAAAAAAAAAAATACTCACGTATAGAGGACATATCTTCTCGACTTCCTGATGCAAACTTCTTAATACTTCATCATTCTCATTCGACTCAATATGGACAGTATAATTTAAATCTTCGATACCGGGAACTTTGTTCTCAAAACCTTTCATCCCATTTCTCAAATCTAATGACCCGGAAGCTTCTACGCTTAATGAAACTAGAGATATTCTTTTCATTCCAGCAACCACTAAATACATATGTGAAATACAAGCAGTTAAGGATCCGAGTAACATTTCAGGGGCTGAAGCTCCTAAGTTGTAACCGCACCACTCTTTTGGGCTATCTGCAAGAATTTGGTGATTTCTTATTTTAATTCTTCTAATACCACTTCTACCCTCGACGTCGGTCTCTACTTTAAGCACTTTCTTGGTTTCTTGGGAACTGCTGTAGGACAAGATCTCATCATAATAAGATCTCATTGCAGGTCCTTTAACTTTGAGAAACCCCTCTAAGTTCTGAAGATCGTTTGACATATTTTTCGTAAATTAAAAGTTTTCAAACATTAAAAATTCTCTCAGTTCTACTTTTATTCTTTTCTGACGCCACATATGTGAGGCGAAGACGCGCAATTTTTGGAAAGGTTTTTGCAACTTGATATCATTTGAGAAGAGAGGTAGCATAATAAAATTAAAAATCACGTGCCAGATAGTACCTTCAGTGAAGAAACAAGTACAATAATGTAGAGCTATCACTATCAACTTTTGTTTTGTTAATAGAGCAGCGAATAGTTATTAATAATTAAAAAATGAAAGAAAACAGTAATTGCCGAATAGGATGCTGTTCTCGACTTTCACCTTATGCCTAAAGATATAGAGTAAGATCACTCAGTGATTCAGCTATTTAAAACAACTCTTTTCTGCATTCTAACAATATGCTTATCATCATCAGAGCCTCACTGTACTACTCAAACTAGCTTATGAATTGAGGGATATTGAAGCTCAACGAAAGCACCAGTTTCATAAATGAAGTATATTCACATATCGATTTTTATGATATAATTGATTAATACTTATGAAGAATAAATGACCACATATCTCTGCAAACACTTTATTCATAGAATTAAAAAAATCCAGTTTGAATAATTGAGAGAATTTGAAATTCATTGAAAGAAGTTGAAAACCTGAAATAAAAAATTTCTAAAGGATTTGAAGAATATGATGAATATTACAAAGGAATATATTTTCCTTTTTTTCTGCTAGTTTTAGATTTTTTTTAAACAATTAAAGGGGTATGAGTTTTCTAGATTCCTTTTTTATAAGGTGCCTGACAAGTCATCCGAGTGATATTTTTACTACAAATTAATAGCAAATCTGCTGTAGAATTAGGTAAACTCTTGCAATTTTTAATAACCCGGAATTATCGAATTTTTTTATAGAATGAAGTTATGTGCTAGATTTCTATCAAGCTGAAAGATGTTTTCTTCAGGTTTCCTGAGAAGAATTGAAGAACATAAGTAAATCATTATTAAAGTTGATCAAAACCAATCTCCAAAGTCGCTTCAATGAACTGCATTTAATTTACTATAGCAGTTCCAGCCTACAGAAAACAATTTTTTCTTTAACTTGGAACCGAGCCGTAAATTCGGCTTCCTTGCTGAAATCATTTGAAAGTCAAGTTCAGTTTGCAAATTCAAAAGGAATGCATATGATGCTTTCTTACTTACTGCGAACAATTAGAGAGCATAAATCTAATAAATTTCCAGAACCTAGCAATTATCTAGATCTTTGAATCTTCAACACGTAAAAACTTTTTTAGCCAGACTTTAATATCGATAATCGTTCCTTCAAACACTCCTCGATCATCTATCTCTACGGCGTTGTCGTCGTAGATCATTCTTCCATTATCGAGATCTATTCTCTTCAATGGAATTAACAAGGGCCCTTTTAAATATACCTTGGCCCCTATATAAAGTACAATCATGATAACAATTGAAATATAATTTGCAAAAAAGTTTTTTGCAGACGATTGATCATCCCATGGCCATACCGCTAAATAAAACTCAATTATGATGATTAAAATACACCAAAAAAGACCGTACCAAGCAGTATAAGGTACAAGATTAGTTTTCCATGGTAGATCTTCGATCTTTCTTCCTTGGGCCTTCCATGCTTTTCTGAACCTGATGTTAACTATAAAAATAACAGACCACAACAAGAGAGCAACTAAAGAAGAAAGATTCAGGAACCAACCAAACACAACAGCACCGCTATTACTGAGATTTATAAAAGCAAGACCTCCACTCAACATTCCGCTAAATAAATAGCCAACATAAGGAACCCCTCTTTTATTTACCCTACTGAAAATTTTAGGTGCCATTTTTAAATGAACTAATCCTAGTAATATACGAGGACACCCATAAAATGTAGCACTGCATGATGAGAAAACTGAAATTAAAATAATTGCATTCATTACATGCGCTAAACCTGGAATCCCAGCACTTTTAAAAGCAATAACAAAGGGAGAAGCATTGACACCCGAACCGCCCAAAAGCTGACTGTTGTTTGGGTCAATGACAATGGTCACAACAAAAGCTCCAAGAATATAAAAAAGGGCAATTCGAAGCCATATAGATTTCACTGCAATAGGAACTGACTTTAATGGTGATTTACACTCTGCAGCAACTAATGCCACTATTTCTATACCTGCCAATGAAAAAACGCAAGTCGCTAGAACTGTAAGAAAACCTTTAAAACCATTATGATTGAACGGTTGAGATTTCCAATATTGGAACCCAATAGGGTCACCTTTAGGCGCCGCTCCTGCACTAATTATAATCATAACTATCACTGCAATGAAAACCCAAAAAAACTTGATCCCAGACATAAGAGATTCGGCCTCAGCAAAAATATGAACAGTCAATATATGCATAAAAATTAAAGTGACAAAAAAAACTGAAATCCAAACTCCAGGATTGATTTTGGGGGCCCAAAAACTCATAACAGTGGCCATTCCAACTAATTCGTTAGATGCTCCTATCATGTTTCCCCACCAATGCATCCATCCAACAACTAGTGCGACAGAAGGGTCTATGAATTGAGTGGTCCACCTTGGAAAGGCAGAAGGAACTGGATACATAGTTGCTAGCTCTCCTATTGACAAGTTTAGTACCCAAGCTACACTACCTGTGATAATATAACCAATAAACAACCCAACTGGCCCTCCTTTATGTAAAGAAGACCCAGATCCTAGCCACAAGCCCATTCCGACTGCTGAGCCTATAGATATCATAAAGAGATGTCTAGAAGTCATCATCTTCTTAAGGTCTCTATTATCCAAAGGCACCTCATACTCAAGAACTTCTAACTCTTTTTGCAAAGGCTTGAGGGATGAATGTTCGCTTTCCCCCATTTTTTATTGTTCTAGTAAATATTTTAGTTGACAATTCTACTGTACTCGAATCATTTAAATAGTTGAAAATATGTTCTGCATTTAGAAAGCCACATTATTAAGAATCAGCTTTGTTGACGATATTTCAAAAATCGCCGTGCAGTATTCCTAGTGCGTTGAATACCGAAATATATTAGACAAACGTTATTTGTCTACAAACTTTTTTGCATTAGACGTTTACTTATTTGACGTTTTAAGGTATTCGATGGCTAAATTCTGCTAAGTTTTGTTTTAATATGAAGTGAATGTTATATCAGAAAGCGCATTAAGCGAGTCAATACATGAAGTGGTTTTAGAGGTGAACTATGTTACAAGCACTTAAATTAGGTAAGGCTTATTTAAAAAGGAAGTTTTAGGTGCCAAAATCTTGAATTCATTGTATCATTTTATTAAACTTCTAGCTAAAAGAAAAAATCGTTAGATTACATTTCTGATAGGAAAGGAGCTCTTGATCCCATACTCCGCTACCATTATGAGGGAAATAACAAGCACATACAATTCAATATAGTCATGTAAAAATTTGATGTCTATATATTTTACTTTTAAGGACACTTTTGAATCTGGGATTTACTAGATCTGAAAGATGTCATCAAGTGAAAACTTCAAATTTTTGCATGCACTATTCTTAAACAATTGTTATGTGCACATAAAAGATAAATTCGCAGCCTTTTTAGGTGTAAACTATAGGTGTCGAGAAGGTTACCGAAAAGATCACTTCTATGGCTTGACTTTCATCGCTATACAAGGGCCTAATTAAGAGATTTTTTGGGCTCACTTGCTAGCCAACCTTTGTAAAAATTAGTAGTAGATTATGATCTCAATATTCTATGTAAACTTTTTGCTAATTTTATTAAGCTCACTAAAGGTAAAGGCCACCAAAAATAGAATTACTATGGGGGCAATTATTAAATCAATACAATATGATCTTTTCTTGCACTAATCGCTATTCTTTTGAAGATGATATAGATTTTAATAAGTGATGTCAAAGGAATGGTTTTGTAGACGTACTACAAATCATGATGAGGTCAAGTATTGAAATACTAAATGGGCACGAAAGGTTACTAAACATTGTCAGTCGAATTCCTAATAAATGAGGTTTTACTTTATTACATAAATGTTCAAATTTTCAAATCAAAGATCAAATGGTTTACTGGAATCAATAGAAGCTCCTGAAAGCTATTTGGTCTTTCAGATGTTAACATTAGTATTAAACATTGATATAACAACTTGTTAATTTATTCCTAAATTTATTTTCTTGATAATAATCCAACTGCTCGACTCAAAAGGAAATAGCTCCGAAGTTTATTGGACCTAGCTTAGGTTCGATTTGCCTTAAGTTTTATGACCAGATAGGTGAAGATAAAATTTAAAGTAACTTATTTATTCCTAACGTGTAAAACATTTTAATTTATTGATAATGTAAAGTCCCTAAAAAACGGTATCGAGAAATACAAGCCATTATATCTGTAGCTCATTCAACACTAAAAAGGATTTTCTATAGCATTCAAGGCCGAGATATGTCTTCAATTTAACTTAAACTTTGTTCAAAATTCTTATGGTGAACTCTTTACAAACCATTCTTTGTTGGTATAATGAAGATGCATGATTTTGCAAATAATTTGGAGCTCTCCAGCCTTGTAAATATTTTTAATTTCATCGGTTTTGGTGAACTTAATCCTAAGTTCAATTACAATCCATTCTCGTCACTTTTAAAGGAAGACAAATAGGAGTTAATCTATACTTAACTATCCTCAAATAAGAAGCAAAATGTCTATGTACAATTTCAATATTTTTTAATAATTCAAAGACAAGAAAATTTCCTCTATTCAAGGAGAGAGCATTATCTATCTTTATACGGATGAGTTTATCTTTTGGTTTTCTTGACTATTGTGCTACTGATAAAACTGACATTAAGAAATAGGGAAATTCATTGATCATTAAGATTTCTTGTCAGATTAATACCTTAAATGAAAAAGTTTTGATTAAGATTTTCAAATAAATAAATCGTAGCTTCAAAAATTGTGGTCAAGATCCAAAAGTTACATTTTTCCTGATTTGTGCTTTCTAAACCAAGAGATTGAATCCAGATAATAGCTGAAATCTTTTTAACTATAGTTATCTGACCGTGAACGAGGAGCCTTTTGAAAGCTTTTTATTTGCACTAGAGATAATTATGATAGACATATTTAGAACAGATTTCAATGTGATATTAATGCGTTTTATATTTACGTTTCAAATAAAGCAAGAGTCAGCTTATCAGTCTGCATGAGATAGCTCTCTCAATTATGAGGAAAAGAATTGTATTTATAGGCTACATTTAGGAGTACAGTGACAGTATTGTAAATCATTGATAACATGAGCTTAATTCATTTTGGAACCAAGAAGAGATTTCTCCAGAATTACATTATGATCAACAAGACGAAATGGGATACATGGTTATTTAAATAAGCTTCTTTTTAAGGGTCCGTATAGGCCCCAAGTGTCTTTTTGTCTTAGGCTCCGTTCATACAATTATCACCATGAATAAGCAGGGCAGTTTTACAGAGTTTTGCGATACTTTTGACAGCTTGATAGTCAAAATGATCTCTGACACTCATGACAGCATAGCGGTTTTTATAATTCTTAAAAGCCCAAGGACAATACCAAGACCAAAAAACTGCACCTGGTAAATGATCCGGTTGAACATTTGGATCCGCTGCCTTTTTATAGACAAAAGGTTGCTAGATAACCTCACCAGTTGTTCCATAAACTTCTTGAGGCTGCCTTGCTCTCCCATCCCGTACCCTGAAAAAACGCCTCCCTTGGTTTGGGGGTTGGCATTTTCATGGTCGTAATATCTGAATCTGGTTCCAATTAACGCCGGTGCAAATCATGTAAATGTCGGCTTCATGAACACGGTAAAAGCCGGACACAAGTGCCACACCAACAATTCTATCATTATAAGAAGCAATATCCAAATATTCAGCTCCACCTTGGAAAATTACAATAAGAAAGATATTAATTTAGTCGATATCGCCTCTCAGGATATAATAGTCGATTCCGACTATGGAATTCTGATTATTCATAGTAGGATTTTCCAATAGTCTTAATTTCCCAGAGCTTTCGCTAACAGAGCGTGGGACAAAACTCAAGCGGCAAATATGCTTGGTTTGGTTTGTAGAAGGAGTAGCACATTGAATTGATGCTTGTTCTATAATAAAGGAATCGGGTCCACTTAATCTACCAGGTATGTTAGACACATTATTTGGATGTTCCTATGTGCTAGCAACAGTCTGTGCGAAGAGTAAGAAAGAAACTCTTCCAGTAGTATTTCTTCCAAAATTGCATAATAATATTACTCTATGAAAGTATGTTGCTTATAGCTATTGCTAATAAAATTTCTTGTAGATTTTTTGGGTTAACTTTTTTTATATTTTTTCTTATATCGCCATAGATACGGTTTATGACCTTGATATTTTGCTGTATTATATTTGGCAAAGTGTATCTTGAGGACCATGAAGCTAACTTGAATAATTAATTTTTTAAATTATACGGCTTATTCCCTTTACTACGTAATCTTTATGTATGTAGTTGATCGAAGTGTTCATGACCAGAAAGCAGCACTGAGCTTGTTGATCCCAATCAGCTGCGGCTTATAACCAATAATGTTTTTGTGTTTTCTTTTTTTTTTTTGTTGTATTTAACCAAAGTGTGCTCTGGATGACTCACTATCAAGCCAAATATGACTCCTTTGCAAATCTATCTATATAATTCTTGGAAAAAAGGTATACAAGAACTATCGACTATGGGATATGTCTATTATTGATAATCTTAAGGGCCTTACAATATCTGAGTTAGCCCAGATATTGTTGCTGCGAATTAATAGAGGACAGTCAAAGATCGAAGAAAATGAGTACATTAAGCTAGTCATAAGAACACACTGCTGTCTGATATTTGACGAAATAGGTATAGCCGTACTTAAGCTAAAGTCTGACACAGTAGTCACAATTGATGACGTTATAATGATTCTCAATCTTGATGACATGCATGGAAATTGTGATACAAATACGGAAGTGTATGAAGTAGTACCTTTCAGTTGTAGCGAAAATCTTGAAAGAATGTTACAGGAAATCAAAAATGACAGCTAATAGTAATAAATAAATACTGCTGTCTAAAGGAAGGATCCACACTCTTAAAGTATCTAACGAGTAGGATAAGAGATGGTGTGATAACTTAAATTTACAATGAATTATGCATAATTCAAAGTTTATTAGTTTGAAGTACCAGATTTATATTTAGGGTCACAACCTCATTGCTTAAAGTTCAATTTTTCATTGGTCCTCAATTTCAACTATTTAAAATTATAGATTTTTCAGTAAATTTTGAAATTTCGTAGCCGTGAGGGCCAAGAATAGCATGCGTTACTACTTCATTTTGCCTTATTTGTTCTTGCTTGATCTATTGAAGCTGAAATAAGCTAGAGTAGCAATAAAAGGTAAATTCACAAACTATCCTCTTCAATGATCTCTCCGAAAATCTGTGTAGTCTATTTTTAGTGTTAATATATATTGAAAACTCAATAAAAGGTGAAAAAAAATTAGCGATTCATTTAGCACTATATTTCATCTCAGTTCTTGTATTAAATTTTTGAGCTCAATATTGCTCTTTTTTCAACGCTAATAAATTGAAGGAGAGCTCTATTTCGTGAGTAACGTTTCCACTAAGATAGTCGCTCGAAATTAGTTTATTTGAAATTGTTCATTGGTTCTTTTGATAATTACCCTTGTCTATTTGTATATCACATTGCCATTAAGGTGGAAGAACTGCAAAATGAGAAACTTTGTTTATTAAATGATCAAAAGCAAGATCTGAGATAAGATATAATGCTAAATAATTTGTGACGCGGTCCTTGATACCGCCTCAATTTGTTCAAAATTATATCTTGTGTTGTTACAATTTCTCCATTAATGATCTTGAGAATTAGAAATAGCTCGCTTAGAGGAAGTTTCTATTCTCTCACGGTTTCTTGATCGCAACAACTGATAACAACGTGATCAGCTGTGGAATAAATTTCCTTTTCATTTCATTGAATTCTGCCACTATATTTGCCTTTGATTCCTCTTTCTGCTTTTCGTTTAAAGATGAAAACATTGGGCTTATGTCTCCTTTCTCAAAGAGATACTCAATATCAGAATCACGAGAGTAAGGTAGCTTGACGGAATATGACCAACAATAGAGAACTTCAAACCCATTAGATTGTAACAAATTTATCATTTTATCTCTATTTCCTAATTCAAACACATCCTTTGGAAAACGTGGATGATATCCTACTTTCTTAAAGTTTCTCAAGAATAGATCCATAATATCATCAACTCCCACAGGTACTGTTAACCCTATTCTTCCATTAGATTTCAAAACCCTCCACGCTTCAGCGAGAAACTTGCTTGGATCTGACATAATGTGAATGCACATAGTACTAACGTAAACATCAGCACATTCATCATTGACAAAAGCCAAATCTTGAGCATCTCCGAGACAGAATTTATGATCTATTTTCTTGTTGATACCATTTAAGTTTTTTTTCCTTTCTTCTGCTAGTTCAATCATGGACAGAGATACGTCTACAGATATGATCGACCTCGTTTTCTTTAGATTACTGAGTAAATGTACAGTATAAATACCAGTCCCGCTTCCGACTTCAATTATATCTTTAGCATCTCCAATATCAACCATTATACCTAATGAAATGCACGAAGCAAAGTAGTACGGTTCCAAAGTCTCTTGATAATGAAGTGTACGGTTATTATTCCAAAATTCTTCGGTATCCATTTTGCTTAAGTTAAAATGTATTATATTTGGTATGTATGTCGACAACTGAGTTTTTAACTAGAAATAACACGTATTTATATACCTTATACGATATATAATGAAATTTGAGCAATGCAAATCCTAAAGCGTTTAAAATGTACCATAGTGGTTATGTATGTAACATAGGGGAAAAGGAGTGCGAAGAGTATCTAAAAATATGTGAGAACTAAACTTTCTAGTCGAAAATAAATTTCCTATGTTTCTTTGTGGTAATGGTTATATGAACAGAGTAAGAGTAAAACTCGACTTACTTTTTAAAATGTCACTATATGTTACGTGTATAGATTCAAAATTAAGTTCTGATAGGTAAGGCGATTTAATATTTGTTAAATGGAACTGGACGTGTTGAAGATTTGAGTCCTACTTCGTAGCTCCTCATCGCCAGACAACCTATCTTTTTTCATACTTCTTGAATGCGTTCTCTAGTCTTGTCTTACAAATTTATACATCAAGGCATGAAAAGGTCTTGAATAGGTCTTGGATAGTAAAAAAATTCTTTTGAGAAGGAAGGGATGCCTCGGACTGTTACTACGGATTAAAATATAAAACCTTAGGGGACACATTTGAAGTCGTCGTAATGAACTCTGAGCCAACGTATTTCCCAGAAGGGTTTGCTTTAAATAAAGACAGTTCTCTTATGATTCAGAGTCTTTTTTTAATAAAATTTTTTTAAGAAAGATGCAGATCTCATTTTTCTGTCATTTATGTTGATATTTCAGAGTTCTTATGCACCAAAGAACTTGATATATCTAACTATAGTATATTTCGCTTTCTTTGCAGTTGAATCAGCTACGGTGACTTCCGTTGAACACAACTTCGGCAGAAGATTTTATTTGTTGGAGACTCTCTCTGGTCTGGTGTTCGATGTTTTGAAATCAAAAAGATTGGTTTTTCAACAAACAAGACCATGCTAGGATAATCCAGCTAATCAAAAACTATAATGTAATATCTAGATCTTCAAACAGAAATTTTTCAAAGCGAATTTTATTACTTTAAAGAGATTTATACTCATACATAGACCCAGATTATAATAGTAGTACGTATTGTAGTATGAGTATATATTGAATTATACGTGGTCTCTTAAAGAGTCATAACTCTCTACCTTGTTAATTACATCAACTTTTCGTTCAATGTGTGAAGAAACCTCACTGCTAATATCAGGAATCAGTTTCTTTCCCGTCAAATCTCTGAGAATAAATTTAAAAAACAAAAACACTTCTCTTCTTGATTCGATTATAGGAAATAAGATGATTGTACCACCCGCCATGAAAGCAAATATAAATGTAATAGCAACCCAACCAGTGAAGAAAGCTTTAGAAAAAATGTAGCTTGAGCCATACATAGGAATTGGCCAGAGAATACAAAGAGAAATGACAATAAAACACGATGAAGCAAGTGCCCAGTTTCTTCTTTGCTTCAATACTTTTGTAAATTCTATGTTCTCAATCTCTTGTTCTTCTTGATTTGATTTTATTTCAGAGTTGCCTTCGCTAAACCCTGAATCGTCAACTTGCTTCAAATTTTTTAAAAGCTCAAAGTTATAGTTTTCTGGTTTGATAAAAGTGATTAAAGGAGTCAAGATGATTGGGGCTGTAAGAGCCAACATGTTTCCAGCAACCGTGGGATAAAAATCGCTCAAAGAGTCAATAGTAACGAAACCTGACCTATGATAAGCCACTCCTATCCAAGTACTAATAGAAGCTGCAGAAGAAATTATGGGAACCAATGCAACAGCATACTTTGACTGTTTTTTCCAAAACAAGGTACACGCAGAGGGTATTACAGCACCATCAATTAAAATACCAATTGCAGTAACGATAAATGAAACTGAAAACCCAGCATGGCAAAAGCCAATTGCTGTAGAAGCAACGATAATTAGGAAGGTGACAACCAAAATATGCGAAACGATTATCAATTGTTTTCCAGTAGCTTTGGGATTGATATAGCCTCTGTATATATCATAAGTGATTAATGAAGTGACAGCAACAGTTTCAGAACTTAGGGCACTTGTAACAGCCTGAAATAAAGCCAAGAGAATAGCCACAACCCCACCCTTTCCCATGATAGTATAAGCAAGAAACGGCATGACAAGTGAGTCATTAATCTGATCCTCACTTAATGGTTCTGGGTATGTGGGAAAAGAAGCCGTTAGCTCCAAGGCTCTAGTCCCTAGTCCATATGTTATCGATAAACAAAATGGGATTGTGAACCAGCATAAACCTCCAAGGGTGTAACCTAAATACGTTGATTTAGGGTGAGCTGCGATAGCTTTTTGAAATAGTTGAGAATCAACAGTCGCTGAAAACCCACCCCCCAAAAAGATTAGACCAACCATACCTCCCATAACACTTCTCATTGTTAGATATGAACCACCAGCGTTTTGATCAACAGGAGCCTTTTCAGCTGCTTCCACTAGCAAATCATAAATTTTTCCAGGTGACCCTCCAACGTTCCCCGTTGCGTACAACACAAATAGAGAAATCAAAGTTATAATATATATGATAGACGTGTGAACCCATTCTGTTAAGAAAGTTGCTTTCAAGCCACCGAAGAGTGTATATATGGCCACGCCTATCGGAAAAAGGAAGCAAGTTGCCTCTTGCGACATGCCTGTAACAACCCCAAAAATTTGAGCAGCACCAACCAAGAGATTAACAGAGATAAAATATTGGTAAATCAAAGAATAAAACGATAAAATTAGATGACCCCAAGGGCCATATCTTGCTTTGACTACTTCCAAGAATGTGTGAGCATTTGGTGCTTTTGCTTTCAATTCTATTGCTGCAATTGAAAAGAAAAAAATTTGGCAGCAGCATCCTGCACTATACCAGAAAGCAGCAGACACTCCGTATAAGTATGTGAATGTCGATGAAGTTAACAATGTAGCTGATAAAGTCCACGAAGAAACAACCGAGCTCGCGATAAGTCCTGCTTTGACTGACCTTTTCGCTGTTAAATACATTTCTGAATCCTGAACCTCCTGGAAATACTTCTTTAAGAAAAACGATAATAAAGACATAAAGGCAGCAAAGGCTCCTCCTAAACCAATCACAATGCCGTACCCAGTTCCTTCGTCAAACAACGGAAATAAGTCATTCAGATTATCGGTGGTAGATGTCATCGTTTGAATTTTTCGGATGTAATATCTTTCAAGAACATTTTTGTTGGAACTATGGTCTTTAATACTTTATCAAAAAATTAATGGTGGAGTTTTCCCGAATTTTATTAGTTATACCGTCTCACGAATATTTAAAAAAAAAAAAAAAAAACAATTTCTCCACAGCGTTCTGTCCCTATTTAATAACGTAAGTAATATAGCGACTGTGGCTCTCCCTATTAAATCTCTGTTGTGGCTGATATTCTATTGCAATATTTTCAATATAAGTTTATCGTTTGCGAAAATTATAAGATTTGGGATCAAGAGCATAATTTATTTTGTCTATATTCTTATACACTCGTATCCTAGGTATACCAAGAAGGGGTTGGAATTTCATGAAGCAAAAAAAATGAACCAACTTCGCGTTTTTTATACGCCAATGGATCGTGAAGAGAATGAACTCTAACGTTTCTCCAAAACCTATCTAAAGCAAATGTTGTCAAAGCCGATCTTGCACCAGTAATTTCAAAAATCTTTGAAGTCACCTCCAACGCAACTTCCGCTGCAACGACCTTACTAGCGGCAACCTTAACTGCAATTTCACCTCTAATTTGTTCATTCAAATGTGTTCTATCATCATGTAATGCATAAGAAACAGACTTCGCAGTTTTATAAATCAAAGCCTCGGCAGCAAATAGCTTGGATGCTAAATTTCCATAAGTTTCTCTAATGTACCATTCGTCTGTTGCTTTTTCTTTGTTGTCACCGCCATAGGGCCAGGGTCTTGTATGGTTTCTTGTATAGTCTGCTGCTTGATCAAGAGCACCATATCCTACTCCGGTATGGACGGCAGCAAACTGAAGCTGAACTGGAGGTAATATAAATGAAGAATAAGGATCATCGACAACTTTAATACCACCAGAAGAGTAACCTAAAGCGTCATCCCATTTTACTCTCACATTTTCGATTACAACTCCACCTGACTCAGTCAAACGTTGCCCAATTGCATTCCAATCGTGCAAAAATTTCAAACCAGGATGTGAACTAGAAACAAAAGCAAACACATGACCCCCGTCTGGCAAAACACCTTCCAAAATCATATAGTCAGCTACAACAGACCCTGTGCTAAAGAACTTTCTTCCATTCAACACAATTTCATCGTTTTCTGGTGTGGCAATCATGTCTCGGTTCCTTGGATTAACAGCTCCACCAATATAAGCGTTCTCCTGAGTGAATATTCTAATCCATTTCCTTCTTTGTTCTTCAGTTCCGAAATAAAAAGGTGACCAAAACCATGAGTAATGGTTGCCTAGTAAATGACCAATGCTGCTATCAGCTTTTGATATCTCCATGACAATTCTATATGTAAGCTCCCATTTCTCTCCAGAGCCACCGTATTCTTTTGGTCCCAACAAATTAATAAAACCAGCTACTTTGAGCAATTCAATTTCCAAAAAAGGTGTCTGCCCTTTGCGATCCCTTTCAACGGCATCAACTTTCAAGATTTTTGCAATCTCTTTGGCCCTGGAAATCCACCCTTCTTCTGAGTCAGGTTTGGAACTGTTTTTCCATTCTTTGATTGCTTGCTCTCTGAGCTCTTCAGCCTCCCTAACGTTACTCATAAATTTTTCGAAAATATACTAATATCAGCTTGCTGAAGAATACAGAAGAATCGTGATTCTTCTTATACTTATAGTGGAGTCAGTCAACTGTGGATCTTTCAGACATACTTTCCGGAGTGTATACAATTTCCACTATTCTGGGGTATTGCCGCAAATCAATCAGTATGGCTCGCTGTGTAAAGTCATCAGTCTATATATAAAAGTCTAAGTCATCATTCCTTATCGATTGCTGGTCATTATACAACTAGAAAAATATTTTTACTAGTCTGAAAATGTCAACTGCTGCTCAATTTGAAAAGGATAACCGAAAGTATGTTTCTCTGTTTAATAAAGGAGAATTACCGCTACCTCCGAGTCGTGAGGTGGCTGTTGTTGTTTGCATGGATGCCAGAATTGATCCTGCCAAAGCTTTAAACCTTGAAGAAGGGCAAGCCCACGTTATTAGAAATGCAGGGGGGAGAGCTTCGGATGCTTTGCGCAGTGTAATCATCTCGCAAAGATTACTTGGAACGAGGGAACTTGTTGTTATTCATCACACTGACTGCGGGATGTTGACTTTCACTGATGATCAGTTGCGACAAAAACTAAAAGAGGAGACTGGACTGCTTGTAGATGATATTGCGTTTTTATCTTTCAGTGACTTAAAACAGAGCGTTAGAGAGGATGTCGAGTATTTCCAAAAAAATCCCCTAGTCTTGGATGTTCCTGTTACGGGCTTCATTTATGACGTACATAGTGGTAAGATAGAGAAAGTTGAGTGAGATATAATACATTTTCCTATAAGTAACACGGTTTTGTAGCTCATTCATTCTTCCATAATATGAATTTAAAAATATCGTGTTGCCCTTCACTTGGCTTTTCTAAAATATCAAAGCTATCTTCCAATATTTCTTCAACATCATCAACATTATTGATTTTTGCATTTGATCTTACCGCTTTCATCAATATAACAAAGCTCAATAATTCTTCATCGCTGTCAAGCTTTTCCGATGGAGCATCTTTAATCAGGTTTTCTATTGCACCTGGAGAATCATACTCGAGCAGCAATCTTTTCTCCTTACTAGATAAAAACAATCTAGCTAGCCAATAATATTCGATTGCGTTTCGACAGAATCCAAACTTAGACCATTCATTTTCAGGTATACGTTCTATTGCTCGATTCCATATCGTTTTCCAATTTTCTAACGCCTTCCGTTGTGCTTTTATTTGCGAAGAAGTAAAGAAATTTAACAATTGCTTTTGGAACCACATATTCACGTAGAGAGCATGTAATAAAACGAAGAAGTCGTACATGTATAAGTTGTACGATAAATCAACCGAATCTGCGTTAATTAAAAACTGGGCAACTTCAAGAAACAAGGGTCTAGGGAAGTAAGTAGCATGCCATTCTTCATAAGAAGATGCTTCCCACCAATTATGATGACTTGGTAAAGGTAATCTCAATTCAGATGGAACAATTCTTGGGAAATTGTTGAAAAATATTAAATGCGATGTGTCTAATAGAAACACAGAATAACACGTTCGAATTTTCATTTCTGATTGAATCCAGTCTTTCCAATCTTCCTCAGACTTAGAATAAGAGACCTTATGACAGGCATGGTTTAATTTTTTGTTCTTGACAAGGGTCACTAATCGAGGAAAATTTTCTATTGCATGCTGTCTTTGCCTTTTCGAGCCAGACCAAGTCAAAGCAGTATACAAGCAAACATATGCTTGAATTACATGCAAAGGATAATCCCGACTATCCGTCTTAGGCTCATTTACATTAATATAACCTTCAACAGTATCGAGTTGAGATAATGCGAATTTCACATCCATATCGACATCTGAATACAAAGCTCCAATAATTAACAAACAATACAATAAGGAAGATGGTGTTTCGAAAATAACGAAAGTGGATTTGTGCAAGAAAGGGGTATGTAGATGGAAATGATTGAAATACAAAGATATGAACTTTTGAACGTTATTACCATCTAGCCATGTCTTTATTTTCGGACTAAGTGTTTCAGTCAAGTTATGTACTGTCAAAAGAATGGGCGATGTAAACTCAGTTTCTGACAATAAATTTGTAGGACTTGGTGAGCCGAATATATCAGTTGGACAAACGTCAAAGTCATGTTTGTTAAAAATTGGGGACCCTAATGGAAATGAGGTGCTAAAAATTGCATTGCCTGTCAGATTGCACCACAGCAGAAAAAATAAAGGGGCCGAGCTCGAAGAATACGCTTTCGAAATAGGATCTGTAGGATCTGTACTGACCAACAATTTTCCTTCAGAAAATCCTGTTTCATTTTTCTTTAGTCGGGAACATAAAATTCCAGATTTGATACAATTAGTACATCCGTTTGTGTCGCTTGAGAAGGAGCATTTCCTTTTCGTGAAGTTACATCTCTCGCACGATCTCTTTTTCCGTCCTTTTGGTCTATTACTTAAAGCCAAAGGATTCCCTGAATTTATTTCTAGAGCAACAGAACAGGTCGTCATATGCCTTCTCAACGTGTCATTTCTTGTGAATACTTTATTACAATATTCGCATACAATAGAACTCCGTTGCTCGCTATGAGTGATTATCTGATGCCTTCTTAAATGATCCTTCCTAGAGAACTCCTTCGAGCAAATTAAACAAATTGGCCTTTCCATTAACAAATTTTATCAAACAAATGGTCATATTGAACTCGATTTGCCCAATTTCAATTTATATTATCTAGATGTACTTTAAGTTACGTCACCGCGTTTGGTCCCACAGTTTTGAACTTTAAAAAATATCCCACTTTTGGCAATTTTAACGATTTATTCACTTTGTCACGAGATCCTCGGAGATTTGCAACAGTCAAGTCTATAAATGTTTGCATCAAGGTCTCGTCCAAGAATAAAGTTCTTTCCAAACTTCATTCTTCGAGGTGGCAAATATTGGATAAACATGTAGAATAAATAGAAATATTACACGAGCCTAAGCCTATCGATTTATCTTAATGTCATAGTTATCAGATTGAACATCAAACTTGGTCATTTTCATTTTATTGAATTCGTTAAAGACTTTTTACTTTTTCAAAAGCTTCTTTATTACACTTTAATGGTTAATCATATTTACGAGGAATCAGTTCTCACAGAATCAAGACTGAGTTTGGAAGGTATTCCATTACACCGCCATTAAATCTATGTCTAGCAAGACTCTTACACAAGGGTGTGAGCTAACTGCGATCTGGCACCTACCTATCAAAAGTTTACCGCTTGATCTTTTAATGTGTGGCCCTGATATATAGTAAATTGACATAAATGAAGCCTTATTTCTGTGTATTATTATTTATATCTGAATTTTACTTCTGGCATTATTGATTGAAAACAGAATTAAAAAAATTGTTGAAAAAAGCATCAGCCTCCATAATTTTTGACCTCCGAAGTGTTTCTCATTCAAAAGAAACCTCTAAAATTTGTTGGTTCCATCTATTGAATGGATATCAATGATTAATATAATTGTTACGAAAAATTTTGATTTTAGTATCCACTTAACCCAATAAAGTTATTTTCCATGTCATAGTAGATGTCTCGAAGAAACTTATCTCCGGTGTTATCCAAAAACTCCCACATTGAACTATCAGTGATCCAATCCGAAGCATCCCTATTACTGCTAATTCCATTGGAAAAATCTACGCTCAGAGGCTTTACATGCTGTTCAAAAAACGATTGTTCCTGCTCTGGATGTTGTGAAGGATTTAATAGTTTGGCAACATTGCACTTGGATTCTTGATCACATTGTTGAGCTCTTAAATCATTCTCGAAACTTAAATATTGATCGATACCAATACTGTGTTCATTAAGAACACCCATAGTAAAATTATTGTAATCATTAGTTATCATTTGAGTTTCTTTGGAAACATTAGTAGATGTGGCATCTTGATGGGGGTTCTCAATCTTCGTTAATACTGTATTTGCTATTCTTTCGTACGTGTCTCTGAATACGGAAGCAGTAGAAAATCTTTCTGCCAAAACATATAAAACACTAGAGCATCCAGAAATGGTGTCATAAATCAATCGTTTTCTTTTCCACTCCAATACTTTAACAGAAGTATCAATCCATAAACAATATAAAAATGATAACCCAGCAACAAAGACACAATGCATCGCTAGCCAGGTATAGCCTAGTTTTCCTTTCGCATGGAGATCTTTATAGTTCATACATATCGCCGAAGCAGATTGAGTGAACACTTTAAACCATTCAAGTAATCTAGGATTCGATTGCTCTTTCAATTTGGAAACCTCGAGCAAAACTGGGCGTAAGAGTAATACCATTGAATTGTGGTATGATATTTGTGACCAGTTATAAGTTTCAAATACAGATATCGGATGTGCTTTAGCTGGAAAGGTCGTCATCCATTCATTTAGTTCCAACACGATTTGCACTCTAGTGGTATCTATTTCCTCAAAAGAATCCATGATCGCTACAGGCTTATAGACAAAGGTGCATATGCTTGATTGAATTCTCCTCAATTTAAAAACATGACAAGCTACCGATATTTCTGGTGTTTCCGTAGGCATCAATGCATCAATATCGACATCAGATATTCCAAATGGTCTCCCCAAAACAATTCCATTGATTCGCTCCATTCCATAAGCACACCAAAAAATTCTGTAACGTAGTTCTAGCGTTTGTTTGGCTTTAGAGGATAAACTTTCGTCATCTCTATTACGGTATGGTTGCCGGTGAAGCCCTAATGCTACAGCAGTCCGAATTGCTAAACCAGTGGATTGCCAAATAGAAGACCCATCAGGCATCTTTTGTGAAAAAGTTGATATCATCAAGTATGCTTGAACACTTCTAAGGGTGTTGACTTCTATTATCGGACTAATGTATTCCATTGCCTTATTGTAGTAGATTTTGATATATGCAAGGGTTGAAAATTGATTGTTGTTCGACGACAATTGTGCGCCAATAGCAAATATCATATAAATAAAAAACATCTCTTCTGCACTTTCTGAATCTTTGTTCATGACTTCATCGAAACATTGCTCAACCCATTCCCATTCTAAAAATGGGTACTGACATTGCACAATGACTTTATAACTATTCAAATAAAGTAAAGCTGCATTCATAGAAGGCTTGGTAAAAGGTGGTTGAAATTCTTCAGGTAGTGGAGGGACTTTATCCTTTAAGAAAAACTGATTAGTTGCTCTACTTTCTTTTTTGAAATAGTCAATAGAATTCGTTATAGCCTTGGCGATAGAAAAAGCACTCGTATCACCTATAAACCTCGACTCTGCACCAACACCAAGGGTAATATACCCTATTTCCATCTCTAAATCCTTATTCTTGAATAAACGAGGCTTGTCACGCTGTGCCTTGGGATAAAAAGTTTTATGCGAAGTTTGATCTGGTTTCGAAGAAAACAGGATCTCTGATGAAGATCCCACATCGGTGGTAGCAGTATTTGGTGTCTTTTGCTTCACTTTCCAACTTTTTGATTGTTCCAATTCCAAAGCTTGAATCCTTCGATTTTCTATGATAGATTCAGATTTTGAAATCTTTTCCTCTAATTGTGAAATCCTCTGTTCAAGTGTTTGGATGTAGTTTCGAGGAATGATACGGCCTGTTGTGACATCATAAATCGTACATTCTGTTCTGGATTTTATGCAACCAGTGCAAATAGGATATTTCCCATCACATTTTTTTCTTTTTTTCTTACAAGCCGAACAGGCAGCCATCTGATGCTTACCTCCAGAACGTCTCTTGGCACTTCGATTTTGAATACTATTATTATCATTATTATCATTATTATCATTATTATCATTATCATTGCTATTAATATTATAATTTCTCTCAGAGATTTGGCCTACTTCAGATTCATTTTCACTTGCCTCTGTACTGTCGTACCTAATGCTATCAGATAATTTTACTCTAAATTTCAATTGTCCATTGTTCATAGCACTGTCGTATCTTTCTCACTTCTATACAGACTTGGAACTCTTTCTTCTCTAATATTCTTGTTACGTTTCTTCTCTTTGGTGTACAATCTTTATAACAATGCGGATCTTTACGACTTAATATATACTTTTTCTGGTCGCCTTATCGCACTGCCGCGCTTTTGACAATCGAGAATCGGAGCTAGGGTGGACCAGATTGATAAGAGTATAAAAATATAGAATCTAAAAAGAAAGGCGCTTTCTCATTTTGAAAAGTTGAATAATGTTTAAACAACTGCCTGTTTAGCTTGTACCCAATAGCAGGAATAAACCTATGTCCAAGTATCCTCCGACGCAAGAATTGCCTCCTCTTGGAGCGCTTTGTTTAGATTACACTGACGATATCCATAGACCTCCTGGGGACCCGTTGAATCCTGATTCCTTTTTCTTTCCTTTGATTCACGAAAAAGTAAAGAGGGCTACGGTGCAGAACATTGTGTTTTCTGGCGTCCTTGACGAATCCTTCATCGATAATTTTGCTGATGCTTGTAACAACTTGAAAGCGAAAGGTGCAATTGGAATTATCACCTCTTGTGGTTTTTTAGCTCAAATCCAGGGAATTCTATCTTCAAAGATTGATATACCACTTGCGACTAGTAGTCTTTTACAGATACCTTCAGTTATGACAATTTTATCGCCAAGAAAGAAAGTTGCAGTGTTAACTTTTGATGAAAATGAGCTTAGCAAATTTCATTTTGATGGGATTGGTATTCCAGAAGCCATGCAAGAAAGAATTATTGTCCATGGCACCAAAAAGGGAGGAGAATTGAAAAATATCATTATTGAAGGTGGTCAATATGTTATTGAAAAATTTGAGGCTGAAATGGTCGAATTGGCTGAAAAAGCAGTTGCTGAAGATGATTCAATTGGCGCTTTTGTCTTGGAGTGTACTCAAATGCCTCCAACTTCAAAAGCAATCCAAGATTCACTAGGATTACCTGTTTATGATGTTATTACTATGATAGACTGGTTTTATAGTGGGATAGTTTCTCGTACTTTACCCGAAGACACGAACAAGAGCGATGGTTTGAGAATTAGAAAACGGAGCTCGAAAGAAAAAGGAGAGTAAAGCAGCTGTTTTTGTATGTATTTTACCAATAAAGATGGGCACTTTTATTTATAATAAGGTCCTATATATCGGCAAATCTTCTCTCAGAGATAACCAATCTTGATTTTTGCTCCACCCTGACTTGATTTGGCTTGAGCGGTCGTTCCATATTTGGGATATCGATTATCCTTTTTCTGGAAGGCAAGTAGACAAATTAGCAAAAAAGGGATACTGGTGCCATATGCTTTGTATATCTTTCAAAATATATAGATTTATTTACTTGACTTCGAATAGCAAATCTTCGTAAGCATTGAGTATTACGGAAATGCACGCTATCGATTGATAAAGAAGTCAAATAAATGTTCTTAATATTTCTCCATAGTTTTAGAAATAAAAGAATAAATATTTGGTATTCCTAGAATGATACACTTCTTAAAGTAGGGCATCAATCTCATTCACTTTTTTTAAAGACTTCTTTCAGCAGCGACGTAAGATCCTCTGAAAAAAACATTGGTCATTACCCATCGCCATCTGCAACTTCACACTTTTATCATGGAATAATAATTGCTTCGTTTTAGTGGTGTAATCAAATACGGCTCTTTTAATCGCTAAGGGCTCACTAGTTTCTGTTTTAGAATCTGATCAACTCGAAGTATAAAAGAATGAATCAACATCTCAGAAATTAGACACGATATTTGAAATCAACTCCGCACCCAGTAAATGAAGGGCTTCTGTGGCTTCACTAATGGTTTGCTAGAAAATAATAAATCAATTGTAAACTTAGTACTAAGAACTAGGGATCTAAGATACTTTTGTGATGAGTATAGGTTTCTATCTGGATTTTTTTGGCCCTAGTCTTACCGAAAAAAGGTGCGAGAGACAGACCAAGTTGAACTTTCCATTGTTCTTAAGTTTTCAAAGACAAAAAACTAATGATACAAGGAAAGTAGTCCTTGGTGTCTATTTCTAGGGAGGCGACGCTTTTGCATGTTTCCATAGCCGATAAGTCGAAAGTTTCCGAAATCCAAATTTCCAAATGCGGAACATTTATCAGTATAAAAGCCGCTCATTTTTCATCGGATAAGATCTTTAATCTAGCACTTGATAATGTCTGAAGAGAAGCCAAACGTGCTACTTATTGGTACTGGAGGTGTAGGCACAATTGTTGCCTATGGAATTTATTATGTTGGTAAAGCCAACATAGATGTAGTGGTACGTCGTGATTACATGAAAGTAAAAGAAGCAGGTTGGGAAATTCATTCTGTGGATTACGGTGAAATTAAAAATTGGATGCCAAACAATGTGTATCCTACTGTTGATGCAGCAGCTAAAAGTGGTAAGATATATGATTTTGTCATCATTACTACCAAGAATTTGCCAGATATTCTTAAAGCTGAGGATATTGTAGCTAGAGTGATAACTCCAGAGAAAACAACCATTGTATTGATGCAGAATGGATTTGATATAGGAAGACCATTTATTGCAAAGTATCCAAAAAATGTGTGTATTTCTGGAGTTTCTCATATTGGATCGCATAATCACAACGGTGTCATCACTCAAACTCAACAAGATAAGTCTTTAATCAGTTATTTCGAGAATCCCAGCCTTACCAAAGAGTATCAAGAAATCAAAACCAAAGAGTTCATCTCACTTTATAAGAATGAAAAGAATAATTGTAACTATTTCCCTGATGCTAAATGGTACAGATATAGAAAGTTGGTATATAATGCGTCATTGAATACCGTTGCAGCTTTGACTGGTGTTGATACTGGTAGAATCGAAATATCAGGTGGCTTGGAAGCTGTGTCAATTCCTGCAATGCGAGAAGTTATTTCCATAGCAAAAGCTGATGGTGTAGAGCTTCCAAAAGATGTTATCAACTTGGTTGTTCACTCTGATGACGGTGATTGGTTTGAGCCATCGATGCTTGTTGACTTCAAAAAAGGAAACCCTATCGAGTTAGAAGTTATTTTGGGTAACTTGTTAACTGTCGCTAAAGAATTGGAAGTACAAACCCCTATATTATCTCTTATTTATGAATTGCTACGTGTGGTTCAGTTCAAATTGAAAGAAGACAATGGAATGGTAACCCTTCCCAAGAATAGACCAATTAATAATAAATATTTTGAATAGATTTGCTTTGATTCATTCAATATTTTTGTAAAATACTTATTTAATATCCGCTTAGTTACGCTCGTAATGTCAGCCTTGCAATGAGAATTTATTGATGGTCTTGTAAAGCTTTTTTTTAGTTTGGCACCATTCATAGATTTTGTCTGTAACATTTTTAAGGCGAGCACCATATGGTAGTTAGAAATAATCTTTTGACTAATTTAACTAAAAAAAGGAAAGAGTTTAAAAAATAATTCTAAACATATAAAAAATTAAAAAAGGATGGTGTCAAATCATTCTCACATTTTAGCACGATTGACAATCCAATCTCTCGGTGTGGCCATCTTTACGTTTTGCAAAGCTCTCGGATCGTCTAACCCCCAATTAATTTGATTTAATTTTTCTCTTTTTCTAGACCAAGAGAACAATTCGGTCAAAAATGGATCGCCTTCACCAAGTATAATATTTTTGATATGGTCTCCCAAAACACCAAACATCATGAAAGCATGACCAGAATCGCCAGCTCCAACGAATAATGAATCTTCTTCATAATCTGGGCAATAAGAAATAAGAAAGTCATTGTCCACCGTATCTGAATACCAGCAGATTCTTGTACCTGTTATTCTATCAATTTCCGGTAAATACTCTCTAAGAAAGTTCTTGATCAAATTCAACCCAAATAATGGGACGTTAGTTTCATTATCGCACGTGTACCTGGTCTTGACTTTTGAGTTAATGCCGCCTGATGGGTTAATCCACTTGATGCCTCTATAGCCAATTTTCAAATATCCACCAGGAGAACTGACTGGAAAGCCATATAAGCCACCCAATACTCCATCTCGGGCTTTGTAAGTCCAAGGAGGAAAATTTTCAGGATTAAATCGTTTAAGAAGCTTTGGATCCTTGATTTTTATTAATGCAACCGTCCCACCTGTTGCTTCAAGTTTTTGGCTAGCTTCAGGAATGTATTGAGCAGTCCAAGCTCCTAAATGACATATTACAAGTTTGGAAAAATGCAGCTCACCATCTTTGGTTTTGATCCCGACACATTTCTTACCACCCGAGACTTTATTATGTGTAACCAATAGCTGTTCAATTTCTGAGCCTAAGCGTGGTTTAAATCTCGAACCTCCATGTCGGTGGCATAAGTGAAGAACCCATCTGCACATTTTGTCGGCAATAATTGTACCTCCAGTAGTATCGATAATTCCTTGTAATTTAATACCCCTGCTTTTACACAAAAATGGGTCTACGGAAGTGTCAGACAACCCTTTTCCCAAAACTTTTGACTTCGCATCAGGGTCATTGATATCAATAGCATCCTTTGGCATTGCTTTCAACGTCTCCTGTTCAAATGATGGTAATTCTTGTTGATCGGTTAAATGCACATTTCCTGAATTGATATATATTGGATCGCCTCCTTCGAAGCCCTCTTCGGCAATCATCTTATTCCATTCGAAAAAAACCTCTCTACTTTCAAGAGACATTTCTTGATAATGGGTTTGTTTCCCGTAAGAAGAACGGAAAATTTTGTTCATGTCGGATGAAGCACTATCACAACCTTTAAACCAACTGTAGCTTTGTGTGGTATAATCATTTTTATCAAAAAGATGGACATCTTCAAAACCATCCTTTAAAAAGGACAAAGCAGATGAAAGACCATATACTCCAGCTCCCACAATAATAATCTTTTCTTTTTTATTCGGAGGAGACATTTTATATTATTTTTTTTTTCTTTATATTGATGAAAATAGTTGCGACGCTGAGGCTACAATTTCAGCAAATTCGTCGCAGTTATATAAGATCGTTGATAGTCCCCAAATAGGCAAGTGCTGATTTTTCCGCTATCAGGCATGAGTTGATATTCTTGCAAGAAAACAAAAAAAGATGAGCTTCTTAGGATAAATCATGAATGTATATCATTTTTATTACTCTAATCCAAAAATAAGTCTACAGGAATTTCAATAATAAGTGCTTTTAAATTTTTCCGTCTATATACCTTGATATGGGTTCTTTGCCCGCATAATCGCCCCATACTTGTAGAAGAAAAACGGGATCGGAATCATCCCCAATGCAATGAAGCCAATCAACGATCCGCCCCAGTGGACTCCTAAGTTTACAAATAATTGTTTGGCAAATAAGGGAAATGATGCAGCGAAAACCGATCTCATAAAGGTGTTCGCTGCAATTCCTGAAGCCGCATAATTCGTATATGTGTCAACCAAATAGTTCAAGCAGCCTTGGAAGATAATGATAAAACCAAAGCCGATGCCTACAATACCCAAACATGGAAAAATCCAGTGGATATTAGACGATGAAGTCCAAGAAAAGAGAAAAATACCAGCAGGCATTAGCCAACCAAAATACATCAACATTGGAAATCTTTCTTCAGGCACTGATTTAATTTTTTGTGAACCTGGAGTTTTTGCATACCTTCCAGCCCAAAAAAATGTCACGGTGTTTCCGAAACAAACCCCGATGAAAAGTGATATGTTTGGAAGTGTAGCAATTGTACCTTCCCAACCTCTAGTTAAAGTAAATGCTGTTGGCATAGTAGTAATAACAATATAGAAAACGCCATAAACATAGCTGGCAAACAATACAATTACAAACACAATCGGGGTAATCAACATTGCAAATGGTCTGATCAAGTGTTGTGTAACGACATCTTTGAAGTCCAATTGCCACGTATCGAGCTGGCAATGGATTTTCCAGTTACCTGTGTTGATTCTAATTTCCTTGGCTTCTCTTTTAACCAATACTGGAACATATGTTTCATCCAATAGAAGCTCGCAAATGATGTAGAGTGCTATACTAAGAAGACCAGAAAAATATTGAGGTATTCTCCAAGCTCCTACATCATTGCTGCTACGCATCATTAATGAGGCAATTATTGGGCCCATACTCGAGCCCCCATTCACCAATTGACCATAAAAGGCAAAATATTTCCCTCTGATTGCAGTATCTGGATATAAATCAGCTAACACTCCACCGGCACTGACAATAGGGGCCCCAGCACAAAATCCTGAAAGAAACCTAAAAACCATTAAGCTGGGAACATTATAACTTGTTGCCACTGCAAATGTAAACCCACTAGAAATAAGAATTGGAGCTAAGACTCCAAATTTCCTTCCGTAAACCTCCGATAATGGTGCAAATACCATGGGTCCAAAGGCAATTCCTAAGATATAAAGGGTACTTGTAAGCAATGCAGTTTCCCTAGTAATTCCAAATTCTAAGCTCAATAGTTCGGAGAATTGTTCAACAGACGTGGTCGTGGAGTTCATTTGAGCGCCAAAAGTAACTAGTCCAAATAAAACTGTGTGGGCAAATTTTTTTCGTGATGACCAATTTCCTGGTTTTTTGGAGCTGCATGGATCAAAGATAAGTAATCCAGATTCATCAATGGTAAAATCCTTAGATATTACACCATTCACTATTTCCATTGACGTGTCTATATATTTTTCATCAGCAGCGCTAACACTACTCATCGTATCTCTTATTTTCACCTTGATAGAAAATTTCTGTACATTTTAGTTTTTGGAGCAACGAGGGACTAAAAAGTGCTTGTCGAGCTTCTCCATATCATACTGTTTTGGTTACGAGGATTTATCATGACAAAGTTAAGCTGCTGTAAACTTGCGCGTGCGGAATAGATTCAATGAATAGCGGAAACTTTTGCTTTCTTCATTTGGAAAGAAAGCCGTTTCTCAGTTATGCAGCCCCGATCTTTCTATGTGATAACGTCGGAAAGATTCGATCTTCGTTTTCTATTTGGTTATCTCGCGCGTTGAAGCTGATTCCTAAAAAAGATTCGTTACGTGGTTTTTCAATTTCTTATCATTGTTGTACTAATCTCTTATCACTAATGGTCAGTTTTTTTTTGATGGACTGGAAGTCACTGATTGGTACTTAAAAGCTGGAGACTTCCCTTCACCTATGATGAATCATTTACAACAGAATAAATTTAATTTATTGATTACTTCGTTGTTTTTAACTACACCTTTTCTTTCGCTACTTTTAATACGTGCATATATAATAGGTTTCATTCACCTTTTAGGTAAAAAAAAAACTTCTTTCTTCTTCGATGCCAGATAATAGTGCTACGGAGAAATCGAATGCAATCCACAACACCGTTAGCGTTGGTTATGGGGACCTTGATGATGTGGACAACATCATTTCAGCGGTTGTTTCACCAGGTGGGAGAGAAGTGGTAATCAATAAAAACGACGTCGATGATGCGATGCGATATGCTTTAGATGCGAAAGGAGTTGAGATCGATCCTACCTTTGAAAAGAAGTTAGTTAGAAAGGTCGATATCATGTTATTACCACTTATTGCTCTTCTCATGTCTTGCCAATTAATGGATAAGACTACCAATTCTTATGCAGCTTTAATGGGGTTCAGAGAGGATTTGGGTATGACCACCAAAGGGTACTCATGGGTTGGAAGTACCTTTTATTTTGGATATATGGTGTTTGAATATCCGGGCACCATGATTCTACAGAGGTTCCCACTTTCTAAAGCTCTTGGTATAGTCGTTATTCTATGGGGAGGGATCTTGATGCTTCACGCTGCTACCCAGAACACAGCTGGATTTTTGATATTACGATTTATTCTCGGCATGTTTGAAGGGATGATGAACCCAGCTTATATGATGTTGGTGTCACAATGGTGGAAGAAGGAAGAACAATATATGCGATCTTGCATTTATGTTGGTATGCAAGGTATGGGAACCCTTATAGGGGCCGGGGCAGCTTACGGGTTATACATCCATAGGGGTATCACTGGCCATGTCTTTGCTTCTTGGAGATTGTTCTACATTATTACTGCTGTTATAACTATTGTATTAGGGGCTATCTCATTGATTCACATACCAGATATTCCGACTAAAGCTTGGTTTTTGAATGATACTGAAAAGAAATATATTGTTCAAAGGATTAGAGGCAATCAACAAGGTTTTGGTAATCATCATTGGAAGAAATCACAAGTATACGAGGCATTTACGGATATTCCTAGCTATATTCTTTTCATCTACGGATTTACCTATGCTTTGGCCAATGGAGGTTACAATAATTTTGGGAGTATCTTGTTAAATGAAGATTTTGGGTTTGATACTGGCCAATCAATGTTGATGAATATGCCAGGAGGTGGTATCGATATTGTGTTTCCGCCATTTGTTGCTTGGATTTGTTACAAATTCTTGAAGAATCATCGTTTAGTTGTAGCAATTATTGTCAACGCTATTGTTTTCATAGGGATGTGTTTATTGAATTTTACCGGACACAGAGGTTCTAAATTGACTGGATATCTTTCATTTTACATGGCAACTGCTGTTTTATCATGTATGTTCTCTATTATTTCATCCAACGTTGCTGGTTCCTCTAAAAAAATAACGGTTTCCACAATATATTTTGTCGGTTATTGTGTCGGTAACATTGTTGGACCACAAACATTTACAACTTCTCCATATGTGGGGGCTAAAACTGCCATGTTGGTTTCTTTTGCCGTCGGGACTGGCTGCTTGACGTCGTTGCTTTTCATCTATAGTAAGAGAAACAAAGACCGTGATGCACATAATGCTGCTTTGGGAGACAAATATGAAGTTCCAGAAAACATTGAATTCGCGGATTTGACTGATAAGGAAAACCCAGAATTCAGATACTCATTGTGATATCTTTTAAGTGCTATATAATATTATTTCGATATACTGAATATATGTGTTCCATACATGTATCGATCTTTGAACTCATTATCGTAAAATAATTGAATGATCCATTTCAAAGGTCTTAAGGAAGGCGCTGTTGACTATTACGCTGAAGTGACGTGAAAATCTCACAAACAATAATCATGCTTGCATGCTCTGTGTAGCGTAAGCACTCGAAAAATTAACCAGTCTAATTTTCAGCTTTTGTTGCTTCACTCGCCGTTACTAAGTTAACCGCTGTTGTTTTCTTTTCCTTCGCTTGTTGATATGCTCAAGTTCAGCCGGTAGTCTTACCTAATTTGAGGTCAAGCTTGTTTGTCGTTGTAAGATCTAACCTTAGTTACTATATACTTGTCATCAGACTACTCATCGAGTTGGATAGACGTAATAAATTTAAGAATATAATCTAGTACCATTCACGCCGATACATTTCAAGCAAACGCTGAGTTCGACCAAAAGTAGCACTGAATAATAAACCCTAATGTTTGAGAGAGAAATGATTCTCAAACGGGCATACCCTTCAGAATAAGCTTTGAAATGATATACATTCTGCTTCTATTATTTCACTCAAATCTTTCATGCCGTTATTTAAAAAGATGACATCGAATATATTTATTTATCTAGTTTATTCCGTCACCTCAGTCACCTCAGTCAACTCTATGATCTCGTCAAGTATTGAATAAGTGGAACTATATATAGTATTTTCAAACAAATACTTATTCGTCTCATGATCAAGGTGAAAGTATCACTTTATTATGCCATCATCTTAATGCTTTATGAGATATCATCTCAAAGTTAAAAGTGCATGCGAACAGAATCCTAACCATCTTAGGAGGCTTGTGACTCCTCTCGTTTTTCCCATCGTTAGGGTAATGAGCTACCATGGAACACTTTTCAAGTCGGTTAGATTATAAAAGGTTTAAAGATCCAAGATCTAGGGAAGAAGAAGTGGATCCGATAACCGAACGAGTGAAAAGTATACGTAATCAGTGAACGAATAGAGGATGGTTGTCATACTGTGTGCTAACGGGTTCTAAGTCTCCGCGAAGAGTTTAAGTACAAAACGTCAAGTTTTGGGCAAAGAAGAACTCTTTATTTCCATGTACTTTCTCTACTTTAGGCTTCATTTATTCAATATATGTCGCATTCAATTGACTTTCATCATCTGGTGTGCAAACAGACTTTTGTATTGATACCTCCCGATTCAATTCATTCTCTTCAAATCTTCTTCTAATGCTTCCTGTTTACTAATCTTGGCCCTTAAAATATCGGCGGGAAAGATATATCAAATTTTGTAAGTATTTTAAAAAACCTAGTATTTGGATCATGGTTTTATTTATTCCATTAATATTATCCACTGAGTAAGCCAATCAATATATCTTTTATTGAACCAAGCTGTCAAACCTATTTAATATAATTAAGCAGATTTTCAAACATCTAAAAAGGTTTAATGGAAGTTGAGTCAAAGAATTTTCGAGTTCTTCAAAACTGCCGATCTTGCCTTGCATATCTTAAACATATGGCTCAGTTAATATTCTTAATTCTTTGATATCTACTGAATGGCCCAGTTGAACTGGAATTAGTGACAAAGCCTGGTTTATCTGAAACAAAGAATTTTTGCATCAAAGATATGGCATGTTGAAAGTTGATTAGTGGCACAATACTAATTAACTCCGCACAAAGAATTTCTCTTTTACGAAGAATATATAGTCATCAAGAATGTATTCAAAAGCTATTACTAAAGCAGATATATTTCATCAACTATTTGAAGATGAAATGATCAGGGTTCACAGGACACACTTAGTTCAAGTATGGATTTTCAAGGAGATGAAATTGGAAATGAAAATGAAAACGAAAATGAAGATGAATTCTTCGGAGTTTCTTTATTCGAAGCTGAATATAATGCACGCTCTATACATAATGATGAATGGGAAGATATTATAATGAATAGTACTGATGGAGATACCTAGCATTATAGGTTTGGCCGTCAACAAGACTAGACGATGAAAGATCATTAGATAATATTGATATAAATAATTTAAATGCAGATGATGGTAATAATAACAAGACGTTCGAACAAACAACCTTAAAGGTACCATTGCCTCCATTAACCACTGAAAGCAAGCAGGAAAGTGTGAAAAGTTTAAAATCGGTATTTTTTTGGGCGAATTGAAAGCAGGAAGAATCATTTTTTACTTTACCTTGGAGCCTTACGTTAGAGGTTGCCCCATAAAAATATGTTCGCATGTTTATTGGAATACATTATGCTATCAAATGCTTTATTTTTTTGAACATAAATTGAAATGCAAAGGATCAAGAAACCAATATGATAATAACGGAAGAAACTGATGTTTTTGAGAAAGCGGAATATAGAATTTTGAGGCATATGGTGGGTTACTATATTAAAATTAATAAGACGTTGCTTAAATGTCAACGTAACTAATCAATTCATCTATGATACAGGTGACATATATGATGATAAAGAGAAAATAGAAACTGTATAACTGTAATAAGAAATATCTTTCATCGAAAATACACATTAGTAGATAATATAGTACGAATCATTTCTTATGATGATAAATTAAATTTCATCATTGATAGAATGTGATCTACGCAGTGGAATGCTACCTTAACGATATCCGATAACGCCAGTTTTCGGACTTTATGTAAGCCAAAGCCGAAACCCGAATATTACATCTCATATGTGGGCTTCTGCAACAGTCTCAAGTATTATGTAAGCTTTGAATACAAAACATTTAGATTCAATATGAATAATGTCAATTCTACCCGTTTTATCTTGAAAATAAATGCCCAATGATAATATGAATTGTTCACTTGATGTTTTCAATGGGTTTTACGTATCTACACCAATACTTCCTTTTCAAAAGGCTCTTTTTCATCGATTTTAGGTTTAATTTTATAATAAAACATTTATCATAATTACGAAGTTATAACTTCGGATATAAAATATTAAATGATTCTCGGTCTTTCTTATCTCCATTATCTCTAAGACTTCTAAAAATATAGCCAACCCACAAGAGGCTGAGAACATATCGGCGCATACATCTCTAAGTTTATATAACTAAGGAAAAATCCGTTCAAAATTTTCTCTGATGATGGGAAGAAACATCCTCAATGATTAAAAAGAAAGATACTAAGTACACTTTGAATAATAATACCGAAATCCCAATTACTGCCTTCGGATTATATTTAACTGCTCCTGATATTACTTCTAAAGTTGTATACGAAGCGTTAGAAGTAGGTTACAGACATATAGATTCTGCTGCTTATCATTCAAATGAGGAAGAAGCAGCCCGGGAATCTTTCAATTTTTAAAAGATTATCCTTCAGTAAAGAGAAGTGATATCTATCTCACCACAAAATTAGACCCTGCTGATACAAGTTATCGCGGTATTAAGAAAGGACTTCAAGAGTCTTTAGCTAAAGTTAAATCAATTGACTATATTGATCTATATTTAATTCATGCACCTCTTGCTACTAAAAAGAACTTACTTGGTACTTGGAAAGGCATGTAAAAGGCTGTCCATGATGGGAAAGTCATGTCAATTGGAGTCTCTAATTACGGAGTATCGCATTTGCGTGATTTGTTCTCTTGGAATGGTTTAACTATTCCCCCCGTAATCAATCAAATTGAATTACATCCTTTCAAGCCACAACATGATATTCGTGAATTCTCCGAGCGGAATAATATATTATTAGAAGCCTAAGCACCCCTAACTCGAGGTCAAAAGTTGGATGATCCTAAGTTGGTTAAGATTGCAAAAAAGCGTCGGTACTCAACAGATCAAGTTTTGTTAAGGTGGTCTTATGAGCAGAATTTCATAGTTATAGCCAAAACTGTAAACGCTGGAAGAATCAAGGATGGTGTCAAGGATGGTGTCAAAAAACTATTCAGTCTTAGACGCGACCCAATTAGATTCTGAAGATTATCATGAACTAGACATGCCTAACTCAGATTTAATTTTTACCTGGCCATTCGAACCCACAAAAAACGAAGGGTGTGTTGTGAAAACGGTAATATTTGCTTACACTATGGGAACCAATGTTAGAGGAATTATTTCTTGATTTTTTGCTTGTCTATTTACCAAGACAAATTAATAATTGCGATTTATGTCAGACTTTTGTATTTTTTATGTTTAATATATGTGTTGTAGTGTTCACTTCAAAACGCTACTGGAGGCATATTTAGTTAATTGTCGAATTTACTAGCTCAAACTCATTATTAGATTCTTGTCTGGGTTCCTAAATCAATTTCGTGCTTTCTCTCTTGTTCTCAGCGAGATTTTTATGAAATTATGTGTTTATCTTATACTGAAGGGTTATAATAAAACCAACTGCTAGATGAAAAAATCGATTCTAGCGAGCTCTCAAAAATATTCTCGGGGAATCTTAATGAGCAAGTAAAAGAATTAAATCAGAAACCCATTTTCAATTATCAATTTTCACATGAAAAGCAACTATTTTAGTGTTCGCAACTACAGAATCTACAGACAAAGAAAGGGTACCACAATAGCACATGGCACTGAATATGCTGATATCTATCTTGCATACAAGCAAAAGCTTTTAGTGCAGGCGCTCAAGAAGTAGTGGCACTCCCACACCTACTACTTCAGATAATTAGTCAATATAATCTATCCTTATGCTTAAGAAATTCTGTCATCATTTTCATGGAACAATGACTCAGCTCCCTCTCGAAATCAATCGATCAGAGGCTTAAACCAGGCCCTCGTTCTTGAATCTCGCCCCTCTCACACTCAGAATTACTACCAGACATCACTCAAAGATCACCAACTATCGGCATGTTGGTCATTAGTATATATATTGTATGCGCACTTCAATTCATCTCTATTTCCTATTAACTCATGAAATGCATGATAGACTGCCTTCCTCCCAGATTCGTTTACTTTATTCCATTTTGAATAAAATATTTCACTACCATAATTTGTCTCGACACCAGCTTCATGTAGGTATTCTAATTTATGGATCCTTGGCCCTTATCAAAGAGGTAGTTATTCCATACACGTCACGTTTTGTGGTATTGGATTCAGGCTCCGCAGGCATCATAGGAGTTAGGTGCCAAGTACCATTATGTGCCGCTTGCAATATCATATTAATATCAGGAGAATCTCCCAAGCCGATTGCTATTATATCGTTGACTTCCGTGTCAACTGGGTCACCGTTGATGTCTGTGTAATTATAAGTAATGGCATTTGACAGACTGTACAAATCCTGAACCGTATCCCTCTTACCACAATTGGTAACAGGAAATGACACATGACCCAGTATGCCTCCTATGCTGATATCTCGATGTTTGATTTTTCGTCTCTTTCATACCATCCTGTAGCTTTACTTAACGCCAATAGTTCTATACGCCATCTTGTAATAGCATACCTAATTGTCCTGAAATATGCTTCAGGGGCTTGCTGATTCCAACAAGTATTGTATATGTCATACGCAGTTTCTGCTTCATATGCAACTCCCGCAAGCGTAATCAAAACGCCCTGCGCTGTCGATAACTGGATACGCCTGAGAACCCAATCGTACCAATCTGAATTTGAATCTGCCAAAATCAGTTGTAGTAGCAAAAGAACAAGCAGAAAGGCAAAAAAGGAACTTCTGGGTTTCATACCGTTATATTAAATGATAATATCGTTAAATTTTTCTTTTTCTTGTACAGATTTTTTCTATGACTCGTGATTGAGATCACGTTGTCTGATTATCAGTTTACTCAATGTCTCGAACTCGCTACATTTGTGTTCATAATGAAATTTTTACTAAAGATTAAACGGAACATCTCGTACATTCACCAGCCATGTACGTCTTTTTATTGAAAGGTGAGCGAAATCTTTCTTCCACCTCTTTATGTTAAAAAATGATTACAGATGCTATTGTATCCCGCTTTTATGTTTTAGGTGGTTAATCTGGCAGACATTCGAAGAATGATTCGCCTTTTTCACTAACTACTACCATAACGAAAATAATAATAACACAAAAACTTAAATACTGGCACAAATGCTTGCTTAATCAGGGGCGTAGCAAATCAAAAGAAGTATTCGCCTACTTAACAGAGAAATTACTATTCGAGAATCCAAAAATTATATCACATGTTCTACCACGATTTCGCATCATTTAATGAATTAAAATATGGTCTTTCGGGGATAGCGGTGATAACAAAGTATGTAATGTAAATAGCGACCTTGCGAGCAATATGTATGTTGCTCTCAATTCTTGTTCAAACGTTGCTAGTGACCCAGAAATGATACATGTCGTAATGTTTAACTCTTACTTCTTAACTAGCTGGTAGCAAATTACCCAGAACCATTATTCTTCATTACTTTAATTTGAATCGTCAGGGGCTCAAAAAAAGAGTTTTTAATATTTTAGAAACTTAATTTTCAATAGAAAAGAAATGCTCTAACGAACCTATACATCTGCCTTGGGAATATTAAATAAATAGTCAAGCCCATTCTCCTAGCAAAGACATTATACCAGCTCCAAGTAGTACGCTTATAATCAGGAAAGCTAATCTTTGAAGGTCATCTGTTGCTGCAGGATTAAATATAAAATCTCTGGCAATTAATTCAAGAAGACCTGTATACATTAGAATACCTGCAGAGAGGGAGTCTAACACTCCTTGTATAATATTAGCAGCGAAAGAATTTGAGAAATATATGGATTTTACACCTAATCCAATGGCAATAGAAATTGGCGTAACAAACCCATAAGCAATGCAACATAACCATGGGAGCCATTTTGGCTTGTTTTCAGGAATAGGGATACCTGATAACCTAGCTCCGATTCCTAGACCTTCAAACGATTGATGAAAAACTAAAACAATGTACAAGGTTTTAAATTCCGCACCCAGGGCACCAAGATTGATGCCAATCATTACAGAATGGAAAACTATGCCAAACTCAAGGATCAAGAAAGCTGAGATTTGTGAATTAAAACTAAATTCAGCCTGCATTTCGGTAGTTGGTTTTGAAGTTTCGGCAATATCTAAACCATGTAATTTCTCTCCACTTAACTTCTTTCCATTGAACGACAGGTTTTCTGAAGAAAAACCTTCGACATCAAATGGATGTGATACAATAGTTCTTTCGGTAATAATAGCCTCCTCTATTTTATCCGCATGATGATGATCGAGGCCTCTTCTATAGCCGTATTTTCTTTTAACCACAGCTTGGGAACAAATATCTACTAAGAAAATCAGCACGATTGCAATTAACATTAGTGCTGGTGGCCAGCTATATTTGGCCCAATTTCCCGTCATTCCCACACATGAGTTAGGCCCAATCTCTTGATATGCTGGATCCATCAAATGGACCCAAGCTGTAGCTATAATAACACCTGTTCCAAAGTGACGAGCAAATAAGTAGCCATAAAACGGGATTTTTAAACAATTAAATCTTTGAGCAAGCAATGGGAATATAGTGAAGAGAGTTGAAACAACTAGTATAACAAATACTGAAGAAATTCTAGCGCCTAAAGACCCACTGTAATCATTTCCAGCACCTGGACCATAAACCCCTTGCAAGACGCAAATTTTAAATGATAAAGGAATTTCTTCATCAGTAAGCATTATGCTACTAGTATTCCAGGGCCCTTCATTAACCATTGTTTCTATGTTCTTTATTTTTCTTTGGTCTCGAAGATTCCCTTAGCGATAGAGCAATATAAAGTCTTGGATACTGTAGCTCTCTCTTCCTCTAGAATAATCAATTATATGCGGTTGCCATTACTGTATATATATGCTTTCGCTCAGAAATTCGTGAGGGCCATCAAGGTTGTTATGAACAAAAATTTTTTCAGAAAAAGTAAGCGCTAAGCTATGTCAAAATATTCCTGCTTAATTGATTTGGTAATAATTATTAGCATTTAATCCTAGCTTACAGCATCGTTGGAGGTGATCCCTTGAATAAATGCATTATCATACACTCAAACCATTCTGTTTGTGATACGTTTACCACAGCTACAATTATATGCATACCTGTCAAAAAGGATGACAAAGAGAAATCGTGGCTCTTACTCGTTGCTACATTATTTTATTCTGCTCAAAGGCATATATTATGACAAATTTATTGCGCAGATTCATCTCACTAAATAAAAATGTTAATCAGGAAAACTTTGTTTCGTTGCCTTAAATTCAAAACGATAATAATTTAAGATGCAAATAGTCATGCGTCAGAGGCATATTCTTTCAGTAGGAATGTAGAAAGGAGAAAAATATTTATCTAGAACATATAGATTCACGTCGCAATACTGCATTTCATATAGATAATTTTGTTTACGCTTTGGGTCTGATATATCCAAAAACGAAGTTGACCTGGTTTAGATTTCACATATATAATGGGATCAGATGCTTTTCAATTCTAGAAATGCATATACTATCACCGGATACATATGAATCTCACATTAAGAGGAATAGATTAGTTGATTAAGTACAGGAGAGTGCTAGTAGCTACCAGCATCTTTTTGCATAGAAATTGTTTTATTTCGTTTATGATGGAAAAGAAACCTCAATATGCCTATAAAATGTCGTGATCACTATGTAATAAATCAAAATCGATTTAAAATGACGCTTCTGCCAACCCACTAGACAGGAGACATTTGTAATTTTCATTTTATCTTCCGAGCAATCACAGTTAGTTCTAAGTGGCATATTCTTCATTCAAGTGCAGTTGCGAATTCCTCGAGCTTCAAAGCACTTTCTAGAAAGCGAAGATAAGATTATGTCGCGGATGTAATATACTAGTGGTTAAGATTTAATGTTCACTACGACATAAATGTCATGATTTTCTAACGTAATTTTCTTCCCTTTAGACAACTATGTGATTCACTTGAATAACATAATTTCTTAATATGAAACCTTCTGGTGCAAATATATTATTAAACCTTGGTAGTTATGCGAATATCAGACCCTTGAGATACCATTTATAATTAATCTCATTCTATTCGTGATTGACCTGTACATGTAACTGCAAGGGTACAAATTTTTTTTCTATAGAATTTTGATCTATAAAAGAAGACGTTCTCTTTTTGGGGCATTTAAACGATGCCAAATTCACAATCGAAGTTATGCCAACATCGAAGAGTAGCGTTATGCGAGGACCCATTCCAGTAACGTTAATATCTGGTTTTCTTGGATCCGGAAAAACAACATTACTTGAGAATATTTTAACTGCCAACCATGACATGAGAATTGCTGTAATTGTTAACGATGTTTCATCTTTAAACATAGATGCCGAGTTGATAAAGAATCACAGGGTAACAAAAAAAGAAGAAAAGCTAATTCAACTTCAGAATGGATGCATTTGTTGTACATTACGAGGTGATCTTTTAGAGGAATTAGTAACTCTCGCGAAAGATGATTGTTTCCAGTATATTGTGATAGAATCTACGGGGATTTCAGAACCTATGCAAGTTGCAGAAACATTCACTGCAGAGTTTACTTGGCAAATTTTAGATTTCGAAGGCACCAGTTCAGAACAACAAGCCTTAATGCATGAAGTTTTAAGCTTTGGAGGTTTAAATAAGCTAACGAGGCTCGATACCTGTGTGACGGTTATAGATTCCAAGAATTTTTTATCCAATTTAGAGACAACAGATTTTTTGATTGACAGATATGGTGATCGCGGACAATCTGAAGGAGAAAGGACGATAACAGATTTGTTAATCGATCAAATCGAGTTTTCGGACGTAATAATTATTAATAAGATGTCGATGGTGAGGAAAAAGAAACTTAAAAAGATTAAAAATATCATTCACTCTTTGAATCCCGTCGCAAAGGTCTTAATGAGCGATTATTCTAAAGTTGACCTTAAAGACGTCCTCAACACTCGAATATTTGACTTTGAGAAAGCCGCAACATCTGCAGGTTGGTTGCAAAGTATACATGAAATGACTCAGAGAGAAGGATTTGGAAAAAATAATCATACGGCTATAACTCCAAAACCCGAAACGGAAGAGTATGGAATAAATAATTTCGTCTACACTTCAAGAAGGCCGTTCCATCCACAGAGGTTATACAATCTAATAAGAGATAAGTTTATTGTTATCGAGAAAGTTCCTGATTTTGCATCCATGGAAAGAGACACTAATGGAGACGGCTCTGAAAGTGACCCTGAGGATCTTTCTGAAGGAGATCTTGATGGTTCTGGAAGTGAGTCAGATGAAAATGAATTTGAAGATCCTTCCGATGCCGCAATTATTAAAAGCAAAAAGACTTCGGCATTCGGACCTTTGCTCCGTTCAAAAGGCTTTTTCTGGCTTGCAACTAGATTCATTGTGCGTGGAGAATGGTCTTCTGCCGGAACCATGATGACCCTTGGTGGATCTATTCCTTGGTTTGATGTAGAAAAGGATCATGATTTTCCATCAGAAGTCGCAAAGCTTATTGAACGAGACATGCAAGGCAAGTATGGAGATAGAAGGAACGAAATCGTCTTCATTGGTTTGAAAGTTGATAAAGCAAAAATTTCCGATGCACTTAATACATGCTTATTGAACGACGATGAGTACCTGGATTTTGAAAAAGTTATAAAAGAGGAAAACAATTTGTTTCGAATTGAAAAGAAATTGCAAGAAATTTTTGAAGATGGCTTTGAAGATTGGATCTTCATGGAAGAAGATACTGAAGAATGCGAGCTCGAATCTAGTGATAGACAACAATGTATTCATAACAATGTAGCTGTTAGTACTTAAAGATATTTTTGTTACTAAAATGTCCTCTTTCTAGCATTAATTTCTTACTTCGAACTCTAAACTAGCATATGCTGTCATATCGAATGCTAATTGAAATCATGTTACTTGTGATGAAGATTAAGTCTACCACGAAAAAAACTTTTCATTCCAACTGACCATTTAGATCTGAACGTTAAAAATCCCGTATTGTAATTGTCTATGGGTATTGGGAAGAAGGAACACATAGCGCGGTATGATAAGTTTATACTTTGCATTAAAAAGGTGAGTCACTTGAAGCCAAAACATAAGTTTCATCACATAATTAATGACTCCATCGTATTTGGGTAACTCAAATCCACAAGGATTTCTGTTTATGATTGATCAGACATAAAGATTCAAAGCAAAAACAAAATTTCGTCATTAATTTTTTGCGAATTTTTAATTACTCAGTACTTGTGTTTTTCGCAACATGGCGTATCATTAGAACTCTTGTGTATAGAAATTAACAAAATTATCGCTAATTCCCAATTTGCTTCAAACTTTCCAAAACTCATCGTATCTGGATACCTAAGCGGAATACCAAGTAGGCCGATGCATATATTCGAGCTAAAAAGTTCGATAGGGAGCACTTTATAAGACCCATCCTAAAGACTCCAGCTATCCGCATTTCGGTCATTAGTATATATATTGTATGCGCACTTCAATTCATCTCTATTTCCTATTAACTTATGAAATGCATGATAGACTGCCTTCCTCCCAGATTCGTTTACTTTATTCCATTTTGAATAAAATATTTCACTACCATAATTTGTCTCGACACCAGCTTCATGTAGGTATTCTAATTTATGGATCCTTGGCCCTTATCAAAGAGGTAGTTATTCCATACACGTCACGTTTTGTGGTATTGGATTCAGGCTCCGCAGGCATCATAGGAGTTAGGTGTCAAGTACCATTATGGGCCGCTTGCAATATCATATTAATTTCAGAAGAATTTTCCAAGCCGAATGCTGTAATATCGCTGACTTGGGTGTCAACCGTGTCGCAATTTATGTCCTGTAATTATATTAGCCCATGATTGTGCGCTTGGATTTTAGGCTGATTATTCTGCTAATGTTTTGTATGCAGGCTATTATCGAAAATTGCGGTAATAGTGGTGTATGCAATACGCATAATATGTTTCAAAGTTTGATGAGCAAGGGGCATATAAGAAGTGAGAGGAAAGTGCTATTCC
>NW_026946679.1:0-1778 GCF_900007245.1 Priceomyces carsonii | reverse complement strand
TGGCAAAACGAAAGAGCAAGTTGAACGAAGAAGGACTGGAACAAGGAGATTTAGAAGGCCTCAAGGATGTGTTTTATAATTTGGAATTTTCTTAGAGTATGGAACTACGTGTATATAGACAACATACCGGTATGGAAATGTATAAAGAAGCGAAGAGGGTAAGGGCATTTAGAAGCATAGCATATATACAGCATCAAGACATAAATAAACGGAATACATCTGTATTATCAGTTTTATCAATAAGTGAAGAATGTTTTTGGTAAAGTTATTATAGGAGCATTAGTTATTTATTAGTGTAAAATAATTGAGGGAATTGGAAACAAGAAAATTTTTTTGAAGATTTTATTGCGAAGGCCAGAAAAGAAGGGAACGACAAAGAGTAAATAAGAAGAGAAGTACGACGATGTCTAAACAAGTGAAGCCAAGTTCTGCCCTAAGCCTTTTGAATAAATGAAGAACTTTTTGGAAAAACATTCCAAACTACATTCTAAACATATCGTCAATAGTTGAAGGGAAGGGAAGACAAACAAGACACAATGCACGTGAGTAGTGTGTAGGATGTTAAAATTGTGTTAAAATTCTTAAAGATGTCTACAGCGATATCAAGAATGTTGAACTACTGTCCGATATATTTGAGCCTGTACAGCTGTAAGAATAACAAAGAGAGATTGTTTTCTGCAACTTCTTTCAGAAAAAGTTCTTCAGTTTGTTAATACTAATAGAAATTTATAAAATTTTTCAACTTCTTATTTTATTAGGAAATATCTTTTATAATGTAAACAGAAAGTAAAAGCTTTTGTGCAAGTTACAACGATCACAAGTAGAAGAAGAGAAAAACTTTCAATGACAATGGTCTGAAGCTTAATTAGGAAAGAAAGCGAAAGGAATAAGGATAGCGTAAAGTCTTATGACAGAGTGACTGGTTTTTAATGTTTGAAGTATTGACCTGAGAATCAACTTAGAATGAAATGAAAGAGAGCAGTAGCGTATGTAAGGACGGTAAGTAGTTATGTTGACGACATGACGAAGACATATCACGTGAATAGAGAGTAGTAGCTACTAATGACTAGCGACGAGTGACTTGATAACGTAAGATGGTTTTGGAATAATTTGATTAACAAGTAAGACTGCGTATAATACTGCGTAGTAGGTCGATACTATTCGCGTGTTTCCACGTAACACGGACATTCGCTTCAAAGAGAGTGGCAATATTGGGCTATTGTTGGACCGGAGGCTCGGTTTGAGATAGCACGCGTTCCTGCACAAAAGATCAAGAAAATCAACTCGCATGGAAAATCACATGCTCTTGCAACTGTCAGAAGACCTTTCTTGTCGCTATGTAGCACGATTTCTTACGAACGATTAAAAAATGGAATTAAGTTATAATTGGTGAACAGTACGAAAATTACGATAGCATCATGCAAGTAAATAGACTATGCGACTGTTGCCGATGATCAAGTATATAGGCAAGAGGGGGCATACAAACGCCCTCGATTGTTCAACATTAACTACATGTTTAAGTAAATTGTGATAAAATCTCTTTTTTAAGACAGAATAGATCTTTTGTAGATAGTCGTATTTACTCATGTGTTTGATATATTTGATATATCCGAATATTTGAGTATATTGTCCAACGCTTATGAGGTATTTATCATACCCATGTATGTGCACCCCACCGTGCTAAGAAGTCACTATGATAGCTAGCATTAAGTTGCTTTGAGATTTTTTCCTTGCTCTCATACGCACGAATTCATATTCCCGTTCCACTTCAAAAGCTA
>NW_026946678.1:1140359-1392459 GCF_900007245.1 Priceomyces carsonii | reverse complement strand
AAAGAGTCTAAGTGCTGAATTCCTACTTTGGTATTAGACCTGGAAGTTTTACTGGTATTGGCTAAAGCTAATCAAATTTTTATCTGTCTTCTAGTACGATTTCGAGCTGCCTTCTACTCAATGAAAATATCAGCGGACCATGATAGCAAGATGCTCTCAGATTTGGATTACAAATCTTATCATCATTCTCTCGAAGTATTAACGAGGGGACTCAGTAGGATGTGTGAAATCAATAATCATACATTCTTAAAGCTCGGAAAAAAAAAACTATTTTGCTTGGAGAATGCTGAAAACTCATGGGCACATTTTGTCTACCTTGGTAAGTGATGAATTCTACCAATATTTTATTGACCTGGAAAATGAAACTAGTCTTATGCTTCCATCCCTTTTAGATAAAAGGCAGGTTGAAGAATTAATTGTATTATGTAATCGCGGTACAGTGAAAGGATTGGTAGTGAATTTATGGAGCATGATAGTCAAAGGAGATCAAAACAAACTAAAATGAAACAATTTCAGACGGCTTCTGGCTATAACTTTGAAGCAAGTTTGACAAATTCAAATGACTCAAGTGTAGCCGCATCATGGTTAAAAGTGCCTCTAACTGAATTTGATTGCCTCAATAGACTTTCATCAGACGCTTCTCTTATGACATCAGATGGTTCAATCGAAGATTCTATTCCTGCTAAGAATTTTCAAGACTTTTCTAGCTCTTTTGTCTCCCAGTCTAATCCAGGAGACGGTGAAAGTAAATTCCTACTGGAGCTAGCTTTAGATCATTTTTTCAACGTATTCAATAGTGAGATTTGATACATGACGCATTGAGATACATTACAGAGGACTCAAATGTTCAAGACTGAAACAACTTTCTCAAAGATCTTATTAAAGTTCATAAGACTTCGAGCCTTTCAAATCCAAATTCGAAGGCTTTAAGATACACCGCATACTTGTAATGAAGTGCTAAGACCCTCTGAAAAAGTAAAAATTCAATTCTATAGCTCAAAACTTGACGCGCGCACATCAAGTGGATATATATCAGTTGAGAACTGAAATGACTGTAGGCTGCAATACTTTTTGAAAATATATAGACCTAACTCTTTCATCGTTGAGAGTTCGTTTATCGCATAAAGGAGGTTGCAATATGAAAGATAAATGAAGGATAGAAGTAGAAATATATCTGCCATGAACCTCACTTTTACTACAATTCAAAAATAGAAGTTTAAGGAGGAGGAGGAGGAGGAGGAGAAGGAGGGAAAGGTAAGAAATCCTGCTTGTTCAATGCTAGCCTCTCAATAGTCTTTTTGGATTAATATACAGCTTTTTTTTACTTAGAATGAAACTTTACTGATTTTGTGAAACGTTACAGTCTAATTTTGAGCTAGTGTATTGCCACTATTGTGTTTTTATGGGCGGTATGAATTGTCGCCAGAGATCCTATAAAGACTGCACTTAAAATTGTTAAGCGAATAGTCTGTATGTCACACAAAGTACGGTACAAGAGAGACAAACAGCCTCATCACTGCGCGGCAAACATTAAATATGCTGTATGGATTCTCGGCCTATTGGGCGTGCACGTAACCATGATAAGCCAAGGAAAACAGTATGATAAGGAAACTGTCAAGCTAGCCAATAAACATAGATCCTGTAAAGTGTCCATGTTCAGATTTTTACAATAATAAGGTTTATGTGGCTCTCGTGTTGTGCATTTCCTTAATATAAAATCTAGATTGAAGGAATAAAAATTTGAACGAGTCTGTTATCAATTTCGGTTTCTGGTGCCGTGTTTAAAAACTTGTTCCATTTGCCTTTCATAGCTTCTTTTCCTACATTACATTACATCATCAATATATTTAAACGAAAGGCTTTCCTCCTTCGATTTTTCTTTTTTTTCATGTTAGTATAGAAGTTATTTGAATGATGAGTACATCTAGAATAAGAGAAACTGAGGAGAAGGATGTCGCTAGGGCTGGTGTCGCCGATTACATCTCCGAGAAACTCGGTCCGGAAGTAGCTGAGTCGCAACGAGATGATACGAGAGAAGATGGTACTACTATTGAGTCAGGCGGAGAGTTCGAAGACGAGGCTGTCTATAATTTTGATGATCCCCACAATTATTCAACAAACTTTGTAGATGATCAGAATCCGAAGGGTTTGAGAAAACCTACTAAGCAAGAAGCTTCTTCATTGAGAAGAGTCTTGGGGAGAGCGGACTGGGCCTGTTATTTACTTTGCATAGCGGAGTTTGCGGAAAGAGCATCTTATTATTCTTGCCAAACTCTTTTAAGTAATTTTGTGACTTACAAATTGCCCGAAGGTAGTACCACAGGTAAATTAGTTCCTGGTGGCTTAAATCCTGGTGCTTTGGGCTTAGGTGTGCCAGCCGCGACGGCTATAACTTATACTTTGACATTTGTTGCATATGTCGTACCTCTATATGCTGGGTTTGTTGCTGATTCCCAAGTTGGTAAGCTCAAGGCAATATGGATTGGTGTGATTTGTGGGTTTTTTGCTCATATTTTACTTATAGTTGCTGCTGCTCCTAGTGTCATTGCAGCAGGCCACGCAATTGTCCCCACAGCTTTTGGCATCATAACGTTGGCTTTTGGTACTGCTTTCATCAAGCCTAATTTATTACCGCTCTTATTGGACCAGTACCACGAGCAGACGGATGTGGTCAAGGTTTTAGCATCTGGAGAATCTGTCATTGTTGACCGTCAAAAGTCGTTGGAAAGGATGACCTTAGTATTCTATTGGTCGATTAATATTGGTGCTCTTTTTCCTATTCCAAGTGTTTATATAGAAAGAAGAATTGGGTTTTGGTTTGCTTTTTTTATTCCCATCATTATATATCTCATAATTCCTTTTGTATTCTGGTTTGTGAAACCCAAGCTTAAAAAGGAGCAACAGAAAGGATCTGTTGTAGAGAACTCAACCAAAATCTTGATTGTTCTGCTTAGAGGCAACTGGATAAAAAGGATAAAGAACAAAACTTTCTGGGATTATGCATCTCCTACCAAAATGAGAGAGAGAGGCGAGGAATATTATTCTCAAAAGAAAAAAAAGCCAATCACTTGGAGCGACCAATGGGTCTTAGATGTCAAGCAAGTTGTTAATATTTGTAAGGTTTTTCTGTATTTTGTCGTCTTCAATCTTTGTGACGCTGGAGGTACTGGTGCAACTCCAGCTTTAACTGCGCAATCAGGATCTATGACAAGCGATGGAACTCCAAATGATATGTACAGCAATTTTAATCCAATTACGATCATCGCGCTTATACCCTTATTAGATTATGGTGTCTATCCGCTATTGCGTAAGTTGAAGATCGAGTTCAGGCCCGCATATAAAATCACTCTTGGTATGATCGTGGCATCTCTTTCTCAGGCAGCTGCTGCAATTATCCAAAAGGAAATCTACAATACAATTGAATGTGGTGATCAAGCCACGAGATGTGTAGATAGAGGAATAGTTGCACCTATTAATGCTTGGGTTCTGGTAATACCTTATATTTTATCGGCTGTTAGTGAATGTTTTGCCAACATCACTGCCTATGAATTGGGCTATACTAGGGCTCCTCCTCATATGAAAGGCCTTGTACAAGCTTTGTTCTTACTTACAAATGGTATAGCTGCAGCTATAGGAGATGCTATTAGTCCAGCTTTGAAAGATCCTCACTTGGTGTGGTATTTCGCGGGTTTGGCAATTTGTGGAGGAGTCTTTACTATCATTTTCTTTATCCATTTCAGAAATTTGCATAAGAACATGGAGAAGGAAAGTGCATTAAGAGAATATTTAATGCGCAAAGAGAAGAATGAAATGTCACTTGAAGATACTAACTTGGTACTGGTCAATTCAATCACATCTGCCGCTGCTAAACAATTATAAATTGTCAAGGTTAGTGATGTAATATGGACCTCTTTTTTCAAGATGGTGCTTCATATGCATTGTGCTTGCTTATCAATTATTCACCTCTTGGTTTTAATTCAAAAATTTTGATTGCGTTCAAATGAAAATGAATTGCAATAAAAAAGCTTTGAATTTGTTGGAAGAAAGGTCTGATATCTGAACATTTCTTTCATGTGATTAAAGTCTTGTTGAGAAGAGTCCAACAAGCCTTTTCTTTCTGAGTATTTTATTGTGTTATATAAATTCAGCAAAGAGATATAACTAGTCGTCTTTTTTAAAGTTTCAATTCATGCTTCGTATAAAACGATCAAAACAGGACACAATACATTCCGACTGAAAAATAAAATATGAATTTCCTAATTGCGAAATAATTTCTCAGGTATTCCTTTGCGTCGAGATACTCAAAATGTGTGACCTGTTGGGTTTACCTTTTGACTTCTGATATTTCTCATGGTAGAACTTGAATCTGCCCTGCTTCCAATATGTCTGAGTAGTATACAGTACAGAATTTAGCCTAACATATCTATTGCACCTAAATATGTGCCCACTCAAAGAGTCTTTCTGTCTGGGAATTGAATTCACAGTCGAACCTGGATTACTGGCTTTTAAATATGTAATCTAATAGGACTTAAATTGAATATAAGAATCAGACTTCCTATCTATTTAATTTTTTTCGAGCCATAGAAGATCTATTATAATGAGGAATCAATTTTCCAGCGCTAAGCTCAAAGCGTGAAATTCTCAACTCCTAAAAAGTCAAAGAAAGAGTGTTTACAAATATAAATATCCAACGACAGGTTAATGAGTTGATAAAAGTAACAAATATGTCCGGTTTCGAAATTGTACCAAATTGTAAGAGTATCAAGTACATCACTCTATATATACAAGTGTATATTTTCAAAGTTAAAACAGTATAAAATATGTAACTGAAGACTTGTGGAATAAGGCATTACCCACTCCGAAACATTTTTCAACATTCACAGAATTGCGACCTCTTATCCCTCAGCTTTCATTCAAGAAGATCCTTGCGGAATCTTATACAAAGATAGAGAGTTCTAGGGGACCTTTTTAGTGAAATGGAAGATTAAAATAGGAATCGTAAGAGGCATACTAAAACTTACGGACAGAAAGATCCCTAAGATAAAGATGAAACAGCTCGCGGCATCTACGATGAACTTAACATTAACCTCGAAGATTTAAAGTTCGACCGCCTTTAGCACATTTCTCTGTAAACTTGAAAGGACAACCAAAAAACGCTTGAAGCAATGAATGATGACATATGAATGCTTAATAACACCAAATGAGCATTCAATATTAATTACATACATATGACTTAAAAAAATGAACGTACAAAATTTTATACGTACATACAAATGAAAGGTGATATTAATGAGTTTTAATTGTCCAATGAGCCTATATGATAGTAATGACAAGAGGAAGAAAGGACGATCTGCACATTTTATTCATTCAGATATCGGTATATATGCAAGCTTTGAAAAATAATATTTAGAATAGAGATAAGCTATCCAGAAATTATTCGTAAATTCGAATTGTGATGTAACCCGACAAAAATAGAAAGAATCTTTTAGATATGAAAGCAGTAGCTACCAGAAATCCCTAGCATCAAGATGAGCAAACTCATATCGCATCTCGTATATTCTTATAATATTTGATTACTCATTTCGTATGTGATCCCCTTACTCATGCTTTTTTATAGATGGGGAAAGTAATATGTGGGTAAATACGGCCAATTTCAGAGCTTCATTAAAGCGCTATTCCCAATGTGATCAACGAAATAAGAATCTACGGAAAAAAAGTGCGCATCTAAAGAGAATCTAACTAGAGCTCGACTTAGGTAACCTTCTTAAAATATTTGATGTGGTCTAAAGAATAAGACCAATCTCAATACAACTAGAAGGTAAAAACCAGCAATTACAAAAAATATCTTATGGGTGAGACCCATTTACAGTAGTTCAATCGATGCATTGCGTTCCCGGGTAACAAAAGCCTCGAATCTTGCTGCTCAAAAAACCCAGAAAATGTTTTCATAAAACGACTCGATGCACAAAGTTATTATCTATTTCGATTAACTAATCATTTCCGAAGTATGTTTCTTCTCGTGCCTTTTGAGTATAATTAGATTCTTGCTTGGGGTAAGATGGATTGTTCCAACCACTTGTTGCGCTATAGTCTGTCTTCGACCAGCAGGCGAAAGGATATGACGGCAAAGTTCTCACAGGGTCATTTTTGTCAATAATTCCTCTTTCTAATTGGCTTTTGATGAGTCGATTTAGGTATTCACAAAGATGGTCTCTGAACATGTCAAACTTTTTATATTTAATAATATCTTCTGGTGCTTCATAAAGTATTTTCCTGAGTAGAGACGGCACCATTGGTTCATTTTTCATTTCTTCAATCGAATAGAAAACTGGATGGTTGGTGAAGATAATTGCTTTAGACTTTGGCAACCTACGTAAGGTCTGCCTTTCGACTCTAACATTAAAGTCTTTAGGCTCAGAACTTTTCATAAGTTCTTCAACGTCATCTTTAAACTTAGGAATTTGGTATACATTGTTGACTCTTAGTTTATGATCCCAAGTGATATGCCACGAAGCTCTCTCAACAGGATCTGCAACCTTCATCTTACTCATATATTTTTCCATTGATTTCTGCAATTTTTCTTTATAGTAGGGCACACGATCATGAAGGACATCTAATTTTCTACCAAGAATGTCACAAATTTTGAAACTTCCTCCGGGAAACGGGACGGCTGCCGCTGCCAAATAATGCGTATCATCTTCTGGGTTTCTTTTTACGACATAGAAGTCTTCTTTCGCCATTTTGGAAATGTAAGTTAAGGGATGTTCTTTTAAAGGCAAACTCATATCAAGAGTTTCAGATGTTAAAAGATTTTTTATGACTTTACCGTTATCACCTTTGTTGTCAATAAGCTTAAAGAGCAATGGATATCTTGTCAACATATGATCTGTTACGGTCTCCATCAATTCCACACAATCTTCGTACGCACTGGACAAGCTATTGAAATCCTCTTGACCAAATTTTAGTCTTATTCTTTCCTTTTCTTGAATGTAGTGCCAATAATGTTTGTCCATATCCAACCAATGGTTAATATCTAGCTTAAAAATAGACATTGTCTGATGATAAGGCCATCTAAATGGCCTCCAGGGCCTGTCATCATAGGTCTTCACATCCTCTGGTGAAATCATAAGTGGAATTGGCCTCTGAATTTTCTCAGCTGAGAGGTTCAGGTAAGTTTTTTTCAAGTCTTTCTTTGGGACCCAATCAGAACCAAGGAATTGACTTCTAATCACTTTCAAGGGCGCATAATTGACTGCTAGAAAGATGAAAAGGATGATCAAAGATACCACAAGAAAGGTAACTGGGCTAAGAGTAATCATTTTTTTTTTAGCTTGATCCAAGTATCAAATAGGGGCTAATAATCATCATACCTTTAGTCAATTATATAGCAATCTGATAAGGGGAAAAACCTGCATGTTGTTGATTGTTTGAAGTTGGTCGGATACTTCCAAATCTGGGACTTGTACTGCGGATTTTTTGATGAAAAGATAGCATGCGACGGACTTCTTATCTGGAACACTTGTCACATGATGAAATGTGGCGTGCTCTTGCAAAAGTTACAAACATTCATCTCGTTTATCTTATTGATAGATAAGACATCATCCCAAAATAATATAGAAACGACGCTCTCTTTCCTTTTAAAGAAATCGAATACTTCCACTTTAATACTCTTTATCAAAAGATAGCTGTGTTTGGTTATTATTTGACGAAGATGAAATCAGACGTATTTGAAAGAAAATTTTCATTCCACGAGATTCTAAAACTTTTTGATGTCCAAAAGATACTTGTGACCTCGGTCGACACAGAAGGGAACCACACAAGGTAAAACGTCTTCAAGAGCTCAAAATTGCAAGAACGCAAGATTGACGTGCCACACGAAATCGAAGAAACCGAGTCAGATACAAAAAATTAGTACGCACAGGGTCCTTAAGAGCAGACATACTCAATTGATCAGTATTGGCGGTACCTCCTTAATTATTTTCTATTAGAAACGTGTTGCTCACAGGGGGACCGTTGGATTTGATTATCGGATTTTCGTTCTGGTGTATTCCTGTATTTTTCATGATGATATGATGTGCAGAAATGGCATTTCACATGCCGATCGCATCACCATTTACCAGAATGGCTGGGCAATACGTAGGTGAGTACTTGAAAGCACTGCTGGCTGAAAATTTTGGTCCCTTTGAAGTAACCTCATTTAACACAAGACTAATTTCTAGACCGATGGATAGTCACCGACAATTCTCCTTGCAGTGAAAGTTGATACGTACTTTTTGATCAATGTCTTAGTAGTTAGGTGATATGGTGATACTGAGTATTACATAAACATACAAAAAGTCTTTTTGAAAGCGGGTTTAATGTTTTTTACCTTTATTACTATCGAAGGTAGAAATCCAAAGAAAGACGCTTATGGCTTCGGAAATTGGAAATCGCCGGATCCTTGGCGGATTAATCCTCAAAGGAGACCTTTGGCCATTTTCAAGGATCTATATCATGCATTGCTTCACCATTGCTGGCACGGAGTACGAATTTTTTGGAGCTGGAGAATGCATTAACCCTGTAAGAATCTTGTATATGCATATAAACAGGTCGCATACACATTAAGCTTCTTCTTCATGGATGGCTGTTTCTGCCTAGATACATTATGTGCGTATAATGATCCATTATTAATTCCCGCTATTACAGACGGAAAACCAGGGACTGGCAGTATTCCATACATAATTACTATAACTTGAATATCATGGTTTTACCACATATTGTAAATGCCTTGTTACTTACCTCAGCATATGCGGTAGGAAATTTTGAACGTATTATTCTGAGAGAGCTTTGTATGGGATGCCATTGGATCACAAAGCACCAGAAACAGTCACCTATTGTAGCAAAACAGGAGTTCCAATTTATTAAGTCTTAGTATAAAATTGCTGGGCTCTTCTTTGATTTTGCACCTTGGAGAAAATGCTGTCACGGAATTGAATTGGATAGTTAATTTGATAACTTCTTCCCATTTGACCAATTTTTTCAACCTAGCTATAAAATACATTATTTTTTTTGGGTGTGTCAAAATCTAGGTATGAATCGCATTGAATTCCCTTTCAACGTTATATTCCAGGCATACCTTGCATTTATATGCTGTCTTTTTAATTTTTTAATGACATCGACATGTAGCTAAACAGTATTCATTCCTGGAGGCTGGTCAATCTTTCTTGCTCAATCATTTGATGATGTTCATTGATGTTGTGGTACTTATTGTCTGGAAGTTGTGGAGAACGATTAAGTATAAAGAATCTTCCAAATTTGATCTTTGAAAAGATTGAAAATTATGATGAGTGGAACATTAAATCTTAGGCTTAATATGTCGTCTTTGTCAAATAAACGGAAATAGAAGCTTATTGAGTTTAGCAATCAAGTCTCTCGTTTCATTAATGATCCTGGCAAACTGTTTAACCTGCTCGTGAAGGTGTGCTGAGAGAGCTTGTGGAAGGTTGCTCGTGCTATGGTTATGGCTTGGTACAATTGGTCGAGCGGGTGGGTCTTTCTTATGTACCTTCGGTGTGAGGTAAAAGTCAGGAAGGTTAGCGAACTTTTGTACAGTCACGTGGTAGAGAGATGTTTTCTACTAACTGGTGGAGGTATAGGATGGTGCTTATATATGAACCGTATACATTGCTTATCTCAATCGGACTACGCGCTGATAAATAAACATATAACAGTGAGTACCTCTATCTATGGATCAAATCAGACAGACTATAAAGACTGTGGACGTTCACAAATATTGGAGTTTAGAGGAGAAAAAGCATCTTAATTCGTGTATCAAGTTTTACTACATTTGTATGCATCGCAAGCTATTGTCAGCATATGATGGTTTAATTGCATTTTAAGTTGCAATCTTTACCCAGCCTCGCATCGGCTTTAACGGATTTGGAAAGGGTGCATTTTGGAATTTACACTGATTAAGTTTATTCTTCGAGCATTTCGGAAGCAGCCTTTCTCAGAGGACTGTAAAGATTATGTAGCGGGCTTCGGTAATTACGACAGCCCTTCACGTTGTCCTTCAAGAAAGCGCTGTTTACATTATGTAACTAGTTTGGTACTTTAGCTCTTTTACATATATTGTGATCATATATCAATTTGAAAGCCTTAGACGAAGTTATTGATATACAAAATTGGTACCAATTACAACCTGACACAGCAGAGATATAAAAGGCATAAATGAGGACTACGCGAGTAGACTAATATTGATGATCTGATATCTAGGATTTTCTGCGATAAGCTAATTACTATAGAGGAGAAATAATTTATATATGCCGGAGAGACACCGAGGGAAACCTGAGAATGAAACAGAATAGGATTCGAATACTAAAATTAGCCTTGCTTTGACATAGACAAGATTTTGATTCAGTTATAAACTAGTAAGATATGTTCATTAGTCACCGATTCAAGAGCGAAAGATGCTTGGAGTGCAAAAGAAGGAAGAAAAAGTGTGAAATCGTAGGAGAAAAATGTGCATACTGCGAGAGAACAGGAAATAAATGTCAGTTTCAAAGCATCAAAGAGTTTTCCTGTAACAATAAACCAACAAGAAGGATTTCAAAGAAAAAAGGGGTGAAATCGAAAAGAAAAATTTCCTATGTTATCACTACCATCGGCAGACCGATCATTTTTGTTCCCTTGAGATCAATAAATAATACGATTGGATCACCTTTGCTACATGAAGACACAATATTAGTAAATGCTTGGAATAATGACACAATAGCTGGCCACTCGATCACCCTCTTTGATTTCATTCTATCAAGTAAAAGAGTTGATTTAGTCAGAGCAGACGCTTGTGACAATAAAAAATCGAAAACGAGTATTGCTACTGCAATAGATCATATGCCCAAAAATATAATCTCCATGAACGCAAAGGGTAAAAAATCTTTGGCTTCAAAAGTTTCAAAAGATTCAAGTATCTCCTTAGACGAGATAAGCCTTGAAATAAATATAAAGAGTCTAAAAAATGTCTTATTCATAGCAGAGGCATCAATTTCGAAGGATAGAAAGCACACGAAGTTCGTTAATTTACCAGAATCAATAAGTGGACAATTCTCAGAATTCTTGTTTAACCATTACTGTGCAGTTTCTTGTGAAAATAAAAGAATAGATGATTCGAAAATTAGTATTCTCAGAGTGTGTCATCCGTTAATTTTTGGCAATGTCACTGTTCTTAAATGTATTTTAATTTTATCTTTTTATGATTTACTACGCATTAATGAAGACTCTTCTAAACTATTGGAAAAAAAGAAAGGAATCCATGCAATGCATATTCAAGTTTTGGGGGAATTAAAAGAACGGCTTAATTATTTTTCCTCTGTATGCTGCGACCATTCGTTGTTGTGTGTTTTATTGTTACTAACAATCGAATTGATCAATGGCTCTAAAGGAACATTATGGAGAAAATTACAGAAGCTAACCTTTAGCATGATAACGTTGAGAGGTGGAGTCGAAAAGTTATCATCGAACATTACTGGTCTCTGTCTATTGAAGTTGTTAACTATCAGCTTATCAACCGGAATGTCAGTTCAGAATTTGGACAGAAATAACGACTATGTTTTCAGTTTAAAAGAGTTTTTTTCTTCCATGCATGCCAATAATCAGTTTGAGTTTTTTGACAATTTTAACTACAAGTCTTCCCTTACCTTGATTGAATTAAAAGAAGTGGTGGTAATTTATGGACATATATCATCTCTTCAGCGTTTAATGTCGGTGTCTCTTAGCGCAAATAGGGATGAAAATACTTGGACGTCAGAGCGTTTTATGACATATGACTCCGTTAGCTCAGCGAATTTGGGACTAGTGCTTCAGGATGCTGAAAAATTAGAAAAACATATAGAGATATACAACAAGGAAAATTCTCTAACAAACGCTTCTCGTTGCCATGATATACAAATAATTTTCGCATTGAAGGTCTCAAAATTATATATATATCAGGAAATCTATCACCAAGTATCTATGTCCCCAATGACTATTTTGTTGGTTGAAGAACTATTAAAGGATGCTGATAGCTTGTTCAACATTCTCGAATCATTAGAGGAACATGAAGCTAATGACATAACTATTATCATATTACCACTATTTTGTTTAGGGGTGGATTTGATTTCGAAGGATGTTAGAGATTGGTATTTTGATAAATTACATCAGCTACTAGTAAAAACTAAAAGGAAAATGATAAAAACTTCTATTGAATTACTCCAAATGGTTTGGAATTTAAATAGAGATGGCACGCTCTTTGTAGACTGGATTCCACTTGCTGATTTAAGCCGCTCTTGTATTTCTTTAACTTGCTGATCATCAAGGTAAGTTTTTAATATGCCTTTCAAAGTAGTATTAGTTGATGGAATCTTATGAGGAATGACAAATTTTTACAATGCACGAAGTGAAGAAAAAAAGAGAGAACACAAAATATGAAACTACACCTGTATAACAGCATCAGAGGATATATCTAAATGATGGATTTTCTTGATCAGTTTGATCTCCGAAAGACAAGTAGGAGTTATCTTCGAAACTGCTCTTATCCTGCAATTGGTCTTTTTTCTTATTTCTGAGATAATAAATAATTAATAGCGAGCCCGCACTGACAACGGTTAAAGTATAGGTGCCTGTCATAACTCTTTTAGCAGTAATATAAATTGGAGCTTCACTGCCTATGAAAGCTTGTGGACCAATAATGTTACCAACACAAAACCCAATCAAGAAAGTAGTATTGACGGTAATCTTCTTTGTATGACCAGCCACATTGGAAGACACAATAGAGCTCATGCAAGCCCAGCTCGCAGTAGTCAAAAAGGTGACGAAGTATCCTGTTAACTTCGCACCTTTTTGTGGAGCAAATGCTATCAAGCATATTCCAATATAAATAATACTGTTTATAAGGAAACTCGTTGCTAATCTGCTTGGAATTAAAACTTTGTTCACGTATGCAAAGAACACTGGGAAAACTATATCCACTCCACTGCCAACCATGTTTAAAAGTAAAGCTTGGCCCGTAGGGAATTCAAATTCTTCATTTAATAAAATTGAGCCGAAATTCCCAAGTGACCCATTGGTAATCCCATATCCGCACATATAGAAAAAGAACAAATAGTTGCAAGGGTCTGCAAGCGCTTCCTTTACTTGTTTAGGCTTATAAATCTTACTTCCAAAACCAGTCTTGTTTTTTCTAATTCTCTCAACTGCATACTTCTTTTCCTCCTCATTTAAGAACCAGGCTTTAGTTGGTATATCAGGCACATGAATAAAGGAAACTAGACCAAAAAAAATAGTGATCACTCCAGTAACGATAAAAAGTAGTCTCCATGGAGCAAAAGAATACGAACTTTCGTATTTGTAGAATCCATATGCTATACCAGAGCCTAGCATTGTTCCAAAGCCTTGTAAGCCGAGCCAAATACCACATCTGATATATTGTTCTTCCTTACGGTACCATTGAGATGTCATAATCATATACGCAGGATCCATAAAGGCCTCAAATACACCTAATAGTGTACGACAAAGTAAGAAGCTCGCGGGTGACTGACACCCTCCATGACAGCAGATAATAACTCCCCAGCAGACAACCGCGAGCGCTAAGGTTTTTGAAAGTGGGAACCTTTGCAATAACATATTGGCAGGATACTCGAAGACTAAGTAACCAAGGTAAAAAGAGCTCCCAACCCAAGAATATTCCTGAGAGGTCATATTTAAATCCGTTCTTAAGCCAACAATTGATGCGTAAGAGTTCGTAGATTTATCCATGAGCTGACAAGACATCAATATGCACATTACGGGTAAAATAAAGAAATCAATTTTTCTGACCAACTTTTTTTCTTTTGAGGGATCTAGCTCCATACATTCAGTCTCTAAACTATATTTAAAAGCTTCATCAACGTTTTTTAGTTCTTCCTTTGACAGGAATTGCGTTACTCGAACATTAGCTTTCAGCTTTTTGATGCTATCCACTGACATATTCCCAAATATTTTACGTTCAAGCAAGATTGCAAAATTGGGTTAGTCATAGGGACCTTTATACGTCTTTCTCACGTAACTGATAAAGCTTCAGTAAAAGTCTGCGATAAGGAAACGAATTAGCGATAGATGCCTTTGTCGCACTATTTCCTTTTTTGTCAAAACATATGACAAGGGAGCGCGATAACGGTTTTTTGGCCGCCATTTATATGTCTCGAATATCCCAAATTTTTACTTACTTTTATTCGCCTTTTGCATTTTAGACTTTTTTAAAAAGAATACGAAGCAAACAGGAGCAAACAATATGACACTTGACAAGGACGCCAAAATTATTTTAGTCGGAGCTGGTGTTTTTGGCTTATCCAACGCTTTGCATCTTGCAAAGAATGGTTACAAAAATATCACGGTCTTTGACAGATTAGATTTCGAAGCGAATCACTATACATTACTTGAGGGCGCAGATACCGCATCTGCTGATATAAACAAGATTTTTAGAGCCCAATATGCGGAAAAAAAACATTATCAAGAGCTCGCTTTTCAAGCTTTCGAAATTTGGCAGGAATGGGATCGTAAAATACAACTACTCCCGGACTCAGAAGCTAATAAATTCACTGACCTAAAATTATTGGATCTATGTGGTATGCTAAGGCTAGATAATCAAGTTGGATGGGAGGAATTAGCCTCGAGAGATAATTTTGCCAGAGAAGGACTTAGTCCTTTGCGTTTTAATATCAACGATAAAAACGATCTTAAAAGAGCAAGAGCGCTGGGCTATGGCCCAAAAGTTCAGTTTGCATTAGATTTGAAGTCCAAAATCCCTACCTTGGAGGGTGCATTCGACTCTACGTCAGGGGTGTTATATGCTTCCAGATGTTTGCAGTATGCGGCTTATCTTTGCAAGTCAATGGGTGTTCGTTTTATCATGGGAGAAAATAAAGGTACTTTCGTAAAGTACTTTATGATAGATAATAAAACAGTTGGAGGGATAGTGACACTAGATGGAAAAATACACAAGGCAGAGTTGGTGGTAATTAACTGTGGCCCTTGGTCAACGTCTCTTGTCCCTGAATTGGATGGTATCAATGAGGGGACAGGAGGAAATATTCTAATGTGCAAAATACCAGGTAATCGTAAGGATTTGAGAGTTAAGTACTCCTCTAAGAATTTCCCTATCATTGGCTGGAAAAGTGGACATTCAAGAGAGCAAGAGTATTTAGCTGGTATGTTTATTTTTCCAGTACTTGAACCCGAAGGATTTTTAAAGATTATTGTAAGACAAACGAAATATACGAATCCTGAAAAATTGGCGAATGGAAGAATTGTTTCAATACCTAAGACATCAAACAGTAATCCTCCTTTTAAGACTCTACCTCAGCATATTGTTCATCAAGTGAAGGAATGGCTTCAGATTTTTTTCCCAGATTTGCTTAATTTGAAATGGGAAAGCAGGATCTTATGGTATACTGATACAATCAACAATGACTATATTTATGACTATGTCCCAGAAAAAAGAGGGCTATTTGTAGCTTGCGGGGGTTCTGGTCATGCCTTTAAGATGTTACCCGTACTAGGCCAATTTCTTGTGGATAAGATTGAAGGACGTGAGAATTTCTACACAAATTTGTTTGCTTGGAGAAATGCAAGAGATTTTGAAAAAGATCCAAATGGTCTAAGAGAAGGAATAAATGGGAGAAGAGTATATAAAAGGCAATTGATGTCAACTCCTCAAGACTATATATTTGACAAGACCGCTCTACATTTGTAGAATTTCTCAATCTAATAAGTGGTGAAGAATAGCTATCCGTATATAATCTTGCCTTGTGATTAATAGTTCAATTCTATTTTTTATTCAACAATGTGCCATATTTTGGATTTTAGAAAGATTTTTTGCTTTCATTAACACTTTGGTTTTAATGTTACCTATAAAATACTTTGCTAAGTTAGAACAAGCTAACCTTGACTTGACAAATTCTTGTAATAATGCTAGTCAATTATATATATGGATGTTGGTTGTACCTATATGTATATTGGACGGGTCATATAAGCCTATACATATACAACTGACTTATGTGATTCAGTCTTCCCGGTGATTATAATCTAGATTTCAGTTATTACTGTAAAGTGTATGCATATAGGTTATCGCGTACTGCGAAATGTCAGACGATGTCTTTTTGATTAGTTTATCCAGTATCTTATCATATGTTTCGCAAAATTTCCCCTTATATAATTACGGCGCTTCGGCATGACACTATCAGAAACGATGTTTCTTTGGCTCTTTAGTTTGACAATTATTGAAAAGTTAAAATATAAGCTGGAGCTAATCCATTTTGCTTGAATTTTTTTTTGAAAAAAAAAGAAAATCGATGGAATCTATCAAGGATATTATCATCGTTGGTGCAGGCATATTTGGCTTGTCTACTGCAATCGCGTTAGCTGAAAGATATAGAGATCGCACAATTCATGTTTTCGATAGATTTGAGCCACCTGTTCCCGATGGAAGCTCAGTAGATACAACTAGATGTATTCGGTTTGATTATAAGGATGAAACGTATTGCAAATTGGCTCATGAATCAATGATTTTACTCAAGGCAGACCCAGTTATTTCTAAATTTTTTCATCAGCATGGAATGACATTTGTATACGATGGAAATCACGATATTTGGGAAGATATATACTTTAGTAGCAAATTTTCTGCGGAGAGAGTCAATGAGAGAGAGGAGGGAAAGATGGCCTACTACAATACTGCTGAAGATGTTTTCCGAAGCATTCATAGTAGGATCCCCACTTCGGTAGAAGATAGTAAATTAGGAAGAGTAAAAAGATGGAACAAAGGATACACAAACTCTGCGAATGGCTTTATTGATGCGAGTGCAAGTATGAAAGCGTATTATGAACGCGCAAAGAAGTTTCCAAACGTTAACTTCAGATTCGAAGAGGTCGAAAAAATGGACTACCTCAAGAATACGGAAGGAAGTCAAAGGTGTCGTTTTGAAAAATGGATATAAAATATCAGCTGACTTGGTTATTGTAGCAGCTGGCGCTTGGAGTTGTAAGCTAGTTAATCTTGATAGTGTTTCTAAATCCAGCGCTATTGAAGTAGTTTGGTTTAAAGTGACTCCGACAATGGAAAAGCAATGGAAACGAATGCCAATAACCACAAATCTTTCAACAGGGATCAATATTTCCCCCCCCTATAATGGAGAAATAAAGGTTTTGAGGAGGTCTGCCGGCTGTAAGAATACAGTGATAATTTCATCACCTAGCCCATTTTCCCGAGAAACGCAAGAAATTTCGGTTCCCCGAACCATTATTGATAACCCAAATGATTGGATTCCAGAAGAAGCAGAGATTGCCATTAGAGATAATTTGAAAGAAATAATGCCTTCTTTATGTGAATTACCATTTGATAGGACAAAGCTATGCTGGTTAACACAGACTACAACTTCGAATTTTATAGTTGACTATTATCCTGAGGCAAAAAATGTTTTGATTACTACGGGAGGTTCCGCCCATGCATGGAAGTTCGTTCCAGTAATAGGGGATAAGGTTGTTGATTTTATCGAAGGAAATCTAGAACCGGAGCTACTTAGGAAGTGGTGCTGGAAGGAAAAGTTGACCTCAAATGTTGATAATGGAAACGCCCCAAGAATGAAAGGAAGTCCAAAAGAAATAAAGGAATATATCAGAAATGCAGAAGACCTTTAAATACTTAGCGACTTCAGTTTGAGACTAACAGGATAGCATTACCCCTATTTTTCCCAAAAACTAAGATAGGTCGTTTGTTTCGTAATTTATAGTGAGTAATAGGGGAAAGGAAAATAAATTCTATCTTTAAGTATACCATACAATGCCAACTGAAAATTATATGACACGTACATAGGAAATGGCGAATAACTGTCACAGAGAAAACAACTTGACCTCAGAAAATTGCACGAACCTCTGAAACAAGTATATCGCGGTGTACGATTTAATATTTATATACTTGTATTGGAATGGTCGTAGTGAATAAATAAAGAAACTTTGAGCAACTTTTTTTAGTAGTAGTAATGCCCTTACATTACTACTTTGTACAGTCATAGAAAAAATCAACTTATTTTCTGTTATTTCCTGTGTCGGGGTTGTGTGCTCTGACCTCGAGCCACAGCTTATTTACGAGATTCTCGCAGCAGGCTGAAAAATATGAAGATTTAGTTTTTGCGGATTATATTGAACTCCTACAGTACTGCGGCGTCAAAACTTTTCTTATTATTTAGACTTAATGAAAATACGAAAGTATGAAAGCGCAGATTGTTGTAAAGATTGGAACAGTATTGTAGTACCCAAAACTTTCTTGCACGGTTTCAATCGAGGCAGAGCTTAAAGTAATAGACGAAGCACCAGGTTTGGAATTTATCTGTACTGCTGAAGATGGTATTTCGGAAAAAGGTGGGTCACTGAATGACAAGGAAGTCGCTGTAGTCTGAGTTTCTGTTGCTGGGACGGTTTCTTGTTCGAAAGGCAGACTTATGGTTAGAGCATTCGAACTAGCTTGTGGAAGTTCAGGGGTGACTGGGGATAATGTAATAGTAGTTTCAGAAGCAATTGAATTTGGTCCAACTTCCTGAGTATCACTCGACCTTAATAAAGGAGCCCCATCTGACAAAGTAGATTCACCTACTGGAGCGGCAGTTGCACGTAAAGCAGAAACAGATGCAGCTGATCTCTGGGAGGCATACAAGACTGAAAGTGATGATTCTAACGCTTGCCAGCCACCATCTCTGATGTACTTTCCATTTCGAGCGAAAGAATCCATTGGAGTTCCTTGAGCGTGAGAGCCCACTAACACAAAGTAGCCGGCCAAAATCTTAAGTTGAAATTTCATTTCCGACTGATAACTAGATGATTTTGTAAAAGGTGCAGGTGGAGCTGTGAAATAGAAGCCAGGTATATATAGCGATACAAGGGGTACTTTATAGTGATACAGGAAAATACTCAGGGACCCCAGTTTTACTCTATTAGGGTTAGTACTTGCCGATCGTAGTTCTTGGCATTTCTTGGCAGCCAAAAAACTGTAAGGCGTTCAGGGGATACTGAAGGATCTACAGCCTTATATAGCAGCAATTGAACGACCAATAAAAACTCCACATTGAGCGCATTGAAGCCATAGCCACTAGTTCAAGCCTGATTTTTCAAACCAATGAGGTCACTTTTTTATATGTAATAAATGTGGGTTTGAACTATAATCCTTATTATACTTATAAGATTTTTAAGGAGTCTGAAGTTCTAATGCTAGATGCACTGGCTGAAATTTTAGAATTTACGCTTCTATTTTCATCTCTTATCATGAAGTTGGTACAACTAAATTTAATTCTTAAGATGTAGATGGCTCCACAGGGAACTCAAAGTGACTTGACCGTTACATTTCAAATCTCGCAATAGGAGGTCGTAAATAGACTCCTCACATGGCCTACCGATTTCGAAACTCTTGTCCCAAAAGAAAAAAACAATCAAGCCTCTCAGAGAGATTGTAGTGTACGAACTTACTTACAAATGAAAGGCAAAGTAAATCCCGAGTCTACTCGACTATTAGTGTTGTTACAATGTGCCCCTTTCTGATTAAGAGTGCACTTTTTTTTACACAAATATTGATCCAAAGTTGGCTAGTCTGAGGGAAGGATTTACGATTTATCGACCAGAAATGGTGTCGTGCAAACACTATAAGATTAGTAACATATGGGTTTATTGCTTGAATGAACAGCATATTACATTGCCAATTTTCTGTTCTCTCCTTACTTCCCAACCATTGGTAGTGCAGACATGGAAGATACTGAAAATAGGGGATATGAACACTTCTTGGGAAACATTCAATGAATAGCAAGAAGCTAATTATTAAGTTTGTATTACAGCATAGACTGTCGATATATCTTAACGGGCCCCTCTCTCACTATGTACCAGGTTCGTATATCAGGTAGTACACACTCCATTGCTAAATACATTCTAAAAACTTCACAAAAAGCTTGGCAAATTCCTGTTCTGTATGATGGATGTAGACACAATTATCTTTTTTACTGTCATAGAGGGAGGACACTATTTCTAGCGGACTTATCATCACTTAAGTTTCAATCAATTATTTATTATTTAATCAATCAATCAGCCAATTCATCAATTAATGGGAAAGGAACTAAGCTCATCTGAGCAGTCTTTGATTGAGCCTGGCAGGAGAGAGTTTGTATTATGCAATCAAGCTTCTAAATTTGATATAACTGTGTTCACAACAGAGGACTCCGCTGCTAAATACAAAGAGTTTAAAAAAATCTCTTCTGGTGAAGCGAATTTCCAAACCGTACTTAATATTCAAAGAAGTGGCTTAGGTGTACCGCTTTTACTAACTTCATTCAATTATTTGAAAGGGAAGCATGCTTCTATATTTAAATATGAACTCCCAGAAGAATCTAGACTTTTTGATAAAGACATAGACAGGCGAGAGATTTGCACTGTGTGGAAGAATAGATTCAGCACATATGTCAGGTACAAATTTGATTTTGCACTCAGTGAAGATAGAAAGTTTACTATATGTCTTTTCAACCACTATAGGTTACCAATTGGCGATACTACAGAATTTCCAAAGGGGACCTCCTATAGATGGACACATGATAACCGTCTACTGACTTACTACAAATATTCACTTTTTCTCTTGGAAGATAGTGATAATTCATTGACTGATAATATGGACAAAGATAAATATAAATTAGATTCATATAACAAGCTTGTCGGAAGAGGAATGAGAAACTTTTTTAAATTACCCTCTAGAAAGCCAAAAGACGATCATATCCCAAATTGTAGGCTTGGAAAATTAGAATGTCTAAGAATTCCGCTTCTTGAATCCAATAAACCAACGGCTAAGCTTGTCATCCGAACCACTGAGTCTGATAACCTTGACAGTATATTGTCGGTTAATGAAGATGATGTTATCTTTTTATGCATGTCAACTATCTTGAAAGGGATTGAAGATATGAATATGGCTGCAGAATTCCTCTAATGGGATGACAAGTTCCATTTGGTTAAAATCCTGAATAATTACTCTGGTTACCATCGTTTTAGAGCCGACTTGATATATTGAGAAATCGATGCCCAAGTAAGCTACGGCCCTGTTTTGATTAAATTTGCCTAAATCCGTTCCCTTACCCTGAGTTGTATATTATTGAAAATGATAAGACCCCCAAATTTTACAAAATCGCCATTATGATAGCATCAACTGTTCATTATGGTCCAGATATTTCTTCATTACTTTGTCACTCATAAAGCTCTTCTCTTATATGAGTTTCTTGATGCCAACGCTACTAATTCTAAGTTTTCGGCTGGATTCCTTATTAGAGCTTTCCCCAGACTACTGCTAGAATAATAAAAAGTAGTCTCAAGTTTCTGCTGACGATATTTCTTTAATACTCCTCATTCTTCAATAAAACAAGCCATCAAACGATTTCTACAATCCCTTGTGAATCAATAAGTTCAAAATTTGGGAGCGATTGTAAAACGAAATAGAAGTTTGAATATATATGGTTTCCAGCCCTTGAAACGAGCAATAAGTTCAAGTGCTCAATTGATCAGCTACAATAAATATAGTTCTTGTTTCTCTACCTGAATCAACCTTGAACTACAAGCTTAAGTATACTATGAGCAAAAAACTTTTTAGAATCTAAGGCTTTCTCTCATCATCACATCTTTGCATCGCTTGAAATACGGGATGGTTATATATAAGTCTTACGAAATTCTCGCGAAAAATCTGATCTTCACTCATAACGCTGTTACGTGAATGATCTATATATTGATCACTACTCATCCTTTCGTTTGGTTCTGCATTTGAATTTCCATTCTTGAATACAGTACTAGCACAAACATTTTTTTGCAGCCCTTTTTCCCCTGCAGAAAATAATGAAGAATACTCTGTCCAGCAAATTGATTAGGATAATCTATAGAAACGAAGGCACCATTTTTCAATGATGACCGATGCCGTACGTACTGGAAGAGTCACTAAATGCACTCTTTTGACCTAATTTAAATCAACGGTCTCAACCTCTTAAAACACGCTTGATGCGTACATCGCAGATGAGAGGCTAAAATATGGCTAACTACTCAATTAAAATATAATATTAAAGATGGGTTATTTATTCGTATGGGCCATTTACAATCTATAATTACAATCTATACTTTTATTTACGGATCTTATGTTACGTATTACGAAGTACTTTATTTAATTTTTTGCCTAATAATAGGCATAGTTTTTTAATTTTGGCTCTTCCATAATCCTATCATCATATGTTAATATAGATGTCAAACATGAAAGGAGCATCAACTGAGTTGCAGTGAAATCTTCAAGTGTGAGGCCATCAGTAAGAGCCTTAGAGCAGCCTTCTTCTACATCTATTCTATCAAGCTGCCCAGTGCCGTCATGAGTAATCACATCTACAATCAATGCATAAGTTATTGGGTTAAGCATGACTCCCTCATGAGAATAATATGTTCCCGCAGGATAGTTGCTGCAAATTTTTTGTAGCTGATAATTTTCAGCGCCTACTCCATTCTCATTTTTGAAATATGCTGATGCACCCTCATCAGTTTGGGGCACAACAACGAAATCGGAACCAGAGTAAATTGAAGTTGTTGGAACAAATGCAGAATTTCCGCCATTTGAACGAAGCGCTTTCATGAATTCTGAGTCATATCTTTGTTGTAAGACGGAAGGTGGTCCCCCAAGTGTTAGATTATGAGGATAAACAAGGTTTGCTATTTTGGTACCATGAATGTCTGGACTCAAAGGAATAAAATTAGATACCTGCTTACGTGTAGAATACCAATATTTGAATGCCCATTGAGTAGCTGGACCTCCTTGCGACCAACTCACAACACTTATGTTACGATCACCTGTAACACCAGAGACATAATTTATGGCATAAGCAACATATTCAGCATTAATTTGAATGTCCATAAGAAGTTTATTAGGTATGTTTAAATAGACGATATCAGCAATCTCATCTTGCAAAATCAACTTAGCTATGTTTGAATAATAGGCTTCTCCACTGTAACTACCAGTACCTGGAACAAGAAGAACAATTGGCTTAGATGCGTTTGTGAACTGAAACTCCTCATGGAAATATATTGCTTTCCTTAAATCTTTTTCCTTCAAAGAGTAAGGAGCATCACTATTGGTTGCCTTGGGATATATTTTTTTCTTTGGCTCTCTGGTGTTGACATTCGAAGTGTTGCTCAATTTTGACCATGACTGGAAATCATACGACAATGAACTAGGTTTTAAACTTTCATACAACAAGGTAAATATTCGAGTCAACAATAAATCATCAGTCGTTTGCTCATCATGCAAAATTGCAGCATCGAATAACAGTTTCAATTTCTCTAAAATAGTCATATTCCCAGTACCTTCTGGCAAGTATGAAAACGTGTCGTTATATAAATCATGGAAAAAATTCATATTTGATGCTTCTTCAAATCCAGTAATGATATTTTCAACAAGCCCAATAGTTTCATCAAAGACGGCAGTGAGATTGAAAAGTTCATGTTTTCCAGTGTTATCTCGGATCAGATTCAAGGCTGTGGGGAGAGATTGAACGCAACCTAACAACAAAAAAAATAACGAGAGAATAAGTGAATTGATCTTCATTTTATTATATAAAGCTATCTCCAGTATTTCTTACTTCCAGTAGTAACCTTCATTATATACATAATTTGCACCAACCGTTACTACTAATTACCAAGGTGGGAAGATTAGCCGATGTCACTTCGAAAATTACCCAAAACGGAATATCAATTCTTTTCCTCTTTTTTTTTTGTGGGCCATATATAAAGTACAATAGCTTTATTGATCAAATTAAAAACAGAAGACAGTTCGATGAAACCTAATAAAGCAACTTAATTAATGAAAAGATTGTCATGTGTAAATGGCACTGAAATAGGTCGGGCAACAATCAAGCTCCCTCTTATCTTCTTTGAATATCCACATGAGTGAAACATCAAGAGAAAAGTAAAAGAAAGGAGTCTGTCATCCAAAATTAATTTGTCGCACTAGTAGCAAAAGATCCAGAAAATAGGTGTTGAATCTTAAACGAAAAGTTGAAACAAAGAGAGGAGATGGAGCATAGCCAGCATAACGTAATAATGAATCAAAGAGAAGTTAGCGCAAACCAAGTGAACAATCCACAAGTTACTCAGTGAAGAATACAAAGCTGACCCCGAATACTTATATCTAGATATTACTTGAATAGTTTATTATTCGAAGATAGTTATGGGGTTTCGAAATGTGTAGCTTGAGCAGTGCTGTATCTTTCAATTAGAGGGATGTTTTTCGGTTTTTTTATTTTGATATATAAGAAAGCAGGCGTTAACAAAAAATCAATAGGAGCTAAATAAGAGCTAATAAGAGTTCTGTTTCTTCCTTTTATCAAAGACATTCAAAACGGATTCGGCAGCTTTGACGCCTGAAAGGGCCATGGCTCCAAAAGTCGGGCCCATTCTATTTGAGCCATCAACCTCAGCTAGTTCCATACCAGTCATTACCAAACCTGGGGCGACTTCTCTTGTACCTTTAACAATAGCATCTTCGGCTGAATTCATATCTAATCCTCTCATATGACCCATTTTAAGAACGCCCAAGTCCTCTAATCTCTTAGCACTAGTGGCACCGAATGGACCATCATGTCCTGCGGCAGATAAAACAACGCTGGAATTGATAGTATTAGGGTCCATACAAGACTGGGTGTCATGGTTAAGAGATACAAGTGTCCAGTTGGTCACAACTCCAGCGATCCTCAAATCGCCAGTGACTTCATCACGGCTAGTAATCAAGTCTTCAACAGCCGTTGCATTGAACAACTTGACGTTTGGAAACAGAAGCACCTTCGATAATAGAGTTGACATAAAGAATGCTGCATGCTTTACTACAACATAGTCTCCTTCATCCTCATATTCGAGCTCCAATTCTTCCAAGAAAAGATGAGCAGGCTTTCGCAATACCATTGCTGAGAACAATTGACCTCCTAACCAACATCCTCCTCCAGGACTCACATTAGCTTCGATTATAGCAATTTTAAGCTCAGGACGATTTTTTGCTAACACGTAGGCAGCTGATAAGCCTGCTGATCCTGCCCCAATGATAACGACGTCGGACTCAGCGTATTTATCCAAGTCTGCGAAATATCTGCGAGTCATGGCACGTGAAACCGTTGACTCCCTTATCGGTGCAAATTTGAAAGCATCCCAGTCTGCGAACTTGATATTTGAGTTGGATTCATCCGACGACATAGAGATGACACCCTTCTTTGCTTCAGTTAGCTCAAAAGTTTGCTTGAAAGGTCTTTCAAGTATAGTTGAAGGAGGAGCCATTGTGAATTTGTTTTCGATGAGTTAAAACTAAAGTTATTTCAAACACTTGTCTTTTATATCTAGCACTTCGGACATTTAGCTCCGCATTCGCTATCCCAAATGTCCGGGTTAAACAATACAACTGGGAATTGCTACCCACTAATGGTTGGGATCAAGAGCCAAGAATTCAATTAATGCTAATCTATGAGTATGAGCTTTCGATATTTGAGTCATCCTCGTATCTGTCAATAGTATTGTTATCAATTCCTTCCCCCCTTTTCCGGGGTGAGCAAATCAAATATTTTCAGCATAATGATTCTTTAAGCTGGTCAAAGTTGGTAAATCAATTAAGTGATAGAGACTAATGTGATTCCACATTTCTCAAGTCCTTCTTATTAGAGTGCTTATCGGTATGTTAAAATGAATTCTTAGTCATCCCAACAATTAATTTATAACTTGATCTTCCCAACCGTTGCTTTGGTGATTTCGTCTGTAGATGACTCACGTTAAAAAAGAAATAAAAGAACACTTCACCGCATGGAAATTGCAGATCCTACAGTCACTTCTGTCGACTTATTATACAATGGGGGTGATATATTGTTGAACGTTTCGCAAGGAACACCATGCCATACTACCCGCGCACAGTATAAATTTCTACAGCCGATGCTTTTAAGAGTCATTGCTATAAAAAATACTTTAGTTTAAAGTTCAATGTGAGAACTTGGTTTGATATCTTTAGACAACAAATATGGTGCCAATCCATCGCATGTCAAATCAATTTATTGGTCCTTGTATAGACCAAATTTTTTTTTTTAAGATTACACTTCAATGCGATCCTGTCTAGAATATTTCGAATCTATTGTTCACAACCAAAGATGCTTCCGGGATGATAAAGCAATTAGGGCCTTTAAATTCGTGGCCAAGAGGATTCCCATGTAACATGAGGGTTTCTGACAACTAGTTTCTTCGGGTATTGAATGTTACTGAATTAAGTTAGTGACTTTTATGGCACGATATTCACTTACCTGACCCTCAGAATTGGGAAAAAGAATACGTGTTATGCGACATCAACTATCATGTTCTCGGGTTAAAGGATAAATTGTTTGCTTAATGATGACCTCACGGTTGCCATTTCTGTATGGGTTCTCAAGGGAAGGAACTGAAAAGCTTAATATATTCTTCAGTAGCGATTTATGACTCAATCTCAAGGTAACCAGAGTCTCTAAATTTTAAGTCAAAAATAGATAATAGTCGGCTAATACTAGGCAACATAACTTACATGAGCTCTTATTTGTAAAAGCGACAACAATACTCAAATCACCTTTGAGATAATGATCTTTCTTATGCTCTCGACTACATACTAGTTGGCTATAAGCTAAGCACCTTTTCAAATAATAGAATACGTTGAAAATATCGCTACGCGATAACTTCTGTATATTTTAGAGGTAAACAGACGGATATATCTATTCACACAGACATAAATTGTCACGTACCTTTTTCTAAACGGTTTCCTCATTAAGAAGTTAGTACGACGTCCACTAAAATCTTATCTTGCGAAGCCTCAATGTCCCGCCCCCGCCTCCAAATTAAGTAACTAATAAGTACCTCAATTTTTCCTTCAGATAAGATCTCTATATGAGCTAGTTTCTTTTAAAGACATTGGCGGTGTCGTATTTACTACCTATTAAGATAATCATTTTCTTCAGTATCTCAGCAATGCAATCATGTTTTCATAAACTTCACAAATTCGAGAGGTACATTTACCTATCAGATAGGAAGTTGCAAGATATATCCGATAAGCAAACTGCACTTAGATAAAAGGATAGAGAATCGACCATACAAATGTCAACGTTAAATTTTTGAGAATATTTCAATAAGAATGATACTTCAAAACAAAGAAGAAAAAGAAAAAGAGCAAGAACAAGATAATTATAAGTTCCGTTCTAATATCGAGGTTCACCAATTCAGTGACCTGGCAGATGATGTGGAGATTTATGAAGATAGGCATCCTGTGTCAAACCAAATGGATGAATTGAATCCTGATGATTTAGGGGAGCCTACAGATGAAGAACTGAAGACCCTAAGAAGGATTGTTGGATCAGTTCCAACTGTCTCTTATCTTATTTGCTTGGTTGAGCTTGCTGAAAGAGGTTCTTACTATTCTGTGTCCGAAATATTGACTAACTTCATCCAAAGACCATTACCACCAGGAAGTAGTACAGGAGCACCTTTAAGTAGAACACTGAATGAATCAGCAGGTGCCTTAAATATGGGACTACAAGTTGCCTCAGCGTTGAACTTATTATTATCTTTCTTAGCCTACGTCATCCCATTGTACGGCGGATATGTAGGTGATTCTCAACTTGGACAGTTTAAAGCAATCTGGATTGGAATAATAGCTGGCTTTATTTCACATGTCCTTTTTACTATTGCCGGTATTCCTAATGTACTTGGAAGTAGTAAGGCAATAGCTCCCACGATATTGGGAATCATCACATTAGCCATAGGGACTGGATTTATAAAGCCAAATCTACTTCCTTTACTTTTAGATCAATATCCACATAAGACTGACTTGGTGAAAATGTTACCATCTGGAGAAAAAGTTATCATTGATCGTGAGCAATCACTACAAAGGATGACTTTGATATTTTACTGGGCAATAAATGTTGGGGCCTTTTTTCAATTAGGGGCATCTTACGCTGAAAGAAGGGTAGGCTTTTGGCTAGCGTTTTTCTTTCCGACAATAATGTATCTCATTTTACCCATAGTAATGTTCATTTTGAGTAAGCGGTTACATAAAAAAAAACCAGAAGGATCAGTTCTTACTAACTCGTGGAGGATACTTGTGGTAACAATAGGTGGTATTTTAACAGGGAAGGTAAAAAAAAATCGTATATGGGAGTACGCTGTACCTTCAGAAATGATAAATAGAGGGAGATTGTTCTACAATGAAAAAAAGAAAATTCCTATCACCTGGAACAGTCAATGGGTCTCCGATGTCAAACAGACACTCGATGCTTGCAAAATTTTTCTTTATTTTCCTATATTTACCATTAATGATGGGGGTATTGCTTCTATAGAGACATCTCAGGCTGGTTCTATGACAACAAGAGGTGTACCGAATGATCTATTCGACAATTTCAATCCATTGACAATTATAGTTCTTTTACCAACTCTCAATTATATCGTGTACCCTTTACTAAGGAGGTATAAATTACTGTTCCCTCCCGTTTACCGAATATCCTTTGGGTTCATGTTAGCTGCATCTTCGCAGTTAGCAGGAGCAATATTCCAGTATCAAGTTTATAAAAAATCACCATGCGGTTATTATGCTACTACTTGCGACGAGGTGTCTCCAGTTAGTGCCTGGAAAGAGGTAGCCTTGTATATTCTAGGAGCGTCTGGTGGAGCCTTTGCAATGACAACCGCATATGAAATTTCGTATACCAGGTCACCTCCGCAAATGAAGGGACTTGTGATGGCCATGCTCCTATTCACATCTGCAATATCGGCAGCAATATCACAAGCAGTTACACCTGCTTTGAAAGACCCTTACCTAATTTGGCCCTTTGCTGCTTGTGCTATTGCAGGGTTCTTGTCAGCAATTCTATTTATTTTACAATTCAGAAACCTCGAAACAACCCCCAATAGGTTCAATAAAGCATAAAGTGAGAAAAATTGTCTTGTTGACAGGATATCTCCCTCAACTTCGCACAACAATATTCAGCTAGTTGATCGAGGAATTTGACTAAATAAGACACCAGAAAAAAATTCTTTTTTGCTTTTTTCCTCTAATATATGCACTTGAAAGTTTCCTGCTACTTACTTTTTATGTAGCTTTTTCGTAGGTCCCAGATCTGTCTGAAAAAATCAATTTCTATGCTTCAAAGAATAGATCGAAAGGAAATGACCTGCATAATATCACAATGCAGAATCGTATCACCTACCTTTTTTGGAAAACATAATTCTGGTTATCGGTCGGATAATAATAGAAACTCAGGAATAGAGAATTTGAGAAAACTTGACACTTTAAAAAGAATGTAATGAAGAGAATCAGAAGAAATAATATTAATAGAAGGGGCTGCTTTGCCTGCAAATCTCGAAAGTACGTATTAAACAATATTCCCGAGTAAAGCTCTACTAACAAAAGAACAGTAAACAGTGTGATATCGGCCCTACTAAAGAGAGGTGTTCATATTGTTCGAAAAAAGGAATAGAGTGTAATATTCCTAGTTTGAATATTATCAAATATGAAGGACCTCATAAATCCACTAGAAAGCAAAACGCAAAACAAAAATTTACCCATGCTGAGCTGGACGACTCAAGAACCGTGAAAAAAATACTAGATCCACTTGTCGAAACTGAGCACGAGAATTTAAATCAAATTATCACTAATGATATAATAGGAAATTACTTAGAGTGTGCTTCTCATAAGTACAATGGTGATGTTTCTCCTCCAGCTACCATACGGAGTAACGGAATGTTCTACATATATGAAAAAAAACTAATATTTTCAGAGTCGTTTGAAGAAAGGATCTTGGTCGAAAGAATTCATAAAATACCGTTAATAAACGATAATACTTCCTTTGAAAAAAGGACTAGAGACATATATAGACTTGAGGAGCTGCAAGTTAGTGACATTGTTAATCGCGTGCCTCTGTATGACAAAGAATATAAAAAGATTGGTAGACGTGCTCGATTAGAGTTGAAGTTTTCAGAGCATGAAAATTCTTGCAAAACCAGTCAGAGTTTTGAAATGAATGTTCCTCAAAAGACGGAACTCTTAGATATTGATATGAGCAATCTAAAAAATGAATTTTTTATGGAGGCTCCATCGCTTATAAATGGCAGAGGTGAAAATCAGAAAATATGTAATGAAATACTGGCATGCTTTGTTAATCTACCAAGCTACATACCTATTAAACTTACAAAACTCCTTTTCACTAACTTCTGTCAAAAGTTTCCTCAAGAAACTAACAAAGTTCTTTATGCCACGTCCAACAGGAACAGTGTTTCATGTAAAGAATTTACCAGGTTAGTATTGAATGTATATTTATCGCTTGCATTTAGTAACACGACTGTTTTCAAAGCAATCATATTATGGTCCGCATCATTTATCAAACTGAATCATGGCTCCCCAGAATATTCTAAGACAAGTGTCGCTGATCTAGCATTCTTAGGCATACTACACGATGAAATCATCAGGGAACTAAATAACAGAGGAAATTTTATTTCAGCAGTTTGTTGCGATCACACCATTGCAATTTGTTTAATCTTATTGGAGCTCGAAAATTTCAAATCCGAAGTGTGTCCAAGTTATTGGTTCAAATTGACTACTCTAACTATAAAAGTCATATCATTAAGAGGTGGGTTCGAGAAATTATGTGAAACAGAGAACGGCTTTTTTTTTGCAAAAGTATTCAGTTCCCATTTTTTCACTCACTTAGGCTATAATTCATTGAAACATAATATTCATTGTTTAAATATAGAAGATATGCATTCCATTTACAAAATTCTGGCAGCATCAAATTTAAATTTATATTATAGATGTATGAAAGAAATCTGCTCTATAGTGGGAGAAACATTGCACTTATATAATTTGATGAAGATAGCCAAAAGAGCAGGTGATCTTAATGGTGATATTCAAATGTATAATTATCAGCTTTTTAATTCGTGTAATATTTCAAAAGTATTAGATGAAGCAAGGGATTTAAAGAACAGGTTGGCAGATATCAGAATGCCAGAGAACGAATGTGAAGAAATGATCATCGACTTTCTTACAATGAGAAAACTTGCCAGCTTTGTTAAGGAATCGACATTTCTTTTATTGTTCCAGTTATTATACAACAATTCCTCGACCTCTACTTTGACCGTTCTTCAAGTTACTAAGATGATACCAATGTTGCAAGGTATTTTTGATTTGTATAAGAATGATTACGAAGGAGATGTTTGCATTTTTTTAATACTCCCAATTTTTACAATCGGTTGTGATATCGTTGGACACCATTATCGTACGTGGTTTATCGAAAATCTCAAAAGCATCTATTTGGTCAAAAAACAAGAAAAATTCTTGACAATCATGAAATTAGTTGAGAAGGTTTGGCTCGAAAATGAAAATGGAACTAAATTTGTACTTTGGCCCGAAATAGCAGAAGAAGCTGGCTTTACATTACCCTTATATGTTTAAGTGGCTTCTCCTAACCTTTTTTTTTTTTTTTTTTTCATCTGGAGCTCAGGAAGATTGGAATTTACTAATGGACTTTAATGTGTAAAGGGTATTAAATCTGACAATAGCAGATTCTTCATAACTGTAATCAAAATTATTAATTTTTCCAGCATTTGTACTAGAAGAAAAAGTTTTTAGCTTTTATCACTTGCCGATATACCGACTTTAAATATATCTTTCGATTAACCAAGTCCTTTCCAATTTTTTTTTCAATGATTAGGGGCCTGATAATAGTTCAACTGATTAGAAAAGCCAAACTAAGAGACAGTAATGATATCTTATTTTTGAGTCTTGAAATGTATTTCTGAGTAGCATTGTTACAAAAGTATATTAAGCTGTATATAAGGCAAGAAATACCGAACTTTAAACATACTTTCAGCTAGGGGCCAAAAGCTTTCTGCGCTTTTCAACTAAGCTCCAATACCTATTCTTAGTCTTTTGCCTCCAGTATAAACCAGTGGCCTCCATCAAGAAAAATGTGCCTATACAGAACAAGCAGATGAAGGCCGCAGCAATGAAAGTGTTTTGTAAACCTGTGTTCACTACCCAAGGTGTGATTCCATAGTCCATAGCAAAATTCATGGTATTACGAATGACAACTACCGTGGCCATAGCTTCGCAAGCCATTTCATGATAGCAATCAATGGTATACGTAACAGCAATAACGCAACCTATAATACACAATCCAGCCATTAATCCTAATCCAAACACAACACCAAACCAATGTATACCATGATGAGCTCCGACGCCCCACAATATTAAAGCACAAGGTCCTAGAATCATATAAAACACTAATGCCCATAGTCTATCTTCCGCATGTGATAATCCTTTCCGCTTTCTGGCTAACCTAATTTTTAGCCAATCTGGGGCCCAACCAGCATAAAAGTAGATTATGGCAGTAAATATGAGAGGAGAAACATAAGCTAATCCACACATTGAACTTGAAAAATTGTATGGTTCGGCTCCTAAGACCAATGCCTCTGTTCCATTCAAAACAGAATACCAAAATAGGGAGGAACCATATAAGAAACCAGACCATAATACGACGGGAAACTGCACCATGTAAAAAGGTCCCTTTAAGTATTCCCACAATAAAAACTTCGATTTCATTCCTGATGTTAATGATAATTTTTGCCAAAAATTCTTTTCAGGTGGATAGACGATGTCTTCTTCTATTAAAGCAGCTTGGTTTTCTGGGTGCTCGTTTACTTCAACCTCCGCATCGTCTGAATCCTGACCAGTTTGGATAATATTTATGCTCGTTGGCATTTTATGCTCGCCGTGACTAGTGGTTACAGAAATCACATTTCCAAAGCTGTCCTTCTTGGCTTTTAAACGTCTCTCATAGTTGGTCTCTTCCATGAAGAAAAAGAGAAATACAAAACAGACACAGCAGAAGATAACGGACCAATATATAACCCATTTCCATCCTCCTACCGTTAAGTCTCTTGAGTTTTCATTAATGAAACCTGCAACAAGAGGAGCAACATAATTCGAACCAAATAATGCCACAGCGTATATTCCCATATAAGTAGCTCTTTCATGTTCGAAAAATAAATCCGAAATAGAAATTTCAGGTAATGCTTCAATTGGAGAGCAAAAGAATCCCGCAAGTATCTTTGATGCTATCCACTGACCATTCGTCGTAATGTATGGTTGCCAAAGATTAAACATAGCGACACCAATAGTGGATATCAAATAAACTGGCCGCTTACCGTATTGTAAAGCAAGCGGTTGGAATACTAAACATCCTAACCCTAAGAACAAAAACATGTAACCAGTACCATCGTTCAAGTCAGCAACACTAATTTCAACACCTGGTGCTTCAGAGATGTTGGTTAAAATTGAATAAATACAAGTTCCTGGGACACCAGTTCCGAATGTGTATACAATGATGCAGAAGACTTGCATTAATTTTCTCTTCTTTGACCAATTCAAAGGATCATTAGGATCATCTGAAGGCGTTGGGATTAATATAACCTCGTTTTTGGTTTTCTCTTCCTCCAGGAAGATATCGACCAAGTGGGTCGTCCCTGGAATGGCATTATAGTCGATACCCATCAGTTCTTATGCTTTAAGAAATCAGTATCTATAATATGATTTTGATTGTTCTATAGATAAAGCTACAACAATAAAGAAGATGGGTTATATTTATATTTATATTTATTTCTATCTCCTTAAGTTGCAACTCTTATCACCAATGATTTTCAATGACATCTAAAAAAATTCCAGATTATACAGGTCTTTAGGCGCTGTTATCATCCAGATACAGTCTCAGAGTGCGGAATCAGCAATAACAAAACTGTCCTACTTTTTTAACTCAAGATTGCCGCGGGTATTTTCCGAAAACGGCAATCCGTATTCTTACTTTACGTGAAAATGAGAGAGTATTTATATCTAAAATTTTGATCAGCCGCCCTGTTACTCGAAGGGAACATGAGAAAAGGGAAGCTAAAACCCTGCTAAGATCTTCAAAAATCTACCAAGATCCCAGCTTCGTAGCTTGAGGCTATTCTAAGTTCATTCTCTTCATAGAAGGAGAAATTTGCCTAGTTTCGCTGTGAGAGCTTTTGGTTTACGGCAGCGAACATAGAACTGTAACTATAGTTCAGCAAATACTCGAATATAAATCATTATCATTCATTAGATAGTTATTTTAAATCAGCACATCTAGTACTACAATGCTCAATTATAACTATTATTTAGCTTCATAGATGGTAAAGCGTCTATATACAAATTCTCAGTAAAGAATCGTGGTCAAAAAGTAGATCCCAACCTCGTTCAGGGTTACAACCTTCTCCCCATGCTTTACTCAAGAGATTCACAATCTGAGTCATGTATTGAGCATGTAGGAAATCACTAAGCATGAAGCATTTAGACTTGATATATTCTTTATGATCAGACAGCGTAGCTGCCATTCCAGCAACAACAAGTGGCCAGCCACAAATCGACCATACAGAACTTAAAGGAGACAACGAAAGCAAACCATCGTATATACGCAGAACTCGTTCTTGTATAGCTTCATCTTCCTGTGAGAGATTTGAATCTAAGATTTTTGCTAGTAGTATTCGGGAAGCTTCAGTTACAATACGAGCTACGGTAATACTTTCACCCAATCTTTTTAGTGTTTCTTCATTTTCCGTTTTCTTTATATTTTCAGGCAACGACGGAGGCATATATCTCAACGCAATGTCATTCAAATTGCGAGCCAATTTCATATCTTTCTCACTTAAAGGACTTTTAAAGCAAAGCCACGAAGCTTTAGCAGCAAATTCAAACGCCAGTGATGCTGCCCCAAGAACAGGGTTGTTCATCCACGGGACAGGACATTTATAAACTGTTGCATCAAGAATATACTTATACTCATCAAAAAGCTCGAAGGGGGAAGGTAGAAAATTCATTACTGATCTATCACAGATCAACAAGATAACTGAATAGTTATAAATAAAACTTTCCATTAATAGCTTTTCGGAAGCAGATGTTTCCAATTTTGTATTATTGAGGAACAAATCAGGAGCACAAATATCGTTAAAAAAACCTTCCGCGTTCAGATTGTAAAACTCAGAAAGGCTCAGCAATTCGGGGTCTTGCTGCTGAGTAGCTTGAAGCGAACTGGGGCCCTCTTGAGGACTCGATTCATGGTAGGGTGAATCATAAAAGCGAATTTGATCGCAAGTGTTATTCATTTCCAAGCGGTTCACGCAAAGATCCTTTGAAAAAGATTCACCTTCCAGAATCATCTTTTTCTTCTGGTGCTTCTTCTTTATAATTCTACAAGCCATGGTTATATGGGTAGCAGGCTTATATGGCTCCGCACCATAAAACTTTTCTCTGAGGCAAAGTAAAAGCATTGATGTTAACATCCAATCTTCCGTACCATCAGTCTCCGAAGAATTTATAATCTTGGCTAAGTCATTTAAACATTTAATATATTTTTTTTGTACTATCTCCTTCAAATCAGGCATTTTCCAGCTCAAATATGAAGCACCACAAACGTAAAATATTTCTCTCAATATTGGACTAAAGGCGCCTTGTGGAACAAAAACTGCACCTGGTGTTAGCTCGGAATGTGTAAGCTGAGGAGATATAGCAACAATAAACCCATTCAAAAAGACATGATAAAAATACGCATCTTCTGAAGATAATTGAACTCCTGGAATCCATGAATCGTAGCCATTGAGTTGAAGCGAAGGGGATATATCAATATCTTCATATCGCACAATTTGTTCATTTGCGTTGATCTCCTTTTTATTTTGATGGTCATCTCTCTCGTAGTCTTCGTTCAAGCTTTGTGCTTGTTCCATACATTCAGTATCATCGGGTTTTATCAACAAATATGAAGACTCAAAGGGCTGTGAAGTATATGGCATTACCTTTCGACATATTTCATTTGTTTCTTCTAAAGACAATGGAGAATCCGAATGGTGAACATGTGGATACTCCATTGGCTGAGATCGATTGGGTTCTAATTTCACTATGCTATTACCGTTTGGAAAAGTGTCTCCTTCCATGAAATAATCTATTGACTTTCTTTTCTGTCTCTCGCTATTTCTAAAACTCCCCACGTAACTTGAAGCGAAACGTATATTTCTCATTGTGGTACTTTTTTTGACTTCATAATTTACATGGTGTGGAAGCGAACTGCCCTCTTGTCTTGGCCATACACATTCATAAACACCCCCAGCACATCCTCTACACACCGGCTTTGTTTCATCACACTTCTTCTTTCTTCTTCTGCCTTCAAACGTCAGTATCAGAACCAAACATGATGCATTCGATATAACTTACATGTAAAACAGCCAGTTTTAGATCTTTTGAACTTAGTAGTGCTGCTTACTGTCTTAGACATAGTACTAATTAATATTGATACCAACCGAGAGTCCTTACTCACTCGTGTTTATTCAATCACTCCTTCCTTGTATTATTCATCACCTTTCCTTGGTGCAGATATCTGTAATTCTAATTGAGGATCACACGTTTTTATTCGATAAGACTGATAGAAATCTGTCAATCTTAAAATGGTAATATCTGGCGGCAGCCGACCTCTCATTTCAGGATGATAGGCACATACGATTAAAGACCATGAAAGGTTATTCAAAGCGGCTATAAGAATGGTACTTCACACAACTAGCGAATATTTATACCAACTGTAGTCTTCTGTATCTTGGAGATCAAAGCAAACATAAGATAGCAGATAAGAATGTTCGGACCCTTTTCCAACAATACAGAGGACAAAACCAAGTTTAAGTCATGGGAGCCAAAAATAACAGCTTATAGGAAGGCTCTTGAAGATGGACTTCCAGCCGACTATAAGCTTTCAGATGATCTCTTACCAAAAGATTTAGATTCTGGTGTCAATGTAACCCAAATTCCATTAAAAGCTTTATCAGAATCTGAACTTGATATTACTGAATCAAGCGCTTGCGTGCTTACAAAAAGGCTCGCTAATGGCGAACTTACTGCTGTTGAAGTTTTCAAGGCCTTTGCAAAGAGAGCCACAATTGCTCATCAATTGACTAATTGTGCAATGGAGATATTCATTGATGAGGGTTTAAAGAGAGCACAGGAACTTGATGATTACTTTGCGAAGACGGGAAAAACTGTAGGAATTCTTCATGGTTTGCCAGTCTCTTTGAAAGAGCACTATAATTATAAAGGAAAAGTAACTCATGGAGGATATGTCTGCTATCTTGACAATGTTACAGAAGAATGGTGCACGACTGTGGAATTATTGAAGGATGCGGGTGCTGTGTTCTTCATTCGTACCACAGAGCCTCAGAGTTTAATGCATTTATGTTCCCTGAACAACATTACAGGTTCTTGTAGGAATCCGCACAATACATCATTAACCCCAGGTGGCTCATCTAGTGGAGAAGGTGCAATTGCTGCTATGAAAGGAAGCGTCTTTGGTTTAGGGAGTGATATTGGTGGATCTATAAGATGTCCTGCAGCATTTTGCGGTGTATGGGGTTTGCGCCCAACTCAGCAAAGATTATCAATGAAAAACGTCCTTTGTGCAGCTGAAGACAGCGTACAAGAGTCTGTGTCATGTGTGCTTGGGCCCTTGGCTCGTTCAGGAGAGGACATCGATTTGTTTATGAAAGCTATTATAGATGGTGAACCCTGGAAAAGAGATGCTTGCGCTCTTCCAATTCCTTGGAGAGATGTATCTCGGCCTGACGCGAAATCTTTGAAGGTTGCAATCTGTTATGATGATGGTCTTGTTAAACCATCTCCTCCCATATTAAGAGCTTTGAGAAACGCTGCGGAAAAACTTGCTGCTGCGGGTGTAACAGTGGTGGATTGGAAGCCAATTAATGTAAAAAAGATTGTCGAGGCATGCGCTTCAATGTATAATGCAGATGGAAACTTCGCACAGAAGAGAGCGCTAGCTGAATCTGGGGAACCTTTATTACCTTTAACAAAAGTAGCTTTGTCCTTCGGTTGTGGTGATGATGGCGTTAGCGTCGCTAAAAATCAGGAACTTAATGGAATTAGAGATTCTGGACGTCAAGATTATTTCAGTGAGCTTAACAAACAAGGCATTGACTATATTCTTTGCCCAACTTATGCTTCAGTTGCAGCAAAGCCATCTACAGTCAAGTATTGGGGATATACCAGTCTTTGGAATATTTTAGACTATCCTAATGTCGTGTTCCCAACAGGACTCAAAGTGGATCCAAAACTCGACGTTGTGGATTCAGAATATAAACCACGTAATGACTATGAGGCTTATGAGTACTCTTTGTATACAGATCCAAAGGACTTCAAAGACGCACCTATTGGATTGCAGCTCACTGGAAGACGTTATTTTGACGAAGAACTCGTCAAGGCTTCTCAAGTCATTGCCAAAATCATCCAAGACGAGTAATAAGGAAAATATAGACAGTAGAATATATAACTTTAAATTAAAACTCTTGATTTGTAGCTCAGAGTCTTTGGGAAGTTATATGGGTATCCAAAAAGTATATATCATTAGAATGATTGTTATAATCCGTTGCGGTTTCTCATATTGTTGATAAATAATTGCCCTAAAGGATCTACTAATAGGTATTGATTTTAATTAAAAATATTAAAAATATTAAAAATAAGTTGATCACTTGTATTAAAAAGTTATTATATGTTTTTGAATTACTATAAGACAAATCTTCGATAAGTTTTTAAGGGTTAAGAATGCTAAATCAAAGTACAAAGGCATATTTCGACCTTGCCCTGATACCTTTACCATATTTATAAAATAAAAAAGGCACTGGAATCAAGACAATTGCGATGCAGCCTAACAACGTAGATGCCCATTTAATGTGCATATTAGTAAACATTTGATAGGCAAATAGAGGGAAAGCACCCCCAAATGACGAACGTAACATATTGTTACCCGCTAACGCGGATGCTGCGAAAAGTAAATAACAATCTACAATGTAGTTGATACATGGCAAAAAGATGAGGAGTAAACCAAAACCGATGAAAGATGCTCCAATAGTCGGAACGATCCAATGAACTCTATCCGGGAAATCGCCAGCCCAACCTAACCAGAACAATCCACCAGCAAAGAAGAATGATCCTAACATCATGGGAGGTAAACGTTCCTCGGGAACAGGTTTACCATTATTAGCGACCATTGCCCTATTATATGTTTTGGCAAAATATAAAGAAACAATGCCACCAATGAATATTCCAATAAGCATAGAAAGATAAGGCAATTCAGCAACACCACCAACAAAACCATACCTGCCTGAAAATATTAATGGAATAGCTGTAAGAAATGTGTACAACAAGCCATAAATAAAAGCATTGTACAAGGATATCAAAAATAAAATGGGTTCAGTAAAAAGCATTATGACAGGTCTTGTAATGTTATTTTCGAATATTTCTTTGAGCGACAAACTTACTTCATCAATAGGCGCTTGAATTCCCCAATTGCCTGTCCTTCTTCTTAATACTTCTGCTTTCCTTGCCAAAATTATGGGATGATGCGGTTCCTCAAAAAATAACACTAAAAGAACAAGAGGAAGACATCCGACTATGCCACTAAAATATGACGTCCATCTCCACCCAAGCTCACTGTTCTTGACTGTGAAAGCGCCTAGAATCGGTGCCAACATTGGGCCACCAAAAACAACCAATGCAAATGTATTCATAGCCAAACCTCTAGTAGCTGCATCAAAAAAATCCGCCATAGCAGCTGGAGCAACAACTAATGGTGCTGCACCGACGAAACCAGCAAAAAATCTACATATCATAATTGTCTGAAAATCTTTTGCAGTAGCAACAGCGAAGGTGAAACAAACAAAACCAAAACAAGAAGGCACTAAAGCAGCTTTTCTTCCATATAATTCAGATAATGGTCCCCAGACAATGGGCCCTGAAGCAAAGCCAAAGACAAATAGTGAAGTTCCTAGTGTTGCCACTGACTCTCCCACGTGGAATTTCTCCATAATAACTTCGGTAGCGGTAGAATACATTGCTGATCCTAATGTCAAAGCCAACGCAGATAGTGCAACTATAACACACAGAATCAACTTTTTACGGAATGGCCAGTTATGAGGATGAAGCGGATCATCAGGACCATCGAAAGTTACCATATAGATTTCCTTATTGCCAGGGTAAGGTGGAAGATCTCTTCCACCACCCATTTTAGGTAGAGGTTCATCTGTATCGTTTGCTTTTTCTATCAAAGATGCCTGACCAGTAATCAAGCGACTTAACTGCCTTGACGTCCTCGCCGAAGATTCAATCCGTACTAACTCATCATCGAGATCCTCCTCTTCGTTATCTTCACGGTTTCCACAATAAGACACGGTATCATTTTTATTATAGTCATTTACAGACCCTTCAGAGGAAGAATTTCCATCTTGGTTCAGGGTGTCAACCTCCTTAGTACGGAAATCGGAAGAAAGAGACATGATGAGCTGTTATGCAATTTGGTTTCGGAGCCTTTCACATTGAAATACCTTTGAATGGCTTAGTAATGCAAATTTTTACTCTTCATGTTTTACTTTTAATTGAGCCGAGCCGAGATAGGGCCCTAACTTTGACATAAAAGGGCACAAAACTGAGTCCCAACGGAAATCGGCTATTTTTAATTCCGGCTACTATTGTGCCCGTTAAATGGCTTTCACAATATAGAAGACAAGAATGCAGGAGATGGAGTACAGTGATATTAAACTCCGGTACACCGTTACCCACTTTAGTGAACATGTAAGATTTCGATTAGTAATTACCTTCTCATTTAGAGCATCTTGTATCTCTTTATTCAACTCTTCTTTTTTTTTTTGAAAAATAAAGGCGTTAGCAGTTTCCATTTAACATTCGAGTTTACAATTACGAGGTATTCGTGGACGTATCGTAGCAGCCTAATTGCTTTAATAGGCTTCTTTTCAGTTTTGAAACATAAGAAAACTTTCGACCGTTGAAAGGAAAAATTCAAAATGACACAGAAGGAGAACTCTCAGAAGTTCCGATCTTTAGCTACAGTAAGCTTAAAAAAAAATATTATCCTTCAATAAACAAAATTGGTTTAAAGTTTAAACTAAATTTCAAGTCCCACTCAACTTGATATAATTTGATACACCAAAGTAATAGAATAAATTGGATAGCAATTAAATTTTGCTTCGAAAAAACGACGAACGACTTAGACATCAACTATCAGCTCATATTAATCATACTTCAATATTCGCAGAGAATAAATATTATCAGTCTCATTCCGATGACAACATGACTATTAATAAGCCATTATCTATCGTCTATCTTCGACGTATTCGACGATATCGAAGAAACTTTTCTTGAAATATCTTTCTTGCGTCGTTCTGTTAACCACCTGTAAGCCGAATTGGGCTTCATAGTCCCCAAACTCCCAGTTATCAGCAAATGACCAGGCTAAGGCACCCATCACGGGTACCTTGTCATAATGAATTGCCTGTAAGATTGCCTCCATAAAAGATCTGTAGTAGATTGATCTATTGAGATCGAACAATTGATCACCCAATTCCTTTTCTGATTCTCTCCATTCTGGGAAGCCAAATTCCGAGACAAAGACTGGAGCCTTATAAGTATCCCAGAGGAAGTTCAAATATTCACGAAGTTGAACAGGAGTAATATAAACATAAGATTGTGATCTATATCCTATCTTCCATCCGTCTTCTTGTACCTCTGTTTGATTTACACAAATTGGCCAAAGCTCGTGAGATCTATTTGCAGCACATGCTTCAATTCCACCTTCAGGTTGCGTAACCACAGTGTAAGTGTAAGGATCGATTCCAAAGAAATCTGATCCAAAAGAGACTTCTTTCAATTCTTCTGCAGTGAACAAGTATTCCGATTCATTTTTAAACGTATTTTTCCATGATTGTGGATAATCCTGTCCCAAAAATAAAGGATTACTAAAACTACCTAATTGAAATTCTTGAAATCTTGTAGCTGCTGCAACATCGTCCTGGTTTTCAGGGTCTCTAGGGACACCGAAATTGTCATTAAACTTAATACCAAATTTTCCTTTGCCCTTCAATTCTTTGTGGTAAAATTTATGCAACTTTGCTGTCGCTTGAACGACATGCTTAATACTTAAAGGAAAGCCGGAATAGAGATATGGCTCATTGAAACCAATCCAAACAGGAACTCTATCAGCATAATGGGCCAAAACAATTTTTCCATAGTTCACGAAAGCATCAACGAATGTTTCATTGGCGTAGCCCGCGTATAACCCTAGTTCGTAATCTCCTGAGACTGGCTTGCCTCCATTAAACATCAAAGGGGAATCGAAATGAGTCAATGTTGCAATCGGCGTAATGCCGTTTTCCAAGCAAGTATTTATTAAATCATCATAATGGTCGAGGCCTTGTTGATTAACTGGAGTCCCGGGTAAAACAAAAGGTAATATTCTCGTCCATGGAATTGTAAAAGAATATGCCTTGACTCCCATAGACGCTAACCTTTTGATATCTTGCTTATACAAGTAATAGTTCTCATTTGTGATGTAATCCTGGGGCCTGTCATCTGTTATCAACTTTTCCATAACCGTAGGTGAACGACCCTCTTCTGCAACGGCGCCTTCTATCTGTGATGCAGATCCAGCGACCCCAAAAATGAAATCTTCTGGAAACTTAAGTTTATCATCAAACTTGAAGGCATCCTTCGGAGGCAATACTAATGACTCAGTTGGAACCGCCGTAGGCTCAACAGTAGTTGAATAAATAGCAGTGTTGCTAAAGTTTTTAATTGACGCTTGTTCCCACAACTGTGTCCAAGCATATTGACCATAAGGATCTTCAGAATCGCTTGCTTCAGTGGTTGCTGAAGGATCCCAGCTTCCCCAGGTTGTCGTAGTCAACTCACTGAGTAAATGACTAACTTCAGAATAATGTGGAGCATAATAAGTTGTGGTCGTAGGTACATCGTTTGACTTCGCATAACTTGCCAGTGTAGCGGGATAAAAGCTAAATTTTGGAACTTTGTTAGAACTTTCTGCTTCACCTTTAGAAAAATGATGGTCCCTTTTCTCTACCGGCAGTCCCAACAGAAGTTGGCTCAAGGATAATAAGCAAAGACTTAATTTAGCAATCATTTTCTTTTGAAGCTTATAAAACTCCAACGAAATTCCTGAGCATTGGTCTGCTTTTATAATAATTCTGGAAAATCTACAGTACTACAAAGCATCTTGGCGGAACCAATAAAAGAGGTGTCTCATGACGGATCAGAGTCATGTAAGTAGAGCTGCAAAATTGCAAGGACAATAGTTCATGAGAACTTCTCACTATTGTAACAAGAATCGATCCTGCATGAAACGGGTGAATCAACAAAAGAGGAACTTGCATGAGGCTCTCGCAGATTCAATAGTCTCGTTCGGTAAGTTGGGTATTGTTCCGAGCATAAAGATTTGGAGACACCTTTGGGATTGATTGGCCATGGAATCTGGAGAAAATCCGGGAATGTGGAGAGTGTTTAATTTGAGTGGGGTTGAGATCCATTTAACAATAGGATTCTTGAGAATTTGTATAAGTTGAAAAAGAAACAAGTAAGACTAGTCCCAATCGGTTTCCACTCGGAAAATGTTCTTCAAAGTACTTCGTTCTGATTACTCTAGAGTAAAACTGAAAATGCATTGTGGGGAAGAATTCAATACTCAAACTTCCAAATCAGTTCCTCCGATGCCAAGGACATCAGCAATTCGTTCCGGAATTATCCCCCAATATTCAGTACTTTGCATTTTCATGCAAGCTGTAGATTCAGAGCCTGACGGAAAAACATTCAACAGATTTTGAATAATAAATTGAAACATTACTTAATGACATTGTAGTTTGAAATAAGTGCACTAAGAATTTATTTTGCAATGCTTGCTTCCCTTGAAGAAAACTCTTCGGTGCCAAATAATATCCAAGCTTAAAAGTAAAGAATCGCATAAAGTTCAGCAACTCTAGTACCTTTGAAAGTTCTTCATAAACATGTAATTTAATACGTTTCACATGTTCCACATGTACCATATTAAAAACTTTAACCTAATTTTTCCCTACCATTTACTGATGGGCTTCATGATAGCTATGTGACCAGCCAAGAAGAATAATATATTCCCTGTTCTCCTTTCTTGAATATTCAAATAACATCCTTTACAGAATATGCTGTTATTCAAAAGAGAAACACCATGTTTCATCATAGGATCTTTCACCTTTCTCTTTCGACTCGCTTCCATGGTGACACAAGATAGACTGGGCATACGGTTGTTTTCCAGTCGAAGGCATGATGACTGTTGATTACTTTAAAAGTAAAAGAATCTTTATTAAACTGAAATAGTCTATGTCAATTCTTTTAATGGAAGTTTTACCAGAGATGCTTTGAATTGCTAATGAAGTTAAAAAGTGGTAAAACTGATTCAAAAAAGCTTTTAGTATCAACGCTAAACTGAGAAATAAATGGCATATACAGCAGCGAATAGCGTAGTCTTCAAAATATTCTTCCTAAATTTGTAAGTCAAATAAACTTACTATGGAAATAAGCTTCAGAGATCGAGCACTATATATCACAATTGAGAAAGGCATTCAATAATAAAGAGGCTAAATTTTCGGGCAATAATATAACAATAAAGCTTGTCATGCTACGATCTGAACCTAGAAGTGCAGACGTTTTGCAAAGAGCAACTTTATATCAGAAAATTATTAATCGAAATCTGTTCAGAAGTGCCATAACCAACCAGAAACTTCTGGAGAACGCTACATCTCGTTATAATTTCATGATGTTACTTCTGCGACAAAATTGCAACCTTGGTGTGAAAATTACTTCGCGAGCCGAGTTGTGGGCACTAACCAAATTGCACTATTTCATATAAGAGCCCCTTGAAAAGTAAATGCTGCTATTCCATAGAAAAGTTTTCTGGGAAATAATGGAGTCTCTTCCCTTAGGGATTTTTTCATGATAAAGGAATGTACTGATCGTAATAAGATAATGCAATCATACAAACGAGTTAGGTTATAGTAACCCTTATCACTTACATACCCTCATTCGGTTGTTGAAAAAAAGATATCTTAGATCACTAACCGCACACGACCAATGACCCCTTCTTGAAGAACTTATCTTCCGCTAGAATACTTTGAGATTATAGATATCGTTAGGCGTTTATAGCAACTACAAAAAATATCTTCAATCGTTGGCCTATCTCGGATTCCTTGACAAAGAAGGGCCGGATAGAATATTTGTCGTTTACCTAAAAATGTTTAGATGTCTTCTGAGTGCCGCTTTTTCGCGCCGTGGATAGCGGCGATGATTACTTATACACCGGAATACTGCACACACCAACTTCGATCATGTAACTAAGTACCGTCCATACTCAATCTGGAGACGTGTTCATACCAAGTCCTCCAGCTACTTTTTATTGTTGTCATTGAGAAGCCTACTAGTATTTTATGATTTGTACTGGTTTCCTTATCGATAATCACGTGAGTAATGATTTTCGCCTCTCATACTGAATTGCCTTTCCAATCGCGTCTCTGTGATTGCCCTCTCAGAAAAATGCGTCCCGATGTTTTAGCTTACTTCAGAAACTATTGAGAAAAAGTAGTAGAGGTTATCCATTTTCAAGGGATATTTTCTCCACTTTGTGACGAAGACCCTCCCCCTGAATTGTGACCACAAAAGGCTGCTGATAATCAGTCTAATGGATTGCGCATGCATGTAAGAAAATCTCATCAGCCTGACAGTAGGGGTGTGGACTGACTAGTTATCTTATCGCAAGCCCGATAAGACGGGCTTATTATTATTATAATTTTTTTTTTTTTCATGGAGAGAAGAGCAGCTTAAAGTAGTTATATAAAAGATATCATAGAGAACGTTAGATTTAGAAGCAACCAGAAAAGACAAGTTTGAATTCAATCTTCCTTTAAATCAAGGAGGAGAAATTAGCATTCATTATGTCTTACAATTCCAAAAGCGATGAGAAAGGTGATGTCTTTGAAGTGGTCGATTATGATCAAGGCAAGATTACTTCACTTTCTGAGGATGGAAAGAAGTCAAAATGGCAGAAAATATTAGAATTCTTTGAAGTCGACCACGAGGAAATGAAAGGATTGAGTCCGGTTCAGATGTTCTTGTATAACTATGATTTGCGTCCTGTTGAAGAGGAAAGAAGAAAATGGTCTTGGTATAATTTTGTAAACTTTTGGATTGCCGATTCATTTAATGTTAATACTTGGCAAATTGCCAGTACAGGTGTAACTGCAGGTATGACCTGGTGGCAGACATGGCTTTCTGTATGGCTTGGATATTTCTTGACGGGTTTGTTTGTATCACTAGGAGCTCGTGTTGGTATCTATAACCATATTTCATTCCCTGTTGCTATTCGTTCTTCTTTTGGTATTTTTGGTTCTCTTTGGCCAATCTTAAATCGTGTGGTTATGAGTTGTGTATGGTATTCAGTTCAAGCTTGGATAGGAGGTGAGTGTGTTCGATTAATGTTGATGTCCATTTTTGGATATAACTTAAATGATAGAATGCTGACTTTTCCGGACAAATCAACTGATACATTAGGATATTTGTCTTTCTTCCTCTTCTGGCTCTTTTCTTTACCTGCAATATGGTTTCCCCCTCATCAAATTCGTCACTTGTTCACATTCAAGTCTTATGTGGTTCCAATAGCTGGATTTGGGTTCCTCATATGGACTTTGGTAAAAGCAAATGGGGCAGGATCAGTTATCAGAGAGAAAGGTAAACTTCATGGATCTGCACTTGCATGGGCATTTATTGAATCATCAATGAATTCAATGGCGAATTTCGCAACTTTAATAACTAATGCACCAGATTTCTCGAGATTCGCAGACAAGCCATCCAGAGCGATCAAATATTGGGTGTATATTGCATCCATTCCAATTTGTTTTTCGATCACTTGTTTAATTGGAATATTAGTCAGTTCTGCTTCTGGTGTGATATATACCAAAGAAACTATGTGGTCCCCGTTAGATGTTTTACAAGAGTTTCTTTCGAGCTATACAAGAGGAAATAGAGGTGGTGTATTTTTAATAAGTCTTTGTTTTGCCTTAGCTCAACTAGGTACGAACATATCTGCCAATTCTTTGTCGTTTGGTACCGACGTGACTGCAATGCTTCCAAGATTTATGAACATAAGAAGAGGCGGATTCCTTTGTGCAGCCCTTGCCTTATGTATATGTCCGTGGAGGTTGATGGAATCATCGTCTAAATTTACAACAGTTTTATCTGCTTACGCAGTGTTTTTGTCTTCGATTTGTGGGGTATCAGCTTGTGACTATTACATCTTAAGAAGAGGATACATCAATCTCCCACATTTATATACTTTGAAAGTCGCTTCTGAAGATGGGAAAGGCAGCATAGATTCCTACTATAAGTACAATTTCACCGGATGCAATTGGAGGGCTTATTTTGCATATATTAGCGGTATATTACCAAATATTGTTGGTTTCGTTGGAGCCACAGGATATAATGTTCCCATCGGTGCCCAAGAGGTCTATCGCTTAAGTTTCCCCGTAGGATTCGGTACATCGTTCTTGATATATTATATCTTATGCGTTTATGTCAGCCCCGTAACTTATGGAGTTCCCCCCGATGTCAAGAAGTTCGGAAAATCGTGGTATGAGGAATGGAAGAATGTTGAGTCATTTGACCAAGAGTTAATCGATAATTCACCATATCTGTTAGAAGCAGTTAGAAGTGCTGAGGGAGTAAAAGCCTCAAAATCACACGAGAATGATATGGGTAATATGATCAAACCTATCACAAGTCTTGCCCCCTCTATTTAGATTAGACCTAATAATTTACTGGTTAAATTATAGGAGTCGTCACTTTACCTGTCAAACTAGTGCTACATATCTTTCGATGTTCTTCTAATATATATTATGTTTGATAATACAAATATCTAGATTGTTATTAATATTGTGGTGACATTTAGAAAGATCGGCATATGATGCTATATCCACACATTCTAAAATTAATGAGGTACTACACATTGTACTAAAGATAAATACCTACAAAATTTTGAACATTCTAAATAATAAGTAAATCCCCATAATGAATCTATATCTTTGTAACATTTGCTTTGAAATCAACCTTTATTTGTTAGCGAGAATCCCAGTTTTCTCTTAAGAGTTCAGAGGCCGCTTTATATCTCGTCAAATCATCAAGTGTCAAGACAGGAAATTTTCTTCCAACGATGGTAGATTCCTTCAAATGGCCCAAGCGCGTTAAAGTGTTGATATATTCCAAAGCTTCAATAGCTCCAATAGTATGGTATGCCCTCGTAGCACCTTTTTTCTGCATTCGGTCCTCTGCCCAGTTTCTTTGTTCCTTTACATCAGGAAGCTCAATTCTTCCAGCAAGATATCTACTGATCAATATAGCCTGATATTCAAAAACCCTAAATGAAACTGCATCGATGGGGATCCCTATAAAGGTAATAAGTGGCTCATCGATTAAAATTGTATGCTGGTACAAATCTGGGATGATTTGACCATCTTTAGTTACCTTACCATTTCCCTTTAAATTATTTAAAAAAGGAAAGGAGAATTGGTAACCTGTACAATAAATTATAAAGTCAGGATTTAAAAGTAATGAATCATCATCAAAGAAAACTTTGATGGTATCATCACTTGTTACTTCGAACTTATTTATAAGTGGTTTCTGATAAACATTCGCCTTTTTTGATATCACCTTTGTGTTTTCTATACTTCTTATCGATTGGAACACCTTGTATGCTTTATCAGCAATCAATTTGCTCAAATCGGCCCCAGAAGCTCTTGACCCGATAATCAATATGGTCTTATCCTTATAGACATCTGTGTTTCTGAAATATTTAGCATGGTGCACTTTGGATGGAAATTTTTCTATTATAGATCCTAAGCCTGGCACACACGGCACATAAGGGACATGATAGTGACCAGTTGCTACAACTATTGCATCAAATACATCTTGTCTCCACGTGTCCACCAGATCTTCTTGGGTCGTCCTTATCGTGAGCTTGAATAGATAGGATGAACTTTTTCTATCGAGATCAGACTTAAAAACTCTTTCAATGTCTTCGACTGAAGTATTGGTAAGTATATCAACATTTTCTTGAAAAGCATTTCTTGATATATATTTCAGAATATACTTCTCGACTATTGAACGATCAACATAAGTTGTATCAATTGTATTTCTATCCCCGTCAACTGGCCATGCATTGTCATCGCTGTAAGTCATTAGCTTTTCAATTATATTCGTTTTCATATTGGAGTAAGACGGAGTTTCTATAAATCTATTTTGGGATGGCTGTTCAGTGTTTATATACCTCTTGCCTGCATTTTCTTTCTCTTTAAAAGGATTCTTCAATTGCGGATCGGCAATATCACTGGTAGAACCAGGAACTACTTGCTGTTGTTCCACATTTTCATCTAAACACCATATACCTCCAAAACGGTCTCTACGCTCAAAGAGAACAATTTTTTGAAATGTATTCTCCTTAATCAATGAGTCTAAAGCAATTGCACCTGATGCACCTCCTCCAATAATTGCAACTTTCCTGACCCTATGCGGATTTAGTGCAATTTTATTAAGCTCCTTTGAAGGCATAACGAACTCGTGAGTCTCTTTGGAATTCAACAAAAAATATTTGGAACTAATATCCCTTCTGATGTCTAGTTCATATGTTGCAATAAGAACTTTAAATTAAGCCTAGATTACTGTGGCGTCACTGTATATTGCTCGATATGAGTTGGTGTGCGCGCATAGGGGTTTAAGTGGCTGCAAATTTGATAGAGTAAGCACCCTTTGATTCTCTGTGAGAGAGGAGCGGCGTCTTAAAAATCTTTTTTGAAGATGGGCAGAACACCAAGAATAGCTCTAAACTATTTAGTAGCTTAAACTCAAGCTTTAACAATTAATTTGCGATGGTTATCGACTTAACTTTATTTTTGCTGTGAAGAAGCCACAAGGATTTGAGTGCAGTAGCTACAAAAATTAAATTATATGGCTCGATTAGCAATCTAGGGATAAACTATTAACAATAACTCCACAACTACTGTATTAGTAATTATATTTGTAATTATCAGTGGGTGGTCTCAAAGCTCTAGGGGCAGAAAAATATTTATACAAGGAAAAGAGTACTTTACAGAGAACAATACACTGAATTGTTAAAATCAATATCACTGTGAAAAATAATCTGAATATGGCACCAACCGCACAAGAACGTTCATCGGACGAGTACGAAGAATTATTGCTTAACCTTGCTGCTCATAAACCCCTTGGTCACTCTAGGCTTTCGAAGGGGATCAAACCTAACTCAAATGTTTCCTGGCTCGAGAAGTTGCCCGAACCTGCTAGAAGAAGATTCGACAAATATGGAATAGATTTAACAAAAGGTTATCCAATAGTTCCTAAGTATGAAGATATCCCCAAATTTGTAGACGAGGCACATGCAATCAGAAATCAAGAATATCCTTACATTGAAAGAGGGAAAAATGCTGATCCAGAAAAAAAGGCTCTTTTTGGGGCAGCTAAAGAAGTAATCAACTTAACAAAACATGTCGGAACAGAAATTGTGGGGCTTCAACTAAGTGAGTTGACAGACAAGCAAAAAGATGAATTAGCCTTGCTTATTGCAGAAAGAGTTGTCGTGTTCTTTCGTGATCAAGATTTGTCACCTCAAAAGCAACTTGAAATTGGTAGGTATTTCGGTCAAGTTGAGGTACATGCTCAAGTTCCAAGAGTGCCTAATGCTCTTGACGGAGAAAATTTGAATGGGATTTCTGTAATTTGGCAAGATTATGCAAGACAAAATGGTTTAGACCTTACTTTCAAGAGAAGTATTGGGGGTAACTCTCAATGGCATACAGATTTGGTCCATGAGTTCCAACCAGCTGGTATAACCCATTTACATAACGACAGTGTCCCTTCTGTTGGTGGAGATACACTTTGGTCTTCTGGATATGCTGCTTATGATAAGTTGTCTCCTGCTTTCCAGGAGTTTTTGGATGGGAAGACAGCAATTTACTGTTCCGCTCACCAATATTTGGATCGTGAAAATCCATTGAAGGGACCAAAGAGAATCGAAAGGGAGCACCCCCTTGTGAGGACCCATCCAGTCACTGGTTGGAAATCATTATTTGTTAACCGTTCAATGACTGTCAGGATCGTTGGACTCGAGCCGGAGGAGAGTAAAACAATTTTGGAATACCTCTACTCTGTTTACGAGAAGAATTTAGATATTCAGGTTCGTTTCAACTGGAAGCCTACCAAAGAGGGTTATGGTACCTCCGCATTGTGGGACAACAGAATTTCTCAGCATAATGCAGTTTGGGATCACGAAGGTGGAGAACCCAGACATGGTACGAGAGTTACTTCTTTGGCTGAAATTCCTTACTTTGATCCAAATTCTAAGTCACAGAGAGAAGCATTGGGTCTTTCCTTAGACTAGAGTGATTTAACTTCTGACATTGTCATTGACAGCAATGAGATGTGGTGATATTCATAGCTTCGTTATTAAGGTGTACTTTAGTATGGAAGACTTGTATATGTGTTTAAAAAGAAAAAAAAGTTTTATGATTTTTAATATTGCCGTAATTTAAAATTATAGGTTAGTAGGATAGTGAAATAGGTTTTGAGCTTAAAAATAGAGTATAAGAAGAACTGTTTGTGAGATTTACCTAAACAAGGTTTGGAAAACACATACCGCATAACAGATCTTGGGACAGAAGGATGACCTTGTGAAAATGGATCGTTTTTTTGAATTATACAATCAAGCTTGGAACCTATATGCGAATCGTATAGAGCCGAGAGTCACAATTATATATAGTATTCACTGCATTGGCCATTCGCGTATAGTTATCAAAAACGAAATTTTAAGCCCCTTCGGAATTGTTGCTGGAGAGGCTTTTAAACGTCTGCAAAAGTCCTTTAATTCTGAAAAGTTTAAGATTTGAATCTCACGCAGTGAAGATTTGGCAAACATTTCGAGATAGCGATCAGAACAAAATACTTGAATAAAACATCCTAAAGTCAATGCGAAAAACTATTTCAATACATGAAAATGTATATTCTAATGCTCTATTTATTAGCTAATTCATCAAAAAACTTTTATCATTTAGGCTTTAGCAAAATCATAACAAAGCGACACCTGCAAAAATTAAAGCACCAGCACCGTAAGACAATTGTTTAGCACCATTCTCACTTGTTGACGCTTCCGGGATTGAAGTGGAGTTTTGATGAGAGCATGAATCGCAATCAACGCTGGTAACAGCTGTACTTAAAGTAGTTTCAGTAACTGCACCAGACTCTTGAGAATTCGATGGAATGGCAGATGTAACTGCAGCGCTGCTAGAAGAAACTGAGCTTTCTGAAGATGTTGCAGGAACACTAGAAACAGGTGCTGAGCTTGGAGCAACAGAACTTGGGGCGGCTGAAGAGTCTGCAGGAGCAGAGGATGAAGGGAAAAATGAATCACCGGTGATCAATGACACTTTAGTACCTCCATTACAAGTGTAACTTTGAAGACTGTAGTCATCGTCGCTCTGTGGACAAGCATAAAAATCGAAATTGTCAATAGATGGACCATTTCTCAATTTATTTTCTTCAACGCCAAAATCTTTACTAGCTTGATCTTTGTCGACTTGTTGCAAGCCTCCTTCTAAGCCAACGTATTTACCATCAGCAGTTAAGTAACCAGATGGTTCTTCTAAAGTAAAAGTTACATCCGAACCTTTACCTAAATAAAATTTGCCATCATCGCCTAATTTGACAGATTCATTAATCGAACCGCCTTGTGCTGTTAAGGGGAAAGTTTTGTCAGCAACAACAACTGAGGCAATGGCAAGTAAGGTTGTGATTGATAAAATTTGCATTCTTAGTTTTTTGATTATTGCTTATGGAATATGAATTATGAGAGGCTATTTAGTCCTCAATTTATAGCCGGAACATAGTTCGCTTTTCTCTTAAACTGGGAGAGTGTCAAAAAAGGGCTCAGTTCGTTTATGCTTTTTGACTACTAAATATAACTACTTTTCTTGGGGTTCAGCCTAAAAAGGAAGTTCCCCCGATGCTCTGTTGACTCGCTAAAGCAAGCTAAAAATGCTCCCCTGACTTCGACGTTACATTTTTGTATTGTGTCATTTTTTTTGGACTTATAAGGAAACATCGTGACTATTTTTGGATGAAATTTCTTTGTTTCGACTTTTTCGAAACTGCTGCTGGCTGAATATAGTATTCACGTTCCACAATAAAAATTTCTTGTCCTTCAAAATAAAAATAGAAAACTGACAATTACGCAATGTTTTCATTCGACAGCAGCGTGCCGTTTACTATTGCCATTAGACAAATAGTGAGCATGTTCTTCGAATGCCGCATACATGATTTTGTATGACTTCTTGCTCAATTTCCATCTTTCCGATGATCTATAAAGGACTGCGAAGACTATGGACGGAGAATTTTTAGTATTGCTGCATCACATGATCATTGTGCAGTTTCCCTGTAGATGAGAGTAGATCTTCTTGTGATCTAATGCGACTTGACCTTTCTCATCCATCAGGTGATCGATATCCACCATATTACCGATTAATACGCAAGTTCGAATAATAGCTTGAGAACTTTCGGTGGGGCATAAAGGATAGAGTTCTAAAACATCTCAAGCTAATTGGACCAAGCATGCACGTTTCTTAAATAAAAGGTCGCTAATTATATTATTATATTACTATCACGCGTCTTAAGACCCAAATGGAGAACACTTGATAGTGGAACGAACATAAGCCTATTAAAACAATTGGAAAAGATGCCTATTCAATAGGTCAGATCTTTGAATCGAATGTGCTAATGCATTAAACAATAGAAAAAAGATAGAAAACATATCAGTTTAATACATTTACCCCCACCACGTGTTACATCTTCTACCAATGAAAACGAAAACCTTAGATAATCGATTGAAACAAATCATAAGAGAGAAATATATAAGCAAGTCATTTCACTGGTGCCCATACATTATGTATCTTATGAGCTTAATAGCTGGAGCTTTTTAATATATCTAGAACTTGATCTTCTACGGGGACTCGAAAAGACTCTAATTAGAAGTATACAAAAATAAAAATCAACATGCAGCTCAGTTCGATCGCTTTATTTATTTTAACGGCCCAATGTCTCGGACTCGTCCTAGGTATGCCACACGTTAAAGATATACCAAAAAATAAGGTATCTCCAAGGCAGCATCGTCTTGCGTATGCAGGTCTGACAGGAATGACTGTTAGTTGGAATACTTATCAGCACATCCAAAAACCTACAGTTTTTTATGGGAAATCACCTAAAAGACTTAATAAAATTGCTACTAGCCATGAGTCAGTCACTTATCAAACCTCGCTCACTTATAATAATCATGTTAAAATCGAAGGACTTCAGCCAGGAACAACCTACTATTATAGGGTTTTGCATGACAAGTCATCTGAGATATATAGCTTTACTACGGCAAAGGAAGCCGGGTCAGAGGATGAATTTTCTTTTGGCCTTGTAATTGATATGGGTACCATGGGTAATCTAGGGCTAAGTGATACGACTGGTGAGGGAGCTGGAGGAGCACTTACTCCTGGGGAGCAAACCACCATGCAGTCTTTAGCTCAAAACGTCAATCACTTTGATTTCTTGTTACATCCAGGGGACCTCGCCTATGCAGACTACTGGCTTAAAGAAGAAGTTCAGGAATATTTACCGCTTGATATAAGTAAAGGTTATCAGGTGTACGAGCAGATCCTCAATGCTTTCTACGATGAAATCCAGCCTGTAACCAGCAAAAGACCCTATATGGTTGGCCCGGGAAACCATGAAGCCGATTGTGACAATGGGGGCACCACAGATAAAATAAATAATGTCACGTACACAAATTCTATCTGTATGCCAGGACAAACAAACTTTACCGGATTCAAGAACCATTTCCGTATGCCTAGTGCAGAATCAGGAGGAAGAGATAACTTTTGGTATTCTTTTGATTATGGCTTAGTTCATTTCGTTCAATATAACACGGAGACGGATTTTGGTAATGGACTTAAGGGTCCCGAAGATGGAGGTATCAATGGTCCTTTAGGGTCTTATGAAAATGAGCAAATTGATTGGTTAGAAAAAGATCTTTCTTCAGTGAACAGGACAAAAACTCCCTGGGTTATTGCTCTCGGACATCGTCCTTGGTACGTAGCTGCTAAGAAGAGCGATCGCTGCACAACTTGTCAAGAAGCGTTCGAAGACATCTTGACAAAAAATAATGTCGACCTTGTTCTTGCAGGTCATGTGCATAACTATGAAAGATTGTCACCAGTTGCAAATAACGAAGTAGATCCAAATGGCCTCAACAATCCATCTGCCCCATGGTACATTTTGAATGGTATTGCTGGCCACTATGATGGTCTTGACTCTCTTGTTTATCCTCTTCCAGACTATGTGGAGTATTCTCAAGATACGGCTTATGGGTGGTCTAAGTTCACAGTTCACAACAGGACTCATTTAACTCATGAATTCGTTGTTTCTTCTAACAATACTGTTCTTGATACAGCAACGCTTTACAAGAGTCATTAAATAATCCCACCGCTATAGAATGTATTAATATTTTAATTAATTTTATCTATAAATATCAGCTTTCTAAGAAATTGTAATTTAACGTAGCAGGAAAGGCAATTGTCTCAACTCAGTTTAAAGAGCATTTTTTAAATAAAAATGATGTGGTTTTCGAAGTTTGCAAGCTGTGATTGACCTACGACTACTCTATTTCTTTATAAAACAGCTTTTACCATGATTCCATAAAAGATATCGAAACTTTGTGTCCGTAGTTTTGGAATGTAGTTTTAAATTGAAACGGTTTAAAAAATATATAGTTGTGCTTAATAGTGTTTATTTTATGTGATCATCGAAAATAAGTATCTGATATTGGCTATCATCTGGATAGTTGCATCCAAAGATGCCCGAAAACATTAACTCTGAACCCTCGAAAGATATACTAAATTTAAAAAAGTAGTGACCTTATGTATTAGTCAGGAAAATAGTTATTTGTTTTAGATTTACATTGAACCCATAAGAGTCATCTAAATAGCTGTCTAAGCCAATTGCGCTGTCAGCGAGGTAACTTTTCTCGTATCGTGTTCTATGATAGTTCGGAGGGCCGAGCCACTTGAGCGGAGATAATGAGGTTATGACTCAATCAACGTTTGCGGATTTTACGCAAGTGAAAATTGAATTTTTGCAATTCTAATTCACGTCTCGTCAAACAGAATCATCATCATTTCTCAGTCAGCGTATGTTTTTCATTTCCTGGAGCTCGAAAGTCTCAAGAACTAAGACTCTAGTGCTACATTAGCATGGGCCGTTCTCTATAATTTATTTTCAATCTTCACCTCAGCGTCGCATTATGCGTAAAAGCAGGTTAAATGTCATCGTCGGATTATCGTTCGGCCCGAATTTTTTATCGGTATATCAGCGTCATCTAAACTACAATATAGCAAAGGAGAGTGAAAAAAGATAAAAATATAAAAATCTCTTTTCCTTTAAACCAAACCAAAGAGAGAGAATGCTTTATAGGATATTAAACTTATAATATGCTGTTAATACACAAAGAAAACTCAAATGAGTCTATAGACTCTTCACAATCTTCTGATTTACAAGGAGATGATGCAAATGGTATCAAAGAATATAGAGCACAATCAGATCAACGCCCCTTCACGAATGACGCATCGCCAACCGCTAGCAAAACAAGTACAAGAACTAGGTTGTCTTTTAGACAGCAGGCACGAACGCTTAGTCGAGTGATTACAGGTGAACAACGACTTGAGGATCTTCAAGTTGATACAGAACTACCGCCTATGGGATCTGGTATTGATATGCCTCCAATTCCTGGAGATGAGAAACTTTACTTGGTATCATTTGATGGTCCTCATGATCCTATTCATCCTCACAATTGGTCCTTAACGAATAAAATTTTTATCACCAGTGTGGTCACTTTATTTTCATTTTGCAATTCTCTTGGTTCTGCTCTTCTAGCTGAATCTAATGATTCACTTAGAGAAGAGTTTCATGTAGGTTCTGTCGTTGCAACTTTAGCAACATCTCTTTATGTTTTAGGCTTTGCTTGTGGTCCGATGATATGGGGCCCCCTTTCTGAGCTATACGGGAGAAAAGCAGTACTAATTCCTTCTACCTTTGGTCTAGCATGTTTTTCATTTGCAGTCGCCACGGCGAAAGATTTACAGACTATCATGATTTGCCGATTTTTTAGTGGATTTTCTGGAGGAGCAGCTATGGTTATATCTGCATCTACTATTGCTGATCTCTTCAATCAAAAGTTCAGAGGTAGAGCAATGGCTCCCTTTGGTATATCGGTTTGTGGTGGTCCTTGTATGGCACCTATAATCAGTGCATTTACGGAGAAGAATCTGTCTCTCGGTTGGAGATGGAATGCTTATTGGAGTGGGATATCCGGTTCTTTTGTCTTTGCTTTAATGTTATTTTTTTTCAAAGAAACGTACCAGCCAATCATCCTCGTTAGAAAAGCAGAAGTCATAAGAAGGATAACAAAAAATTGGACCGTACATGCACCGCATGAAACGTTGTCCTTGACATTCTCTGAAATTGCTGTAAAGTATATTGCTCGACCATTTTACATGCTTTTTACAGAGCCTATACTATTTTTATTTGCATTATATGGAGCTTTCATTTATGGAATAATATATCTATTATTGACAGCAATACCATTAATCTTTTTGGGGAACTATCATTTTGCAATAGGTGTTAGTGAGCTACCATACATTTCTGTCTTGATAGGGTGTATTTGTGGGGGATTGACGCTCATCCTTTTCGATCTAAGATACAGAACCATCCTACAAAAAACCGGCTCCAATAAACCAATGCCAAAAGAGAGGCTTCCAGCGATGATGGTTGGCTCTTTTTCTCTTTCCGGAGGATTGTTTTGGCTATGTTGGTCTGGTGACTATGCGGATAAAGTGCATTGGATCGTCCCGACTATAGGTGGAGCATTTGTAGGTTTTGGATTTTTGTCAATTTTTCAACCCTGCATCAACTATATCGTGGATTCCTATCTTACCTATTCAGCTTCAGCTTTAGCTGCGATGACAGTCCTAAGATCAATTTTTGGTGGTGTTTTCCCGTTATTTGCACATGCAATGTTCACCAAGATGCATATTAAATGGGCCGGAACATTGTTAGGATGTATCTCAATACTTTTAGTGCCAGTTCCATTTTTATTCTACAAGTACGATGATAAGATGAGAGCAAGATCAAGATTAGCCACATTGATGTAATTTCACACATTTTTTATTGATATACGTAGAGTTTGATTAATAGAAGTTTTTAATAATATAATAATTTAGATACCCTATACACTTTTTCTATTTAATATCGGTCACAGATGTTTTTTCTTTGTTTTTTTCAAGTATGGAATTGGAGCTTTCTGACTCTTCTGGAGAACCTAATTCAGTGACATTAGTAGAATCGGATTCTTCAATAGTAGCCACTGGACCCTGATACCATTTACGAGCATCTATGACCCACCATAAACCAGCACCTATAAATGCAAAACCTAATATCACAACTGTGTAGTTCATATCTTCAGGCGTAACGGGCATATAGTTCGGGAAAACGAAAATGATAGAAACAAAGACAGTCCAAACACAGGCATAGGCCATTACGGGTTTACCTACTTTACCCATAGTGAATGGACCCCTCTTTACGCCCATTCTATCGGCATTGAATAAGAAAGCTGCAATGCAAAGAATATAAGACCAGTCAGTAGCAATTGCACATGCGGAAAAAATGGCATTCATTGCAATCTCAGACCCCAAGTTAATCAAGGACAATAAGCAGTTGATAAGAACCGTAAGCCAAACACATCTCAAAGGAACGTCAACGGTTGGATTAACATAAGACCAGAACTTGTGATAAGGAAGTCCTCTGTCACGGGAAAATGACCATAATGCTCTCGAAACAGAACAGGTAGCAACCGCGCCACAGAACCATACGATGACAAATGCCAACGATAAATAAGCTATTGCAGCTTCTTTTCCCATGGCATACAAAAACACTTGCACAATTGGTTGACCCGTAGATGTCGTCAATAAGTTACTAATATTGGTTCCCATAGTTAATGTAAACACAATAACCAAAACCCAACCTAAAAGTGCTGTTACGGTCAAAGCTGATGCGATAGCCAAAGGTGTATAGAAAGCAGCATTATGAACTTCTTCAGAAATCCTTGAAGTAGCATCATAACTGGTCATAACCCAAGAGACATTCAAGAAGCCAAACAAAAAGGCCCAGTTCTTCGAGTCCCAACCTGTGTTATTAATAATTTCAGTGAAAGTGAAAGAAGCGGTATTGATCTTTGGACATTTCACTAACAAGTGAATAATTAACGCTATTGTTGAACCAATATTCACGAAACAGTAGCATTTTGTTATTCTAGCTAAAACTGACCCTGGTAAGGTATTTATAAGACCATGCGTTATCATAACCAAAATAGCCACAGCCGTAATATGGCCCCGAGACGGTATATACGAGTAGTCAGATGCCATAGAAATAATCGACAATAACAAACTTGCAGCACCGAAATCAGTACTTGCAGCACCTGTGATGGCACCCACAAGATAGAGCCAACCGTCTATCCAACACATCAAAGGAACCCATTTTTTGGGCATTAAATGCAGTAAAGTGTAATACATTCCTCCTGACGTTGGAAAGCAAGAGGTGATTTCTGCAACAGACCACGCGATACAAAGACATCCTATCATTCCAACAAACCAAGTCCATACACATGCTGCTGGTCCACCAGCCCACAAAGGATACATAAAAGTAATTGAAATGGTACCCATGAGCCCAGAAATAGATAATGCAAAAGAAAAACTAGATAAAAAACTATAGTTTCTATCCAACTCCTGTTTGTATCCTAAGTCAGCAAGTTTGGTAACATCTTGAATCAGTTTAACATCAACTAAAGAGCTCCTATGGCTCTTTTCAACATCTAGAGCAGTCATTTTGCCTTATAACTTAGTTGCAGCTATCCTATATTTAATCTAGAGTCTTCTGAGGAGTCTACACCTAAAACTACTACTTAGAAAATATTCAAGTATTTCCTACTGTCTTTATTTGAGTGCTTCAAAAAATTTGACGATAAGTTTTTTTTTTCCTGATAAGCAGTCTGGTTATCATGACTCTATTGGGCCCGCAGGTCAAAGGCTTTGGTAGGCAGACTGCATGTGACCACAGTACGTTTTAGTTTTCGTTTGACGTGCCGTAGACAAAAGTGATCGGAACTCGGATGATCAACTCATATTTTACCCCAATCAAGTGCGACTTTAAAATCGGAACTTAGATAATATTTGAATAGTGGGCTCTCATTGGACTTCAAAAAACACATATATGAAACTAATGAAGCTTTACATCAAGTGTTTGATATGGTAACCGCAAGGCGTCACAAGAGCAATAGAAGAGCATATCGATAGGAGGTGATAACAGGTGACGTATTTATCAAATACTTGTCAACAATTAGCTTCCGAAAACTAGGAAATATCGTGCAACCTAATGCATTTCATATACTGTTCTGGAAAAACTTAGCGTGCCACGACCAATAGTCAATATGCTATGAGGGCCAATGCGGTCATGGAGTGTATATAGATATATATATCCGAACCCTCAAGTGACTGTTGAAGGACTTGCAAGGGAGTTCTATACCTAAATCATTGACTGCGAGACCCTCGATATTATCAGTATCATATAACCTTAAATAGGCGTTAAAATACTGATTAATTTTTTGATAGCTTCCAATCTATATACGCGATACAGGATTTTCAGTCCTCAATCTATTATTATTTTGAACCTCATAGCATATCTGCGTACATTTTTCTGATAATCTTGAAAGTTTTTGTAGAGAATGGTTTTCTAATCCATGATACTAGCATCAATAGGAAGTCTTGCAAACTAGGTCGTTCGAAGGTTACTTCTTTGATACGCAATTGAATTAGCGGTCATGGCTTTCTTTTTGAAATTATGGAAGGTAGATAAGCAGATTTGGATATATTTTTCAGTCGTATTCAAGCCAAAATGCTTCAGGAGTGGTACAGCAAATGGCAAAATAAAGAGTTCCATTTCCTCCTGATCTATCGAGTTGAAGAATACACTAGGATTAGTCTGCAACTGGAAGCTTGCTTTGAGTCATCTCACTAAGCTTTTCCATTGATATCGTCAGAACGCAGTAAACCATATATGAGAGACAGCTTTGTAGCTACCTGAAATTTATCACATATGTATTCCTGCCCTTAGAATCCTACAGGCGTATTAGCTGTCCATCCTAGCATACTTCTGACAATCTGTTTTTTCTTCATAAAAAGGTACACGGTGTCATGATATGTGGGCTAATAAATCATAACCTTCTCAAAAGCTGTACCATGCAATAGCTACGTGGGCTGTGAAATAATTCATTTCTCTTTAAAACTTTAATGACTTACTTTTCCAGTTCATACCGATCCTTATTTAATTGAATGCAGTAAATTGGGGCATTTTTATATGATTTCGCCGCCAAGAATTGCTAAATGTTCTTATCTTCGTAAATAAAATGCTACATGTTGGCACTGACTCAATTTCACATACTACAGCTCAAGGTCACAAGACCTGTAGGATATAAAGCAATATCTTTGTAATCTGACTTTGAGTGCGATTTGTTTAGTTTTAAACTACCGTAAAGCTTATGATCATGTGGTAATGGCTTGCGAATTCAGAATTTTGTAACTATGAACGTATAAAAGAGAGGCGTAAGAAACAACCTAACTATTGGCCACTCGAATTTGAAACTATAACTCCTTAATGAATCACACATATCTTCAATCCTGCTGTGGCATTACTTACTAATCTATTCTTATCACCAATTTGGCTCCGCTGATCCCACCACTTCTTATAATCTTATGGGCCTCATTAATGCTCGATAAACCACCTGGATGCACAAGGATGGGGATATGTTTAAGAGTGTACTTATTTATAAGCTTTTCCATTTGTGATAAAAATACTGTAGTAGACTCTTTGATTCCTGCGGGCGCTGGGTAAGTATCACCATTAGAATAGACGACATCCCGCCCGTTCGCAGTGAATGCTCTTGTCATCGTATAACTTACATTAGATTTTAAACTTTCGAGATGGGCAAAATCTTTAACAATCAATGAATCAATTTTTGTTGGCAGTGAGTCTGATACACAGTCTATAACTGAGCGTAAAGTAGTTTCTCCTCCGACTGTATGTAACGCAATTGTTATATCAGCGTCAATGGCTCTTACTTGTTGCACGAAGTCAGCGTCATGGTAATCTACGAGAAAATCAGCTCCAAAACCCTTCATCAAGTTTTTATGCTTCTTAGAGGCTATGGAAATGACCCTCCAACCAAATATTTTGGCCACTTGGGTTGCAATCAAACCTGTTGCTGTCGATCCTCCATATATCAAAAAAGACTTATCTTGAGGTTCATCAAAAGATCCTCCTAAGGTATGGAATAAACTGACCCCCATAGTGACAAGTGTATTAACTAGAGAACAGGCACCTTCAAATGTCTTTACCTCGCTTGATGCAATGTAGTCCAAACTACCTAGCTGAAGCAGATTAACTTTAATAGAATAGACTTCCTGTACCACTGCGATTTTTGAATATGCCCCCTTAGCAGGTGAGGTATAATCACCACCATGGATGAAGCTGGCAATGAAGTCTCCAGGCTTAAATCTCGAAACATCTTCGCCAACCTTTAAGACTTTACCACTAACTGCAATCCCAAATACCGATCCGTCTGGAGACCAATTTTGATCTATATGGTAGTAATCCACGGCATTTATAGAGGCAGCTGTAGCATCAACCAAGATTTCATCTGAATATAATGAAGGCACTGGGATTTCCCTAACCTCTAAACCTTTGATTTTGTTATTTAAAACAGCAGCAACAGTCGTCCTGGGGACTTGAATCATCGCCTAAAACTTTTTCAGGAATTGAGAGACTAAATGCCTTCAGTTCGCTTGCAAAAATTACTTGACAGAGAACACCTTTAAATATCCAATGCTGACAAATTAAGCAGGATCCTAAAAATGGTCAAGACAAGCCACATGTGATACAAACGCTGTATTGGAAAGTATGGATTATTAATTCTTCGAAAAGTGATTTAAATCGAGTCCGTTTTAATTGCTGACACTTTGATTATAGGAAATACTTAAGTATTACACCCAACAGCGTAAGAATGCCAGGGCCAAGTTTAACATTTTGACTCTAAGAATTTTACATAGAGATTGAATTGGATTTTCGGTTGAAATACAATTTGATTTACATCTCCATTCTTCGGAAACCTATTCTTAGGAAACAAGATCACAATGGCAACCTTTTAGTGCTTATGATAAATTGAATTCATTTCTTGTGTCAGTGATCAAAAAAACTGATTCGCGCTTTCTTCAAGAATTATAAGAAGCACCATCCTGTTATTAACGAAATGAAAGTTTTGAGTGACAAAAGCATTGAGCAATATCTCAAAAGCTTGAACTATGAAGGTTTGAAAGATTTTCAAGTGGTATTACATACAGCATTGTTGGAATATAAGGATGATGAGTCTATCATTCCTCCGAGAATTGTGACCAAACGCGGCAAAGCTACTCATATTTTTATGCCTCTGGTAGGGTCACAGGTAGGTATTAAGACTCTAACTGGAACGACCAATGGATTCAAAGGAGCTGTAACAATACTTGACGATATCGGAAATATTAGAGGAATCTTAAACGCAACGGTCTTGACTGCATTTAGAACTGCATTGTGTTCAACGTTGCCTTTATCTCGTGTGTTCCATTCTAGCGGCGATCGAAACTTGAAAGGTACCAAAATATTGGTCTTTGGGGTGGGGTTACAAGCCTACTGGCACATAAGGTTGACATTAACAATGTATCCTGATCAATTTGTCGAGGTTGTTGTTTGCAATAGAACATTATCGAAGGCAGAGACTTTTTGTGAGAATCTATCGAAAGAATTCCCCGATATTAAATTCAATAGTCTTGCTTTAGATGATGAAGTCGCAATTGAAGCCGCGTGCTTGAATATTTCCATTATTTATGGGTGTTTGCCTTCGACTAATCCGGTGATCTTGAAGCGTTACGTGGATAACTGTCAGAATGGCTCTCTATACATTTCAGTCATAGGAAGCTATCAGCCCCAGATGACTGAGGTTGACGGCCTGGTTATAAAAGAAATTTTGCAAGGTGGAGGACGCATTATCGTGGATTCGAAAGAACATGCTTCACACGAAGCCGGAGAGCTCATCCAAAATATGGTTCCGATTGGAAAATTAGTTGAAGTGAGTGAATATACATCTAGCGAGGATATATCTGTATACAAAGGGAGCTCCAAAATTGTTCTTTGTAAACTTGTTGGCTTAAGTATTATGGACGTTGCTATAGGTTCAAAACTAATCGATGACGCTGAGAAAAGGAACGATGGAATTTCTGTGGATATATAGACAATCTATGAGGTACATTTTCTCAAAGGTGATACCTGAGAGAATCCAAAAACTTAAAGGAAACGCATCAATATTCTAGTTCTGGTCACTATCGAATGGCTTGAAGTTTTATGTATACTTAACCTAGCTAATCAGAATCTTCCCTATACTCTATTTTTCATTTCTTTCGTATCTATTGAATGATCGGTCATGAATACAAGATTAATGTCATTCTATTTTAAGCGTCTACGTAGCAGAGCCCTTAATTTACGATCGCCAAGCTTGCGTGCAAAGGTACAATATCAAGTCATCAAGAGGAGTCGCCAATGATATATCGAGCAACAAAGCAAATTAAATAAGGAATCTTAGGAAATCTTCTCCAAGACGTGCTTTCAGAATCTCCAGTCATCAGATTTTGCCCTAAAGATGAGGTTGTAGTATCTGTGTTCAAAAAAGAAAAAAAAAAGGTTTAGATCGATCATGATCAGTCGTGAAAAGCGGTGGTATCACATATATCGCTAGCACTTTGATATCTCTGTACATCAAGTGGATTAAATGTACAAGTCTTTAATGCTGCTCTTTGGCAGTTGAAAAGATCCTTGCTATGAAAGTCGTCTTAGCTCCCAAAGCTGAAAGCTGCCAAGGGTCCTACTTTGCAGCTGTCTATAAAGGTTGCATACCTTATATACAGACCGCGAAATCTAATATTAGCAATTCATACCAAATTGATAACTTAAATTTTGTAATGTGGAGTATTCTAGTATTCAATAACATCAGCCTGATGGTTAATTTAAGAATACTTCCTTTTGCCAAGCATGAATTAAAGAAAAACTCCAGATAAATTGAAGGTTTAGTTGCCAAACCCCTGCATCAGGGGTCTCTTTTATCTACAAGCTGATGACTATTTGAAAACTGAATATTTCTAATTTTAGGTTCTTCGGGAAGCTCCAAAACTATATAAGAGACCATATTTATCATACTTGGAACAATCGTAATATCATTATTAAATATCAATTATTCAAATATAATCATGAAATTTGCATTAGCTTTTACTATACTGTCTATCGTCGCCAGCACCATTGCTAGTCACCTTCCAACGAAATGTGATCCAATCAGTTTTGCAGTAAAGGCAGTTTGCTCCGGTAGTGACCTTGACAATGACTCGATCAAGAAAGTAGATGCTCATCCCCATGTATTCACCGTTGGTGGTGATGATGGTAAAAATATCATCTTGACATTAAACAAAGATTGCACTTTAAAGGACCAGGATGGCAGGGGAATTTACCTCAATCCAGACACTGGAGACTTTGGTAATGTTGACCCATGGGGCGAACAGGACCCAACAAAAGGTTTCACGATTAAAAATGACTACCTTTACTACAATTATAAAGAAGGGTGGAGAGCTTGTCCTTCTGCACCTAATGTTTACTCATTGGCTAAGAATGACTGTATCGGCGGAACAGACATTAGGTTACAAACTTTTGAAGTGAAACCTCTTTAAGTAATGGATTCATATTCTACTCTTTCCTTTTTCTTCTTGAATTGCCATTTTTTTGGCCTGCTTTTTTAACATTTATGAATTTTACGTTTCTTGTTTTCTTATCAAAATTGTTAGTTTATAATGTAAAGTATGCCATTATTACTTCAAGTCTCAAAACATATATTTGATACTCCTTCAAGTGGCCTTATTCTACACCATTAAAAGCGTTATAAACATCTAATACTTCTTCTACCACCTCCAGTTTGTTCTCTCTCTATTATTATATATGCAGTACATTCTGGCTCCTACAGTATGCGTCATCTACAGCATCTCCAAAAACGACTTCTATCACGTGATTGCGCATTTGTTATCTGTATTTCAAGAAAAGTATTATATAACAGAAGTGAATAAGTTATATGCGTATCTCGTAAATATAAAGTTGAAAAAGTCATTCAAGCCTTCGACTTATATTGAAGTTCAATGGATCTATGTGATTGAGAGTCACCATCATCTCGCAGTACGCCATCTAAAACTTCTATATTTCCCCTATGTTCTAAATCCAATTCTCTAAGCTTATTGGCGTATTCCCAAAGAAGTTCAGATCTATATCCAAACTCATCCAATGTTTCAGACATCTCATACTCATCCATACCCATATTTTCACCTTCCTCAGGTGCCCTCAATTTAAGTCCCGGAATGTGATCGACGATGAACAAAATGATCATTGTAAACACTACAGTCCATGCACTGATTGCAACCCACGCTGCGATCTGATAACCCAACTGTATCCAGTTGCCATCAACCCATCCACCATCAATCTCAGTAACACCATCGTATCCGGCAACCGTCTTTGTAGCAAAGATACCTGTCAAAGTACCGCCAATGATACCACCAAAACCATGAACAACTCCTGATCTACTGTAATCATCTATGCCAGTCCATTTGTTGAATGATAATAATAAGCGACATAATGCTGCATTTATGATAGATGTCACGGCGGCGGCCCAGGGCCAGTAGAAGCCACACGATGGTGTAATATTGACTAACCCAACAATAACACCTTCGCATGCGGCCTCCATAGAGTACTTTCCTGTGAGTAATTTGTCCACGGCTGTGTAAGTAACTGAAGCAAAACTTGACGCAAGAATAGTGTTGAGGAAGATGTACCCAGTTCTCACATTGACGCTTAACAAGGTACCCGAATTGAAGCAGAACCAGGCTGCCCAAATTAAGGTAACGCCAATAAAAGTTGTCACAGTAGAATGTCCTTTTTCCAGCTTAACATTACCAACACGCTTTCCTGGCATACCCCTTGGGCCTATATACCATGAGTAGCAGAATGATGCAATTCCTGAAGCAATATGAACAGGGCCACCTCCTGCAAAATCCAACGCACCCAAGTTGTACAACCACCCATTCAACCCCCAGACCCAAAAAGCGAGTGGGCAGTAGATAACAATGGTCCACATAAATGCAACAACCTGAGAAGGAAAGAAACGACCTCTTTCTCCTATTGCACCGATGAAAATCTGGACTGTTGCTATTGGGAAGAAGACATTAAAACAAAAATTTATCACAGATGGCAAGTTACCACCCTCTGATAAGGGGCCTGCTTGTTCATTATAAAGAGCAGCCAGATGAAAGTCACCTATGAGTTTGGATGTTGATGTTGGTGAGGTGGCTAACGAATATCCCAATAAATACCAAATTATCACAACATGACAAGTTGTCATGTAAGACTGAAATAACACTTGTACCACATTTTTTCTTTTTAAAAGCCCCGAATAAAATAAACCAATTGCTGGGGTAATAAGGAAGACACCGAAAGAGCAAAATAAGATATAGGCCATGTCAGTGGGAACAAACGTCGATGTTTGCTTCTCCAAGCTTTCCGCTCGCTTACTCAACATGGAATTCGCAATTTCGTTGATTACTGGCATCTTTCTGATATTCTATTTCCTACTGATCTACTCCAGATACACAATGACTTGAAGTTATATATGGTAATTAACGTCTATTAATTCTTTATAATTTCATTGAATATAAAATTAAATCTTATCTAATATGATCATCGACGCTCGATAAGGTTATCAATGTTCTTAATCCTCCATTTTTTTTCGCACCCTGGATATATTATCTATTTTAGGTTAATATATGACTTTATCAATTAGAATCAGGGCATGGGCTTATTATTTATAAGAACATTGTAGTCAAAAATTTCTCGGCATTACGCTGGTTAGCGAATGTGAGCCCGATATCGTTCTTATAGCTTATCGTCAAAAATACCTAAGTTACTTGAATTATTATGTGGAGGCGGCAAAGTAAATTCGCATATGAGAATAATGCATCAATTTAATAACCATTCAGAAAGAAAAGAAGTCGAATCCCCACATCTTTAAGTTTAAGTAGCTCTGTAATCCAAACAGTTAACTAATATATTATGAACGTGTCCAAAATCTAGTGATCTTAAAAAAGAAGTACAATCGTGAAGATTATTACTCTCCGCATTACTATATTAGTCCTCCGCTGGGAAACTTAAATAGTTATTATAAATAAGCTTCTATTTATTACAGCAAGTGTCTATGGAAACAGGTAACTAGATGCTATAGAATTCATTGATATTTGGCTCAGGTCTATTGATGGCTTATAAATCCTAAAAGTTCAAGATCTTAACTTTCTTTGAAATTGAAATTATTTGAATATCACCAAGTTAAGTAAGCCTTGGTTGAAGCTTTCATTGATTTTCTATGGACCTTAAAAAATTGAAGGCATGAAATGGAACCACTTGCGTAGTGTCTATTATCTGCTCACTATCGAGAAGAGGTTCAGTATCCGAGTTTACCCATTTCTCCTATGCGCTCAAAGATTCCTCTTTTACGTAAATATGGATCTATCCCAATGTAGTTGTTTGCTAACTGAATACCAATCTTTATTCTGGCTTCTAAAAATTTATCAGATTCAGATATTGTTTTGGATTCCAACCAATTAATAGTTGCCTGAAGATATGACAAGATTAAAAAAGACCTCTGTTCTGAGAGTATTGCATAATTATCATCCTTTGGCTTTTCATCGCTATCAGAATGTGTTGGATTCTCATACTTCATAACAAAGGCGTCATTACCGCCAAGATCTTTTGGTATAAACTTTCTGTCGATAAAAGCTTCTAAATCTTTACAATTCTTCGTAAAATGAACCTTTGAAGCAACAACTGGGTCTAACCAACCCCTGATCACTTTCCAAACTGCATTGAATACCCAAGGAGCATTATGCACCCATATAGCACCCAAAAATTCTGGATAATTTGACTCGAGAGCACTAGCTAGAAATCGAACGGCCGAAAGATCAGCATTTCTCAAACTAAAACCTGTCATGTCAAATAAGATGCAACCTCTATCGATGTTGTACTGCAAAGGCTTTAGTTCAAGTCTAATCCACTCAATAATAACACATATAAACTTTTCAAAGTCTTTTTCAGTACTATTTTTACCGATGTGGTCCTTAACGTGAATAATAACAACTGGCCGCCCCAACTTATCTTTACCACGGAGATATGCTTGATTAATTTTGAATGCCTCAATGAAATCAGGATTCTTTCCACTGAAATAGACTTCAGCGTCACCGCCGAAGACCCATTTGTCAACAGGGTGGGAACGAATTCGCCAATTTAAGCTTCTCGAGAGCATTTCAAGAGTCTCGTCAACTTTTTTTTTTCTTGCAATAAAATAACGATTCAAAAAACTATCAAAAGAATCGTTTCTAAGCAGAGCAATAAAAGCAATATACAAATCAGCAGGTTCGAATTTAATTAAAGCTTTATGGAAGTCACCTTTTGGAAATAGCTTGGTCGCGTCCCCCATGTCAAGGTTCATAGCTTTAGTGATGATTCCATCAAATCCACCACACCCTTTGAAAGCCCTCTCCACACTATCCGAGACTGTTATCCCATAATTTTTAGTTTCACTGGACTCGAGGTCAACTTCATCAACAGAATTCTGTATTTTTTCGTTATTCAAGAAGCCTTTGTGAACTGAGTCAGACCCAACGAAATTATTACTATCTTGGATATCCAGTTCTATGTATTGGCAAAAGCCGAAATAATTGAAAAGATGTGCATATATTTGCTTGAGAGAAATTTCTTCCTCTCCTGTATTATCCCAAGCTCTCCCTAAAGTATTTGTATCAACAGTCATCCTTTATCAACAAAGAAACACAGTCTTTTTCAGTATTTCTTTCTTACAAAATAAAAACTACTTGCTTGATATATTAAATTTGAAATCGATTCGTAGTTATAGGCAATTGTGTCGCCGATTACTGATGTTATGCTGTACACCTTCGCTCTCTATTTACATCATCAAATAGATCTTTACTATATTTGGTCGGCGTCGCGAACTATAGCTCATTACGCGAAACCAGAATTCCACACAATTTGTACCCAGTTAGAGCCATTCTAAAGAAAACAGGATATCAGATTCAAAGAAAAGAATTTGCTCTTGAATGAAAAACAAGGCTTTGGATTTAAATTCAGAACAATGCCTGCCTAGAGATAAAACGGTTGTTTATAGCAAGCCCAGGGAGGCAACTATTGTCGCGTAAGGTAGAAAAATACTTATATAAAGCTCAAGAAACCCCGTTAAAATTAACCTTTGCTTATAAGCTAAAAATTTACTACCTGACATCATCAATCAGGAATTGTTGACTTCAGCATATATATAAATTAATGACAGTTGTTCTCGTTTCAGGGGGCTCAGGTTTCGTTGGTAGTCATTGTGTATACCAATTACTCGAGAGAGGATATGAGGTTCGAACCACAGTTCGTAGTACTGAAAAAAAAATTGAATTGATAGAGGATTTTTCGGAGCGTAGTGGTCTCTCGTTTCCAAAGCTAAACTTGCAAGTATACGTTGCAGATTTATCCTCAGATGACGGATGGGAAGAGGCAATCGACGGTTGCGATTATGTACTACATGTAGCTTCTCCAGTTCCTAAATCAGCTACTAAAGATCCGGACGATTTGATCCAACCGGCAAAAAAAGGTGTACTTAGAGTTTTAAAGCTTTCACAGAAAAAGAAAGTTAAAAGAGTTGTCTTGACATCATCCTCAGCATCAGTTGCTTTTGCAAAAGGATCGAATGATAAACTACTTGATGAAAACGATTGGACGGAATGCCTGAAAGGTTTAAATGCTTATATTTTGTCGAAAACCATTGCTGAGAAAAGTGCTTGGGAATTCATTAATGGGGATCAGAATCAAAATTCAGAACAGCCATTAGAACTTGCGGTGATGAATCCTCTGGCGATCTTCGGTCCTTCGATAATAAAAGATAAGAAAGTAAACTCGGGAACGTTTAATTTCTTGCAAGTATTGACAGATGGTACCCTCAAAAGAGGTTGTCCAAAGATTACATTATCTGTGATCGACGTCAGAGACGTTGCCAAATATCATTTGGAAGCAATGACAGAGCCAGCGGCGAAAAGTCAACGTTTCATTTTATGTACACGTAGCAATTGTTTGTCTTTAATGGGAATAGCAGATATACTTCGCTTTCGAATCCCCAAAAAGTATTCAGACAATTTGCCGCACTCTGAAATCCCTTCTTTTATTATAAATTTCTGTGCAATGTTTTTGCCCATCCTTCGTGAAGTCCGCGATTATCTTCCTAAGAAGTATCTCCTGGCAGAAAAGGCTTATCGTACTTTCAAATGGGAGCTTCGCCCAACAGAAGATGCCATTATAGCAGGAGCGGACTCTTTTTTCCGTTCTATGGATGCAGAATAGTATCTTGTTTGTTGGCCATTGTAGAAATTTAATATACGTCATGTATACTATCCAAATTCCATTTCCACTTCTACTGACTCGCGGCTCCAATTACATTATCAAACTTTTATCCTAACCTTTGCATGGGCTGGGGAAATGAGGGATATAATCGTCAGGCACATTAGTATTGTACAATTACTTTAGCGTGTCTTGGTATACCAAGTCTTGGCCGGGCCATATTTCCATTGTAAAAGTCACGCGTCCTTGGTCTCCACATAAAAAAAAGTTTGATGTGCTACATCATAGGTGATTGAAATGTCTTTGGACCAGAGGCCAAGTATATCAATCTCATCTTTTTTTCTGATTCAATGTATTATCATAGCAACTTCCAGACACGTAAGATATTTTTTGGATCCCCCTCTGTCGGATATTCTCCATAGCTACCGATCTTGTTACAATTATTCCACTTTATCCAATTTTCTCCGCTCTACAAAAGTGACTCGCCGTGTTTGGAAATTTCTTGTTCATAATTCTCCAGCATTCATCAATTTTGGGACGGAATTGGGAGCCCGGCCAATAGAATTATCTTGTTGTACTCTTTTCCTCGGAATGAGTTTTTGCGATAAAAAATAATTTTCCGTAAGTCAGAACTACTCGTCCCTTCCAAGAATGACACCATGCCTTTTCAGAAGCTTGGCAAGATTTATGACCTTGGGTACCTTCACACCATCCTTAGTTCTATAATGAAGGTACATGTCTTGAAGAGACCTAGAGATCTCATCACAATAGGTGAACGAAATCGTGTATCATTCCAGGGCGGAATATTTATTTGAGCCGCGCAGGGCTGTCCGCCGCGCAGAATATTATTTAGAGAAATCTTTGTTCTCGAGACGAGTTTATTGTGGGAAGAAAAAAACGAGATCGCTGTAATTGTTTGAGACGCCTGTGGGGTAAATGTAAGCTAGTCATGAAATTTGTGGGGAACAGCTGGTGCATGAAAACAAACGGACTAACCACATCGAATTGTTCCAGATTACATGGGGTCAGCCGCTGGTGCGGACTATTGGGATATTCCTCATGGCATCCCATTTTGTTTTCTAATATAAATAGACGATAAAATCCTCCTTTCTTTCTCTTCTGATCTATATTACAATAATCTCACAATGTCTTCAAGTGAGGAAATATCCGCTAAGGTTGTTGAGTCAGAGACTCCAGTTATACAACATGAAAATGAATTAGTTGGTACAGCAGACACTGACCGTGTTGAAGCACCAGTCACTATGAGGGCCTACTTTATGTGTGCTTTCTCTGCCTTTGGTGGTATTTTCTTTGGTTATGATTCTGGTTATATCAGTGGAGTCATGGGTATGAATTATTTCTTACAAGAATTCGATGGAGGTAAAGCTGATCTTACGGCATGGAAAAAATCCCTTATTACCAGTATTCTTTCTGCAGGTACGTTTTTTGGATCGCTTATGGCAGGTGATCTTGCTGACTTCTTCGGTCGTAGAGTCACGATTATTGTTGGATGCTTGGTATTTATCGTCGGTGATATTCTTCAAACCGCTTCTTCATCCCTTGGGTTATTGGTTGCTGGTCGTTTAGTTTCAGGTTTTGGTGTTGGTTTCATTTCTGCTATTATCATCCTTTACATGTCAGAAATTGCACCAAGGAAGATTCGTGGTGCTTTAGTTTCAGGCTACCAATTCTGTGTCACCATTGGTCTTCTTTTAGCATCATGTGTTGATTACGGTACTCAGGACTATACTACCAGTGCCTCATATAGAATACCAATAGCTCTCCAAATGCTTTGGGCTCTCATCTTAGGAGTCGGTCTTTTCTTACTCCCAGAATCGCCTCGTTACTACGTTAAAAAGGACAATCTTAACAAGGCCAGAAATGTTCTTTCGAGACTTCGTGGACAGCCAGAAGATAGCGACTATATTACTGATGAATTGGCAGAAATAGTTGCTAATAATGAAATTGAAAAAAAACTTATTCCACAGGATAATTACTTCGATTCTTGGTTTGCATGTTTCACTGGTGGTCTTAGAAATCCAGCAGGTAATCTTAGGAGAACCATCTTAGGAGTGTTTTTGCAAATGATGCAACAATTTACTGGTATTAACTTCATTTTCTACTTCGGTACAACATTTTTCCAGCAGTTGGGAACGATCAGCAACCCATTCTTGATAAGTTTAATTACAACTTTGGTTAACGTTTGCTCTACACCAATATCTTTCTACACAATTGAAAGATACGGTCGTCGTACTATATTGATATGGGGAGCTGTTGGAATGTTCGTTTGTGAGCTCATTGCAGCTATAATTGGAACTGCTGCACCAAATAACCTTAACGCCATGAAAGCTGTGATTTCCTTCATCTGTATCTATATTTTCTTCTTTGCATCAACATGGGGTCCAGGTGCTTGGGTTGTCATCGGTGAAATTTTCCCATTACCTATCCGTTCAAGAGGTGTTGCATTATCCACTGCTTCCAACTGGTTCTGGAACTGTATCATTGCAGTCATTACTCCTTATATGGTTGGTTCGGATGAAGGTAATTTAGGTTCGAAAGTTTTCTTCATCTGGGGAGCTTTATGTGGTACATGTATCCTTTACGCTTACTTTTTGGTTCCAGAAACCAAAGGATTATCACTTGAACAAGTTGATCGTATGATGGAAGAATCTAACCCACGTAATTCAGCAAAGTGGAAGCCCACAACGACCTTCGCACAAGAAGTTGGTCTTACTGATGATGTTAAGCCAGAAGTTGAACACGTATAAATATAAATTTTACTTCCTAATGCTAGCTAATTTAATGTATTAAAATTATCGAGATTCGGAACAACGTAGTGTAGGCCTTTGACCAGCGCGGATATTCTGATTACTTATTTTTCGGAATATGTCCTGTATAATAGAATAGTAGTAATTATTATATGCTCTCTTATATTAAATATGTATTCCAAATATGTTAAGGAATATGAATGCATCTTCAAATGATTTTCATCATTCTTGAAAAAAAATTGCTAGTCACTCTCTAAAAGTGACGTTTACGCACTATTCCATACGTCGCCGAGATAATTGGAAAGCTCAACGAAAGGTTTTCCGAAACTAAAAAATTGGCCCTCAAGAGTATTGTCATCGTTACCTTTCTTACCGCCAATACTGGAGTATGCACACCAAAGATATGACTTACAATAACCGGAATCCATCCTCCAGCCTTCCTTAGGTTCTTGGCTATCATTTTCATGTAAAGTATCAGTTTTTCGATTGAAAGGTGGGATAATAGCATTCTTTAATCTTAAAGGATCCTTAAATAATTTTTCTAGGTCTGTTTTAACCTTCAAATGTTTAAATCTACTTTTATGTTTGAACTCTTCTTCATAATTTACTTCATCTGCCTTCCCACAAAATCTGAAGCCAGAATTCAACCATGCTATTGTTTCCCCATTGTCTTCTTCATTCAAATGGCCAGGATGGCAAGAACAAATTTCTTTCGCACGCTTTGGTGTTCCATTATCTTTTTTCATGTACTCAGTGGGAGTTGCTTCACCAACTGCTGCTGCGAAAAACTTATCAAAATGATACCTCTCATCTCCATCTGCTGCAAAAGCTAAAAAGAAAATTTCCTTATCTCCATGAATCCTTCCTGTCACGGGTTTGAAGAAATTGAGTTGAATCATCATTAAAATAGCATTGAAATGCTGATTTCTGTCAATCACAACAAGCCCACTTTCCATGTATTGAAACATGCCATCAAAAAATTCACGTCCCATTGTATAATTTGTCATTATGGGTATGTCAAAAACAGCTGAATCGACTAAAGATGGACTCAACTTTTTGAAAAAGGCAACATCTGCTTTGGGTCTAAATTCAATGGAGGTTCTGTCTTTGTAAAAAAAGGCCCCAGTTTCCTTATATCCTTTCAAATTGAAAAAGAACTCTGGATTTTTCAACAAGACGGTATCCGCATCTACCAAGATATATTCCTCAAAGGAGTTGAACATTGTAGCTAAGAATTTATTCCCAAATTTATTGAATTTGTTTCTGTAGTGAGAATGAACAACATTGTACACATTTACAAACCAGAGTTCTTGAACTGGTAATCCTTTTGCTTGTTCATTTTGTGGAAAAAGATGCTTAACCTTGTCGTATGATTTAGGAAATTTTTTTAAACCTTCTCTGGCCGCTTTAATGAGCCTTTGTTTAGATTCATTTGAAAGATTATCGTAATATACGACTTGAATTGGATAAATGTTTCCGAGGGCTCTTAATAATCTAATTAGTTTGACAGCTTCTGTAACATGTTTGTCACCAATTGACATTACAATTCCCTTGCCATTCATTGCATTTTTATATTTATTGAAAAAGCAAGATTCGCTTCCATAAGACTTGGGATGCAGCTTTGCGATACCTCTTCCATTTCTGGCATCACTATTTGTGGGTTCAAAAACTTTTTCGTCGTTAATGAAATCTTTCATTTGGGGAATTGTGAAGTACTTTGTTCCATCCCATCTTTCAAAAACAGGATAGCTAGTAGACAACCATGGATAAATCCTTGATTGCAAATTATCGCAATTGAGAATTCCATCTGTTTTGAATTTTTTTTCAGCCTCTGTATAGCTGAACGTGAAGCTATCCTTCTCAAGATTGGAACCACCATTTTCTAGATATTTTATAAGGCTCTTCTGTTTCTTGACGTGAGAATTAACAGCATTTAACTGTCTACCGTCATCAGATGTGATATAACATTTGTTGAAAATTCGAAGATGAGAAATGTAATCTATTATATTTTGCTCAACGCGCTTTGTCTTATCCAAGAACGCTTGATGTTTAGATCTAATAAGACTTTCGAATTCAGGATCAACCTCGTCAACCTGCTCTTTCTTGATGCCTTTCTCATTAGCAAATTCTTCTTTTGCGGAGTCCATGACTTTCAATCTAAATGGATCCCAATCAAACTCCATTCGGTAATCTAACGGCAAGTCTTGATTTGGATCAAGTTTCCAATTTTCATCTTTAGCATATAAATTTTTGAAATACAAATCACATCTCTCGTTAAACGATAATTTACCTAAAAGCCCTTCAAGATTATGGCCCTTGAATATTTCATCATAAACTGTTGAGTGAAAGTCTTTGCTTCTAACATCAGAGATTCCAGACTCCTCATGAAGTTTCTGAATTAGATAGTGTTTTGCATTAACAGGACCTTTCTGTTTATGCTTGTGCTTCTCCTTTGGTAAATGATTTGTTCCCTGATTGTTCGTGAGCCCTCCTGTAAGAGGTTGATAATAAAGGTCGTCACTATTGTAAGATAAATACAGGTAACTTACCAACAAAGAAGCCACTAAAAAGAATATCAAGACCAAACCTCTCTTCGATAAGGTCCATTGCTTGTTTCCATACTTAAATAGTTTGTACATCATTCAAATAGGCGTTTAGCCAGAACTGTCGACCTGAAGTCTCGAAACTAGTTCTTTTGACTATACTTCAAGGAGTGAAAATTTAAACGAAGTTGTGGTTAGCTCCGAAGCACCGACAGCCTTTGCAACCGTAAATTGTACGATGACGTATATCAGCTGTTGTAGCTTATGACCCGTTTTAGAGTCAAAAGGTATAATGTTAAGTTTACAATTCTATAATTTGTAGCTGTGTGGGTTTAACGAAGGAAACAGCGGGCTTTTTAACAAATCTTTAAAATTGGAACCACGTTCTGGTTACGAGCGCCCATTGAAAGATATAATAATAGAAATAATAATAGAAAAGATTGGTTAGTCTTGCTATCTAAATATATATTCCCATCAGACGACAGTTTTCCCGTAAATATCAAGAAATACTTTGGAGACTTTACAGGGACCCATATCTTCAGTTGTAAAATGGGGTTTTTTCTTTTCACTTCGGTCGTATATTGCAGTATTGCAAGTATCAGCTTCGCGTTACGACGCTTGTCAAGCGAGAAAATGTTCCAATAAGAATAAACATAAATAACGGTGAAATAACTTCCCTACTGCTTGGAATTAGTATACCTAATAAGTTAGTATCAATTTGAGGAGATATATGTAAGCACAATTTAGAAGGGTATATATAAAGCCGAGTTTGCGCCAAGACCATGTGACGCCACGATACGATAAAGTCGCAGCGAAAAATTATTATAGTGTACATATAAAGGTAGGTCTACGCACCGGTGTTTTTTTTACGTCGGAGCTGAAGAGCGCTCCGCTATTTTTAAAAGGGACAGAAAGCTTTCACATGACGTGCATAATATCCGCAGCTATTTCCGATGGATGCCATCAAATTCACATTAACTCAACGGCCCTATATATTGCAAGAGATTGCCTGCAATGAAAGAAATAATAGACATTGGCAAGATTAATTGAAATGACTAAAGATGATGAAGCTGATCAGCTAAAGAAACAAAAACGTATGTTTTCGTTTCTCCTACTGAAGAAAGTTCCTCCAGTACCATTGCAGGATGAAAGAAGACCCTTTCCAGAAAGCCGTGCCAACATATTATCCAAAATCTTCTTCTGGTGGATTAATCCCATATTGAAAGTAGGTTATTTGCGTACATTAGAACCCGAAGATCTCTTTCTGTTGACAGAAGACATTACGGTTCAATCAATGTACTTGAAATATAAAGGTCTGGTTGCACAACTTCAACATAAATTCAACGGCAAGCTTTCCATTACAAATGTTTATATTTTATCAATCATTGACACATTCAAGCTTGAATATGGGTTGGCATTTACATACTTAGCTATAGCGAGTTCAGCAGCTTCATTAAACCCCCTTCTTTCTAGGCATTTGATTGAGTTTGTTGAACTGAGAACAGGGGGAGCTGAAAAATCTGCGGGCAAAGGGGTTGGTTACGCTATAGGAACAGCAGTCATGATATTTATAACAGGGATATTACAGAACCATAGTTTTCAGAAAAGTATGACTGTTGGGGCAAAAGCAAGAGCTGTTTTGATTAAGGATATCGCTGAAAAATCTTTCCGATTGAGTGAGTCTTCAAAACACTTGTACCCAACTGGTAAGATAATGTCAATGATAGGAACTGATATCTCAAGAATAGATTCTGCATTAGGCTTCTTTAATAATTTGGCTACATTTCCTATTACATTTGTCATAGCATTGGTCATTCTTCTCGTTAACATAGGTGTTTCGGCACTTGTTGGCATTGCACTAATGATTTGCTTTTTAGTATTTCTATTTATCTGTACCAAAAAGATGGTCAAGTTTAGAAGAATTGCTAATATTTTTACAGACAAAAGGATTGGTTACATCCAAGAAGTATTGAACAATTTAAGAATGATCAAATACTACTCTTGGGAAGATCCGTATTTCAATGAAATAGAAACCGCACGAAAGAAAGAGATGCACAATGTCCTTAAGGTTCAAGCCCTAAGGAATTTCGTAATGGCAGGAGCCTTGTCATTTTCCAATATCGTTTCAATGGTCTCCTTTCTTGTGTTGTATGCAATCTCTGATGTAGGTAATATTTCCGGTATTTTTGCTTCACTCTCTTTGTTCAATCTTTTAGCTCAACAAATTTATATTCTCCCAGTCGTTCTGTCCGCCTCTGCTGATGCATACTTGGGAATTAAAAGAATTAGCAAGTTTTTAACATGTGAAGAAATTGAGCATAATGATGAAATTCCGACAGTTGTTTCTAGCAAGAGAAGCAGCAAATCTTCTCTAGACATGAAGGTTGCAATTGAAATTAAAGATGGCGAATTTATGTGGGAAACTTATGATGATACTTTACCTGAAAATGACGAATCTAATGGTTTTACGGGACTACATCACATTAATTTCGATATCCGTAAGGGAGAATTCATAGTGATAACGGGGCCAGTTGGATGTGGAAAGACCACTTTACTTAATGCCTTTTCGGGTTATTTGAAAAGTAGTTCTGGCAAAGTCCGCATTAATGGTAGTTTACTCTTTTGTGATCAACCATGGATTCAAAATGCCACAGTCAGAGAGAACATAACATTTGGGTCTTCGTTCGAAGAGGAGAAATATCGAAATGTTATTAGGGCATGTTGTCTTGAAGAAGATTTCAAAAACTTCGCAGCAGGGGATTTAACAGAAATCGGCGAAAGAGGTATAACATTGTCAGGAGGCCAGAAAGCAAGGGTAAACCTAGCTAGAGCTGCGTATGAAAACAGAGACATCATTTTAATGGATGATGTCTTGAGTGCTGTTGATTCTAGGGTTGGCAGAATTATCGTTCAAAAGTGTATTTTGGATTATCTCTCTGACAAAACAAGAGTGCTTGCTACTCACCAATTATCATTAATAGGTTCTGCTGATAGGATAGTATTCATTAACAATGACGGAACTTTAGACGTGGGCTCTTTACAAGTACTCAAAGAGCGGAACAAAGCGTTTTCTCAATTAATGACATTTAATGAAACAGAGACTACTACTGACACATCAGAAAACATAGAAGATATAGAAGAAGAAAATGATGACGAAGAAGATGATGATGATGAAAAAGATGATGAAAAAGCAACAACGAATGAGTTACCTATAAGCAATATGGAGGATTCTAAAAATGCACAATTAATTGGAAAGGAAAAAAGAGGTGTCAACAGGATTCCATTTAAAGTCTACAAAAACTTTATGAAGTTTGGATCTGGAAAACTTAATCCTATGGTGTGGATACTTGTGTACCTAACTGCCACTCTGTGTGCTGTATTTTGTCAACTTTTTTCCAACGTTTGGTTGTCATTTTGGGTTGATCAAAAATTCTCTTTAAGGCCGAACAGTTTCTACATCGGTCTATACGTGATGTTTTCACTTCTAACTTGTGTTTTCTTAGTAGCTGAGCTATTGAGTATCGTAAGTTTGAATAACAAAGCAGCCTTGAAGTTTCATCTTATGGGCATTAGAAGAGTTCTTCATACGCCTATGCTGTACATTGATACGACGCCAATCGGAAGAATTCTCAATCGTTTCTCAAGAGATACAGAAGTTGTAGATAATGAAATGGGAAACCAGATGAGATTGCTGAGCTATATTTTATCAATGGTGATTGGAACATTAATCATGTGTATAATTTATCTTCCGTGGTTTGCAATATCTGTCCCGTTTTTAGCTTTTGCATTCATATCTATTTCAAGTTTCTATCAAGCATCATCGAGGGAGATAAAAAGGTTAGAATCCGTACAGCGTTCTTACGTGTATTCTGGTATTGGGGAACTACTCAATGGTCGTCACACTTTAAAGATTTACAATGTCGAAGATTTGTTTTTAACGAAGTTAAGCAAAGCGATCAATAATATGAATGAAGCTTACTTCCTAACAATAACTAATCAAAGATGGTTAGCGGTTCAACTTACTGTCATATCAACCATATTCGCACTCATTATCTCATTCTTATGTGTTTTCTCTGTTTTCAACATAGGGGCTTCTTCAGTAGGTTTACTTCTTTCTTACGTCATCCAAATTTCTAATCAGCTAAACACATTGATGAGAGCAATTACACAACTCGAGAACCAGATGAATTCTGTTGAAAGGCTTAATGAGTACGCGATGGAATTGATTCAGGAGAACCCATATAAAATTGCACCCAACGAACCACGCACAGATTGGCCTGAAAATGGCGCCATTGAGTTTTCCAATGTCAGTATGACATACAGGACAGGTCTTCCGATGGTGCTCAAGGACGTCAATGTAAATATCAAACCTAGAGAAAAAATTGGTATTTGCGGGAGGACTGGAGCAGGAAAATCATCAATAATGGTAACCCTTTTTCGTCTTGTTGAGTTAGCAAAGGGTACTATATATATAGATGGTATCGATATCTCGAAGATAGGATTACAGGATCTAAGGATCAAATTATCAATCATTCCACAAGATCCAGTTTTATTTAAAGGTGATATACGTCGAAATTTGGATCCGTTTGGGCAAAGTAGTGATGATAAATTGTTGAAAGCATTGAAAGAAGTAAACTTACTCGATGACGTGGACTCGGCAAATTCTCTGAGTAAATTTGACTTAGACTATAAAGTTGAAGACGAAGGCACAAATTACTCGCTAGGAGAAAAGCAATTACTTTCTTTTGCAAGAGCTCTAGTTCGAAACAACAAAATATTAATTTTAGATGAGGCAACCTCTCTGGTCGACTATGAAACAGACCTGATTATTCAAAAAACCATTGCTGAAGCATTCAGTCAATGTACCATACTTTGTATCGCTCATAGATTAAACACGATTTTGAACTATGATCGAATCATGGTGCTCGATAAAGGAACTGTAATAGAGTTTGACACACCATGGAACTTGTATTGCAACGAAAACGGTGTTTTCAGAGATATGTGTACGAAAGGTAATATTGGTACTTCTTCATTTACACGAAAAGATTGATGCAAGACATTTTCGTCTTTTCTTTAGATACTATTTAGTCATACATGTCGTTTTTTTTTTTTTTAATTTTTTTGCAATCGTCTTCGACGAAAATCATTTCCATTTTGGGACAGAATAATTTTCTCTACTGAACATTAGAATGAGCATATTTCCTATTCGTTTTAGATAACTAAATTTGCTCACACGTCTTGAAATATATATATAAGGATGAAATCGTTGTAAAATATCTTTCTGTTTACTTGTAGTTAGTAAAACACTTATACTATGGGCTTTTTCAAAAGGTCAGTGTCTTATGAAGGCATGGATTGCCTTAAAGACATGGATAAGAAGGAATACATGGCAGCAATGCTGCTTCTGCAGAAAGAGATACCGTGGGCTGACCAAACAAGTTATGGTAAATATACGGTTTACTTTGGTGTCGTTGTAATATTCCTTGCAACGGTAAAATCTTTGTGGTATAGATATAGAGACAGAGCTTATAAACAAGGGAGAAGTCTTACATGGTTTGGATCATTATTAGATGTAATAATGTCATATCTGAGATACTTAGGCTATAAGCAGGTCCCTAGAAAAATACGTTATTTCACCTCTTTACCTCCGTCCTTGGGTTCGAGCTTGTTTTATTTCGCCAGCTCTTTATATTTGTTTTGCTATTGCTTAGTTCCACATTTTTGGTACAGAGACTGTGCTGGTTTTGGATCACCGCCATTAGCTGTTAGATCAGGTATTATGGCTACTGCTTTGACTCCTTTTATCTATGTTTTATCAGGAAAATCGAATGTAGTTACCTTGTTGACGGGCATTAGCTATGAGAAATTAAACACGCATCATCAATATGTGGGAGTATGTGCATTTATCTTGTCTATCATCCATACTATCCCCTTTATATACCAAAGTTTACATGAAGGTGGTGCAAAGAATTTACATGTACAGTACTCAACTAATGTTTATTACAGGACAGGCATAGCACCATTAGTATTATTAGGTTGGCTATGTATTGCATCAAAGGCTTGCATCCGGAATATACTTTATGAAGGCTTTCTTCATCTTCATTGGCTATGTGGAATTGCATACTTTGGCACCTTGATTTGGCACATAGATAAGAGCTTGGGTTGCGACGATTATATGTGGGGTGCTTTAGCATTTTGGGCTACCCAAATCATTTACAGAATTTTGGTGAAGACGGCATTCAGACCTAACAGTTTATTCATGAGACCAAGAAGGGCTCTCCTTCGAAAGATTAATTACAATTCATACGAAATTGTCATTGATAATACAAAGGGAAGCCTAAAGTGGTCCCCAGGGCAGCACTGTTTTCTAAGGTTTATTGGAAAGAAATTCATAGATAATCATCCATTTTCGATAAGCTCCATTCCAAGTGAAGATCAGAACGAAATGAAATTCATCATTGTGCCTAAGAAGGGCTTGACGAGAGATTTGTTTAATCAGCTTGATGAAAATAGCCAAGTGCCTAAAAAAGTTTACATTGATGGTCCGTACGGTGGATGCTCTAGGGATGTTACAGCTTTTGAAAACGTTATTTTAATTTGCACTGGAAGTGGTGTCTCAGCTACGTTACCCTTCCTATCATATATGGCTAATACGTTTTCGCAATCAAAGAATGAAAATATTACCCTTCCGCTAAGAAATATACACTTCATCTGGATTATCCGTCACCGTTCAGACTTGGATTGGATTGCGAGCGAGCTCAATAGATGCATCGATGTGCTAGATGGTTTTATTTCTGTTGATATCTACGTAACTCGGCCCGAAGAAAAAGAAGAGCACAACATAGAGAAAGAGAAGGATCCAATGAAAGCTGACTTAGAGATCGTAGGAAGTCCAACAGAAAAGATCCTGCCTTTTGTTAGCATTCATTATTTTAAGCCTTCAGTAATGAATATTGTTTCCCGATCTATGCTATTGAGGAGGAACTTCATTGCAAGCTCTGGTAGTGACTCCATGAGATGTGAAGTCAGTAAGTCCGTATCAAGGTTACAGGCTCATATATTCAATAATGATATAAATAAGGCTTTTATTGAAGAAATTTTTCTTCATACGGAAACATTTGGCTGGTAGTTATGTACTTATATAGGCATAAGTATTAGGAACATCCTTATGTGTCCTCATAATTTATTGATGATGCTCGCATTTAACTTTTCGAGCTTCATCCTCATTTAATTCAAATAAGAAATTGGCATGCAATACACACTCTTACTGGTATTTTGAAGTCTTTCATCTATTGTAAATCTGTAACCAAATTATATCAATGCAATCCAAGTGAGTTATTTTTTCATTGGCCAGATGTCGTAGAGAAATCCTAAGTACATACTGCCAGCGTTAGGCCCACTGTCCAATTAAAGGACCCTAGTATGATCATCGTCATAGCAAAACTAATACCTACCGAAAAAATTCCATACTTATAAGCGTCGAATCTCTTTAATCGAAAAAGTTCAACGACAAAAGCACTTACAGTCGTTAATGCTCCACAAAACCCATCGTCTAGCCCAACTAATATATGACATGCAATGTATTTATTCACTATCCTTCTCGTAGGGAAACCAGGCTGCTTTCCCCGGGAAACTAGTGTAAATACTGCTATTAGCAAGGTACCCAATGAATTAGCAATAAATGTCCCTAAAGGAAAATTTTTAATAACTGGGTTCAACCCTCTGGAGATATAGAATCTTAAAAGTGCGCCAAATGGTGCAAAAAAACAAGCAAATACCCAAGATCTCCACGTACCAACATCTTGGATACCAATTAATATGCAGATGGTTATGAATGCAAATAGACCGATAGCCATAGCTGTGCAATTCACTACCTTGAGCGAAGTTTTGCTAAAACGAGGTAAGTACGCATCAATAGACCAAGATGCGTGCCTTCCTAGCTGAAAACCCACGATAGATAATCCAAACTGAGCTATTGTAACAGAAAAGAACTGCACAACACCGTATCCTTTACTGGGATATTCGAATGGAGTTGGAGGTACTGTGTTTGACGTCATGTAGAATATCTCAAGTATCGCCGAAGGAAATGAAGAGAAAGCTCCACAAAATCCCGTAGTGATCCCAGTGTAAACTGCGATTTCGTTTCTCAGCTTGAATATGTTTGAATCAAGTATATCCTTCCAAATGTTATACGATTCAAGAAAAACACCCATGGCAACACATGCCCCAAAATTAGCCCAAACTACACCCAGCAAATAAGATCCAGGAAACGTAGTCAAAGTTTTAACTCCCTCTCTTGCCAATACACCCCAAATAGACCCATTCACTATATTCAACCATGTTGCAATATCCTGATCCCCATAGAGTATTCTATCGATGAGGGTTGGGCTAGCTTGCGTCTTAAAATCCTCAGAGATGGGCTCTTGAACTGATTGCAGCTCTGTGCTAGGTAAGATTTGCGCGGAATCACAGCTTCCTTCTCTTATGCTAACTAACCTAATGTGCCTTGTTGTAGATGCTGTATTTAATTCTTCCATAGTACTTGACTGCAGTGATCAACCCCACAAGGTACTATTTTCAAATAATAACATACAGTACAGATCACCTTCATAATAGAGAGAGCTATCAATCTCGATCATTATAAATATACAATTAGTAGCTCCCCTTGTTCAACTTGATCATCACAAGCTGTAAGCTGAGCTCTACAAGCTTTAGGGATCATTCGTGAATGCCAATTCAGCCGCTTTTTTATTATTCTCGAATCACAATAGGTGGATACGTAAGTGCGCACCTAATTTCCTAATTAGCCCTTTCAATGCGATAAGATTAAATATAAAAGTATAAATTTCTCTATGTATGTAAACGGCTTTAATTATTATAACCAATAATGTATATCCCTAATCATTACAATGAAGAGGAATGGGACCTCAAGGAGCAAATTATTAAGAAATATCCTTTAGGAACATTAATTACGTCGTCCAAAGATGGGGGAATAATTGCAAATCATATTCCTTTTTTCTTATTTCAAGATGAAAGTTCAGGCAAATACTTCTTACAAGCACATATTGCAAGAAAGAATCATCAGATACCATCCTTAAAGTCAGAAGATAATGCTCTTGTGGTGTTTCAATCCCACGACTCGTACATCTCTCCAAGTTACTATGCTACTAAGCAAGAGACCCATAAAGTGGTACCAACTTGGGATTTTGCTTCCGTACATGTGTATGGTAAGCCTGAAATTGTGGATGATGCACAATTTGTCAGACGGCAACTTGAGAACTTCACTAATCAACAGGAGAAAAAAAGGGCAGTTCCTTGGGCTGTGGATGAAGCTCCCGAAAAATATCTTAATATATTGCAGAAGTCAATTATAGGATTACAAATAGAGATTGAAAGGACTGAGTGCAAGTATAAATTTGAACAGAAAATGAAAAGAGAAGATATCGACGGTGTTATCGAAGGACTTGCCAAAGATAACTTACCAGAGGTCTCAGAGTTTGTGAAGAGCTCTAACAAAAAGGCAGAAGAGACCGTAAAGTCCTAGATCACATTTGACCCTCTATTTTCTATATAAGAGCTACATGATACAGTTGTATTACAGAGAGAAATACATTTTTGTTCATTCACGTCTTAGAGCACTTTCCACCCTTGTTCTATACATTAAGCTAGATGATACAGTAGTATAACAGAAAGAATATCTTTTTGTTTATTTAATAGGGAGTAAATCGACTTCCACCCCTAAAAGCTCCTCTTCCTCTTCCTCGTCCTCTAAAGCCTCCTCTGAAGGACCCTCGTCCACGTCCACCCATGAATCTCCCCCTACTATTACTCATGCCAGGTAAATTAGTTCTTTTAGCGCTAACTTTTAGTTCTCTATCTCTAAACGTCGACCCATCTAGAGTAGCAACAGCCTTATTCACGCCATCAATATCAGAAAACTCGAGATATGCAAAGCCTTTTGGTTGACCGGTGAATTTATTCATCAATATGGTCACTCTGTTCACAACACCAGCACTGGAGAAGTGTTGTTGGAGTTCTAACGGAGTTGAAGCATAGTCCACATTCCCAATATATATTGATCTTGAATCAACATCTTTCTTTTCTTCATCAGATGCGCTTCCTTCTTTACTCAATTGGGAATGTAATTCCCTTAATTTAGCTGCTTCTTTCTCCATCTCTTCCATTCTTTTCTTCACTGCATCTGCCTCTTCCACGTTAAAGGAGGTTGCTTGTTCATCGTTGCCATTCAAATCTTTTACATCTGAGGCTGGCTGAGACTGCTGTTCTTGTAGAGGAATCTCCTCGGACATGACAACTATAGATATTGTACCTTAGGTTTTCTATTTGAACTCGTCACTTACATTAAAATGCAGATAATCGTATTCATCGACTGGCATAGTTACGACATTACGACATATTAATTACACGACATTGATGAAATATATAATGATATATCAATGTGTCAAAACACACCAGGAAGGTTCCTGTCCCTATTTAAGGAAGCTATGATGTTACCAGTTTGTATGTTCCTTGGAGCGGTCGACAGTGATTTGTCTTTATTATTGTTGGAATTAGCATCCTTTTGACCTTCTATAGCGCCATATTTTCTTCTAAATTTTTTCTTTGCATGAGCAGGAATAAGTAGATCCCTATCTGATTTTAACATATCAATGTCAGTTTCATAACCTCTGTCATACATAGTAGGACCTTCATCTGTGAGAACCCTAATAAAGCTTGACTCGTCGTGTGGTGGAAGATCAAAATCTTTAGACAACAGGCTCGAGTCGCTCTTCTTTGGCTTCTCTATATAAGCAATAAATCCAAACAATATTCCTCCGAATATCACTATGCCCAAAATCACACCTATTCCAACGCTCACAAAGCCAAGATGTAAATGTATTGGTAAAAAGTCTTCATGGGAATTTAGCCATTGCAAATTTAAAGGCTTATCTAATAAGAATACACAGCTTGTCGATTCGTCGATTCCATCGCTGTTAAAAGAGGTACAACCATGTGACATTATCCTTACCTCATGATCTTTATTATATGACTCAGTTTTAACAGACAGTGACTCCAATCTCAACACGGAATGCTTATTTTTTTTCTCACGATCACAAGTCAAGACAGGACCACTTAAATTGGTATGTATATATTTGCTTTCACCATTGTTATTTCTGATAGGAGCGTCTTCTACGCAATCTAATAATGGCGCCAACTGATCATTTGGAATCAAGTGAAACTCAAAAAATTTATCAAGCTGCGCAAAATCTTCTGTTATATTGAAACTCTTCAACGATTCTGGGCTTGGGACTAACAAAGAATAACCTGAAGACAGAATATGACCATCAAGACCAATTTCTTTCATAAGCGATGGAAATCGCTGAATTAAATTTAAAATAGAAAATTTTTCATTACTCAAATCAAAAGTCGTTTTGACAAGATCTAAAAATGAAATTTTAAAGTCGTCAGGAAAGATTAGTTTATCTGTAACGTGTATGACACCCTCGTTAAAAAAAATATCTGAGTTGATCGGAACCAAAATTTTAGTATCATTCAAGGAAATGAAGTGCCTGTTGGAATTGTCGTCATAAGAGCCATTGACTAATACCGTATCTCCTTTCAAATTTTCCGTCAACAACGTACTGTTTCGATTGAGACCAAAATTAGAGTATATTAATTCTTCGACGAAAATGCCCTTCATGATTTTTTCAAATAGTTTCGGGTTGGACTTTAAATAACGCAATATTAATCCCAAAGATTTCCATGCTCCTCTTTCTTTTTTGCCCTTCAATGAGGTTTCCCCTGGTTTCTCATGTTTTCCGCATGGAAGGAAAACTGTATACCCCTTTTTATTTTCTTCTAAAGACATTAAATTGAACTCATTTAAAATTTCAATTGTACTCAAGCAAGATTTTTTATCAACTGCAACATATCTCGACAGTAGTTCTGCGTTGGATAGCAAATTTACTAAAGAATGACCAAATGAAGACGGCGGAGAAATCTCTTTATCCACGATATAGAAAATTGTATCATTAGCTCCACGAATTGGGCGGGTTAGTATTTTGATCTCATCATTCATAATATATTTAATTTTTTTATCGTCCTTTAAAGCTGAAATCTTGAGTTTAAAACAATTTTCACCAATTTTTTTATTAGAACACATTTTCGTATTCAAAAGAGCATCCAAGCCATTATTAATGTTTCCATCGCGTTTTTCGATATCAACTAATTCATCGACAAACTGATATAATAAGGATTGCTTCGAACTAAACGAGTTTGTGCTAACAAGTAAGCTTATTTCATCTTCTGCAGTATAATCATCTTGATCAATGTCAAGAAATATCGTTTGATTTTTAACGGAACCATCAATCAAGTAACCGAGAGATCTGAATTCTAGCTCCTTTACAAAACTTGAATAGTGGATAGCATAAAGTGCCTTACGAGGTATCATTTCTACTGTGCTAAGGCCAAAGTCATGAAAGAAATTCCCAGAGTTGTCGCTATGAAAAACATTAACGATACCATTAGCAAAAACAACGCTTGAGGTATTCAAAGACATTGATATTTTTCCATTCAACAATAATTGGTTTGTTTTTGGCTCAATAGTACTATTGAAACTAACTTTAGAATTTTTACTCTTATGGTGATTGAAACTGTTTGTGGTACCATTTTCACCTCCAATAAGGTCCGGAGACATTAAGCTCTCTAAAAGGTTCAAAATATCGACCCTAATTTCATGGACAGCTTTGCCTGTTATCGCAACACTCCTATTACGAATAACTTCAGCTAAGGAAGCATAGTATTCTATATCTAAATCAGGAAGGGACTGGCGAATGTAGTCATCGGTTGGCAAAATAAAACTTCTCGTGTTATTAAATAGCTCCTCACAAGAATTGGGAATCGTAATTTTCTTTTTCTTTTTCTTCTTTTTGTTCGTTTTCTTCGTATTCTTAAATTCATCATAAACATCATTATATGTTGTCTCATCGATCTCTGATACTTTAATGGCATCTGCTATGAGCAGCCTCGCCATATCCTTAATAAAAGAAACAGTCTTCCCATTCAAGGTCTGATCTTCGTCCATAAAGAAATCACAAATGGTATCCTTATCAGGAAGTTTTTCATCTATCCCCTGGATAAAGGAATGCTGATGCTTGGCATAAATATCTGGTTCAACGATAGCAGCTTTGCCTTCAACCAAGTATTCATGTTTTTTGACATCGGGAGAGACTTTTATAATATAAGGTCGTCCATTTACTTCGTATAAAGTCTCAAAAATGGCATCGGATTTATTCATATATCCCACTCTAAACTTCTGGTTAATGATGTACTTCGAAAGGACCTGTTCACTTGTTATTGACAACTTCAGAGCACCACGTTTCGCGTATGCCAGGTTGATGGGAGCCAACAAAGTAACATTCTCTAACTGGTTTAATAAAGGTATTAAGCCGTTTGTTTGAAGCTCTCTGAGAAAATATGAATATCCCACATCCGCCGAAAGTATATCGACTATGGTCGATGGCGTGGGTTGAGGTTCAGCTGTACTTGTTCGGCTCAAGGTACCCAGCAACACAGGCACTATCAACCACAAAAATAACACAGAGTAATTCCAAAGCATGGAAGATAGACCTTGTGTTATCAATGGATCGAATGCAAGATACTTGACGAAATGTGATGTTAATGAATTTAACTTCCCACTTCAAGTGAGTGTCTTAAGAAATTATACAATATGTAAATTATACTAACGACATGTCTTATCAAATGTCGTTGCGACATTGTCAGCATGTAGATTAAGAATACACCTCCGAGATCTATAGAATACACGAGTATCTTACTATACACTAATAATAGCCCAAGTACCTACGGCCCCTAGGACAAAAGAGATTGTGATGGCGAAAGAGACCAAAATTCTTTCAGAAGTTCCTATCTGTTCCCCACAAAGCTTCAAGTAGAATAAACAAGGGAGTATGATGCAGACCAAAAAGCATATAGATGCTCCTAACATTCCAATGATACGATCAAAATCAGGAAAAGCAATTGCTAAAAGTACGAAAAGTGCATTCACAAAGATCTTGTTTATAAATTGGCCAATTGATTTCAAAAAATTTATGAATTTAATATCGCTTGTGGTATCAACGCCGGTTAACGTATCCACAGCAGCTATGATCGGCTTCGCATTTAATGACGTTTTAGCCAATGGAATCAAGCATATGAGACCACTTATTAGAGGATAAATCCACTTTGGATACCCAGGTGTAAGAAGTACATTATTAGTGATCTCATTATTGCAGTAAGCGCCAAACATGAGAAATCCTACCAAACCCATTGTCGTATCTGTTAGTAAAGTGATACCAAAAGTGACCTTCAATGTTTCAGAGAATTTTTTGGGATGCCTCATATCACTCTTTAAACTCGGAAAGATGGCATGCCCACCAAAAGGTGCCAAGACAATACCAATAGACAATAGTAAATTGGGAAGTGACTGTGGCCACATATTTACTGGCATTATTTGAATGAGAGAGCCTGGGGAGGTGCTTTTGAAGAATCCACATATGAACACTAGAATGGTGATTGAAATGGTAGCCAAAATTCCTAACAAAGAAAACAACGACAATATTGGTAATGGCAAGAACGTGAATGGTGTCAACACAAAAAATGCAAGTATCTTGAACCTTGTAGTTGTCCAAAAATCATCATCTCCTAATAGGACATAAAGTGAATCACTGAACAAAACCACTAATGAAACACCTGCACCCATCAAATCGATTGAAAAAATTAAGGAAATAACAAATTTGGCTACAGAGCCGTACGCCGCATACCCTAAGTCTGAATATGTCATGATTGTTTCGTCGGTATCCATGGCTTTTGAAATTAAGCCTGCGCTCCAACAAGTCGCCAATCCACAAATCATCAAATAAGGGATTCCGATTGCCCAACCTGCTCGCAAAATACCAACAGGGAGAGCTAACAATCCAACCCCTATCAACACGTTAACTGAGTTGAAAATAGTCTGAGGAGCAGTTGAGCGACCTTCTAAGACTGTAACGATATTGCCCTCTTTGTCCTCAATTTGCTTAATATTAAACTGGGAGGGTGTCGTCATTAGAGATAAAGACGTCCTCACACTTGAAAATGAATGTGATGGATGTGTTTTCTTCACTGGTATAGGTGCATTACTGCCACCGCTCTGCGTATAAATAGAATTATGTCTTGTTCTCGATTGAAGTGCACTCAATACATCGTCATGGTAAAAAACATCATTATTCGTAGGAGGACTACCACTTCCATAACTTCCGTATCCATTTCCCATGAGCATATGGTTGCGCATGGAAATATCATGTATCACTGAACTCAAACGCTCACCTCTAGAAGCCGGAATAACCAATTCAGGGTCAAAGGTAATGTCATCCTCCATAGTGTCTGGTGACGTCGTGAAAAATGATCTCTTTTTGGTTATGTCATTATCCAACTTTGATGCTGCAAAAGATTGTGCTCTGGTAAAAGAATTTGCAAAGTTTTGAAGTGAATTAGGACCTTTGAAGGATCCAATTGGCGTATCTAAAAATGAATGTGAGGGTCTACGAAGTTGGTTAAGTGGAGTAAACTCACTATGCTCATCCTCTCGCGAGGGAGTCGACATATCAATCTTCTTGTTGCTCCCTTTTAAGCCTTCACCCCCCTCTACTTGAAGACAATGAGGTAATATGATTTTATCACCAGTTCGAAAATTATGCAGATGTTGTTTTTTAAATAACTTTTATTGATAGTGATTATGTAATATTTCCTACGCGATAAAGCGCTCCTTCCCTACACGATAAAGGAACTGGTCTCATAATTGATTGAAATGAATTGAACGTAACCTAGATGCTTATCCCAACTCCTCACAACAGAGTAACAGCCCTATGGCCCCAAAATATTTCTCGTCTGAGTAACTAACTTAATAACAGAACCCAGTCTGAAACAAAATCTGCAAATCCCAAAGTATCCAGGCTACTTTGTTTTGAGTACTTATTTACTTGGCAGACTAGTGTTGAGAAAGTATGCAAATATAATAATAGGTAATGTCATATAGAGTATATATCTAAAACAGAAAGTCGATATAATGTAGAAACAAGCTACCAGCACGAGCTGTGCCGCATCGATAACGTATATCACTGATAATAAATTGCTTTTGCAAAATAATTATTCTACAATAACTACTCTTTTGCTTATGGAACTAATATTGAATCGTTTACATAATTTGCTCTCAAGGTTGAATTATTTGAGTTTGTAAACTATGAACACACCAAGTCTAATGCTTTTGTATCGAATAGTAGCTCAAAAAGTTCATTTTCCTCTTGGTATATTTCCCAAATACCTTCCAAGTAATTCATTATTTGAAGCATAATATTTGAATTAATCCTGTTGCTAAGCATCTTGATTTTAGAAGTAAAGAACTGTCGTCTGTTGGACGTCACAGAAGTTAGGGCCGCAATCATCAAAGACCATACAGGGAGGATTGAGTCGTCATTGAATGGTTGGTCAATTTCCGAAATTAAATAATCAATATCATTTTGAAAATCCACCGCTTCGAGGTGTTCAAATAGTAACATCTTTTTCAAAAGTATTATAGACGGGATTAATATTATCTTAGCCAAAGAAATGGTTTTTTTATATTCCGTAGGGATATCTTGTATGGCAAAAATATTCAATGAATCTAGATTTTCTTTGGCATCTTCTAACATAGCCTGAAGTATTATTCTGTGGTCACAAGATAAAGGTAGCCACAACCTCAACAGCCAAGAACACTTGGCGGCTATTTCGAAAGCAAATCTAGAGGCAGTGTAAAGAGAAAATCTTCTTATCTCATTTTCTGACTTTCTTGAAATGATTTTGGACTTGCAAAGACTGAAAACTTCAAAAGGATTTGGAATATCCCTTTTAAGGGAATCATGCTTTCTAAAGAAAATGGTCATAGAGTAATTAAATATAAAATTTTCAGTCATAAATTCAATTAACGGCGACAAAGCCACAGATACATTCGAATCTTTCCCTTCTAAAACCAGACATATTTCTCCAGATGTACCTATACTTTGCTCCTGATAATTCTTTTGCAGTGAGTTTATCAATCTTCTCCTTACGATTGCACATGTAGCACTAAAGTGTGATGCACACTGGGTTGTATTAGGTCCAATGTGTCTGTCTCTTAAGCTGAACACCTGCAAAGTTTGAACAGCAACAAGTAACCAATCTTCAGACCCTCGAATAAATCCCTGTTTAATCTTTTCTATAAATAATGAAATTGCTTTTTTGTACCTTTTGCGAGCAATATTAACATACAGATGATCCTCGTATGCTAACATAGAAGCTCCGCAAGCATAAATTAACTCTTGAAGAATGGAAACTTCTTTCGCTTTTTCAAGGAAGAGCGTTGATAGGTAATACGTTTCTTGGAAATAATGTCGCGCCATAGATGGTAAAAACTTGTTAAGAAAGAAAGATGAAAAGACAGATTCTTGATCTGGTAAACCAATTCTTGAAATATATGAGGGATATGAATCTTTAAAAATATATTGTAAAAAATTCCCTTTAGTTTCCACCTTGATGTCAGTTGATAAAGGTGAATCTATTGAGATTAGATCAGGTCTCCAAGTTGATTTTAATTGGCTCAAGGTTGCATCCCTTTTACGTGGGCTTACTTCCAAATTACCTTTTTTTTTGGGTGATTTTCGATTTGGCCATATGCATGTCAATCTGCTTTTCTTACAGTTTTCACAACGTGGTTTGAGTTCATCGCACTTTATCTTCTTCTCTTTACATCTCATGCAACCAAGGAAGGATCTCTTATATTGTTTATGGGGCCTTTTATTTTCCACTTTGCCTTGCGATAAACTAAGAACCAGTACATACTTCCGATAATTCTCCTTCGATTCCATACTTGAATTCAAGCTCATTAGTAAACATTATACAAATCTTGAAAGATACACGGTATCATTTCATTCACAATATTGTGAGTGATATATGAGCTAAAATTATTTCATTACAATATTTATCACGTGACCTCGGGATCTTGCTACAACGATTAAGACGTGCTCAATTTTTGCATTTTTTACCATACTTCGGTTTTCGGAACTTTGGAAGGAGCAATAAATGAATGACTTATGGCATTATTTTTTAATCCCCGGTCATTTTTTGTAAAAGCGCTGTCTCAGGTCTCATGCCGAAAAGTGTTGCTCATGCAAATCAGTCTTTCGAAGTAAGCCGAACGTGCATGTTGAATACTGTATACAAGAAACTCGTATCAGGTCCTATCACAAGAGCCATTTGCAATTGCTTACGTCTTATTATTTCACATAGAATACTATTTTGCCTTACTTTTTTTAATATTGTTCTGATTAACTCGAGTCAAAAGATTTAAAGCGTATCATATCCACATGAGCAGAAATTCATATTGTAAAATACTCGTAAAGTTATATTCTTTAATTGTTTAGACTATTCTTCGATCTTCAATTATTTAGTATGTCACGAGATATTATCATCGTTGGCTCTGGTGTGATTGGGCTTACTTGTGCCCTTGTACTTGCAGAAAACGGAAAATCGGTCAAAGTTATTTCGAATCATTTTCCAGGAGATCCCTTGAGCTCTAACTATACATCTCCTTGGGCTGGTGCACATTTTAGACCATTTCCCAGCAGATCACTCAGCGATGAAAGGGAGATGCAATTGACCAGGGAAACTCAGACATACTTTAAGCGGCTTGAGAGTGAAGAGCCTGAATCTTCAATCCGCTTTCTTGATGGGTTGGAATATTTTGAAGCACCAGATAATTTTTATTTAAATCTATCACCTGGATATAGTGATAAAATGAGTAACTTCAAAAAGCTTCCAAAGAAGAATTTACCCCACGGCGTAGCTATGGGCACAAGTTATTCCACATGGGTGTTAAATGCTCCACTTTACCTTCAGTATCTTGAACGGAAACTTTCAATGAAATATGGGGTTGAGTTTGTAAGATGCGAATTAATGTCTTTGAAGCAGGTTTTTCAAACGTACCCGAACTCGATAGTTGTTAACGCGACTGGCAAAGGTTTGCAGTATAGTGGAGGCTATGACCCTAAGGTATTTTTAATAAGAGGCCAAACATTGCTTCTTAGAGTACCGGATGACTGCCCGTATTTAAAAGAAACTGTCACACATCAATCGAAGGACGGAGCTTGGACATTTGTTATTCCAAGACCGTTTTTTGGAGGAGTTATTCTTGGAGGAACTAAGCAGCCCGATGACCTTTGTCCATATGAAAGACTCGAAGACACTGAAGCCATAAAATCAAGGGCAAGGAAGTTGTTTCCCGAGTTACAAATCAATGGAAAATTTGATGTGAAAAAAGTGAATGTTGGATTCAGGCCAGCTAGAGAAAATGGCTGTCGTATTGAAGTTGAGAAAATTGAGAACAATACCATAATCCATGCTTACGGGGCTGGAGGAATGGGTTTTGAATTGTCTTACGGCGTAGCATCAAAAGTTAATGAGCTACTTATGCAGCTTTTTAATACTTCTAAGTTATAAAAAATAGATTATATTCTTCTTCAGATATGCCTATTTTTCATCGACAGAATTTCTCTTTATCAGCTCCCAACACAATTGCTATTTAGTGCTTTCTTACTTCATGCTACATCAATTTAATAAAATTCAAAGCTCAAGTTTTTCAGGCATGTAGATATCATATTAAACTTTTCGCAGCTAGTATTCTTTTATTGAGTCAACAATTATTCATGTGATGCTAATTTGAAGGTTGAGAGTCATAGCAGTTAATTGTTTTTGTGGTGTAATTTACTAAAGAGACTTTACAATGATAAGAGAAGCCACTAAAGCATACTTCTGGTTCAAGAATTCATTTAATTTTGTTAATTTTTACATAATTATTGCGAACATTTAAGTACAACAAATCTTCAAATCGATTGAGAAATTTCCGAAATAATCTTCTCTTCAAGTTTGTCTTCAAAATAGTGTTTACGGCCGCTGATTATCCAACATATTAAAGCAATAATACCAGTACCTCCAATTATGGCAGAAGAGTAATTCATATTGCCAGCGGTCACGGGTTTTGTATACGGAAATTCCAACATAACAACTGCAAATATTATCCATCCTAAAGCTAAGATATTCAAAATTGAACCAAAGACAGGACCCAATTCGAAAGTACTTTTGCTCAAGCGTTTCCTTCCTCCTAACAATAGGAATGCGATAGGAAAAGCAAAAGAGATATAACCCATCAAGGCATTGCATCCCACAAGTGCATTAAAAGCTGTCGAGGAACCAAGGTATATACACCCCAAAATTGATATTATAAACCAACATAAGATGGAGGCATTAACAGGAACCTTAAATTTTGAATTAACTATTGATAATTTATGTGAAACAGGTAAACCATGGTCTCTTGCAAATGCCCAAATTAGTCTATTAGAAGTCCCCTGACATCCAATAAATGCAGACATTGTCAAGTACAACAACACGGTACTTAAAAATACTGACGCCCCTTTATTTTTTGTTGTTTGATAAAGTAATTCGATAATTGGAACCCCAGTTGGTGTGTCAATCAATCCGTTAAGGTCTTGAATCGAAAAACTTATTACAATTGCTGTTAAAAACATTGTAACGAATCCAATAACAACAGTCATTACTAAGATCTTGGGTAAAGTTTTTTTGGCATCTTTTAGTTCCTCTGAAATGTGAATTGATCCATCAAGCCCACCGTAAGAAAATGCCGTGCAAGATAAACCTACGATGAAAGCTAAAGGATTCGACTCGTACCCTGTGTTATTTGTAAAGCTGGCGAAAACAAACTTGGCAGAGTTCCTTTTGTCTGCGGTAGCTATCAAGGTGCAGTTGATCACAATAAAAGCACTAAGGCAAATCAAAAACCCAGCCTTATTAAAAATGGGAATTATAGAATGTCCGAAAACATTCATAAAGGTGATTATTATATTCATAACCTGATAAATAATAAATCCTTGCCAACGATGATATTCTATATCCGGATGACATAAAATAATAATAGCCATCACAAATTGAGACAAGGCTAGATTAACAGAAGCAGATGTGGTACACCAACCAAAAGTATTATAGTATCCACAAAGGTAGGAGCTTATCCTTGAAATTTTTTTAGGAGCCAAAGTTTTGGTCCAGTGGTACTGTCCACCAGAAGTAGGATATGCGCCACCTATTTCGGCCAACGAAAGCGCAATACAAAGGGTAAAAAACGAAGCACCAAGACTGCCATATATTAACATGGCTGTTCCACCTGAGCTTATACCCGTTCCAAGACTGGTAGAAATTCCAAGCCAAGAATCGACAATCATAAATGAGAGAGCCAATAAAGAAAATCTGCTGAAATTTCTTTGTAGTGCGGGAGTATGACCCATTTGGAGCAAGTCTAAATCATCGTTATCAAGGTCACCATTAGATCCATTAGTCTCCAACTCAACTTCCCCCGTAACTTGATTAAAATTTTTCAAAGACATGACGCAAGCAACTAAAATCTCTTTTAATAGTGATAAACCTTTATATATGTCTCACAAATAAAGTTGTATTGTAAAAGACAAATAACACAAGTATTTTAAAAAGAACTCTCAAGTGGCTGTATATAAAGACACAAAATAATCCTTCCTGAGGAATGATAAACTAATGAGGATGAAATTCCCACAAGGAATTTATATTTTTATATCGTTTTGAACATACGCTGGAAATGAATCTCTTGATAATAAATTAAAGATTAGAACTATTTTGAGCGAAATTTTTTTTGCAGTAAGCCGAATGTGCATTTATCAATTACTGTATATAAGTTTATCAATCATTAAAGATAAATCTAATCGGGTACAAAACTTATTTGTAGTAAGCCGAACGTGCATCTTCAGGTTGTATATACAGGTATACTCCAAATGATTCGGACGGAGTTGAATAGCCTCAACTTCTTACATATGTTTTGCAAGATAAGGTTAGTTCTCCTCAATACAATGATAGAAACGGAGCTTCCTTTCCTTCTTGAATATTATTTCTAATTACTTTGGCATAAATGGTACATAGTGCAAATATAAAAACCAATATATTTGATCACATTTTAAAATTAGAGATATCACAACTATATTCACACTTCGCTACATTATGGACCAAATTAAAACCACCACAACAACGCACTGGAATGAAGTTGTACATAGGAAGCGCAAGGACTTGAAAGACTCCATTCCGAATGAATGGGTGTTGAAAAGGGTCCCCACGGTACACAGTGTTTCTGATGTAGAAGGATACTTGAATTCAATTATGAGTGATGTGGAAAATGGAATCGTACATACGAGCCTATTGGATTTGAGGAGAATGATAAAAAGAGGAGAAATTAAAAGTTATGACTTAGTCAAGGCATTTTGCAAAAGAGCGGCGTATGTTCAACAGATGTGCAACTGCTGTAGTGAGATATTTTTTGACAGAGCATTGAAAAGAGCCAGTCAATTGGATGAATATTACGAAAAAAATAACGAGGTTATAGGTCCATTACATGGCATCCCTATTTCCTTGAAAGACCAGATAAACTTGGAAGGAATTGACTCTGCCATTGGGTATGTAAGTAAGCTATACTCTCCGATTTCGAAAGACAAAGTGTCTCTACTAGCTGAGATTTTGGAAAGCTTAGGCGCTGTATTCTATGTTAAAACTACAACTCCTATGGCCATGATGTCAGGAGAAACAAATAGCAACATCTATGGTATTACTTGCAATTCAAGAAATCGGAATTTATCTTGCGGAGGATCCTCTGGTGGTGAAGGCGCCTTGTTGGGTTCGCATGGTTCTGTTTTGGGATTTGGGACAGACATTGGAGGTAGTATAAGGCTACCCTCCAGCTCTCAAGGGATCTTTGGTCTAAGATGTTGCTCCAATAGATTACCGTATCTTAACATAACTAACTCAATGGCAAATCAACCAGTAATGTGCTCTGTTGTGGGCCCCATGAGTGTAAATATTGATGACCTTCAATACATTACGAAGTTAGTATTGGACCAAAAGCCCTGGGTCAATGACCCAAGGTGTTTACCAATACCTTGGAGAGATTATGAACCTCCTAAGAAACTTTCCTTTGGAATTTTTGATTGTAACAACATAGGTTACCTACATCCTCCTGTTCGTAGAGCAATTAAAATGGTTGTAACTTCTTTGAAAAGAGAGGGGCACGAAGTGATTGAATTAAGCCCTCCTTTCACTCTTCAGCAACTATTTACATTTGCCGGTGAAATTTTTTATGCAGATGGATGCAGAGAAATTCTAGAGGAATGCAAACACTCTGGGGAACCTTGTACAACCATTTCAGCTTTTGATGAAGATGGAAACCGTTGCAGAGGAGTTGCTAATGTAAATGAACATTGGGATCAATATGCCAGGAAATATGAATACCAGCGTGACTTTGATAAATTCTGGCTTGAAACAGCAAATATTACAACTACGAAACGACCTGTCGATGGTTTAATATTGCCCGTACAACCTATGGCGTCCTTTCGTCCTGGGGACATAAAAAAATTCAAGCTCAATTTTACTCGAGCTTTTAATGTTCTTGACTATGCGGTAGTTTCAACTCCAATCACTTTGGCTGACAAATATACAGATATTAAGGACGAAACTTATCAACCGTTAGATGAGGACGATAGGGTTCTTTATGACTACTATGATGCTGAATTATATGACGGCACTCCCATCGGTGTACAAGTTGTGGCACCAAGGTATGAAGAGGAACGCGCAATTGGCTTGTCTAAGTTGATAAACTCTTATGTCGAGAATCATTTGAATCCCAAAATGAAGTTGCAAATTTAAAGAACAATAAAACGTTCTAATATTGTCTAAAAGTTATTAGTTTTAAAAGAAGATGTGATTCACACGCTATAGCCAAGATTTTATCGTCACAAAATGTAAAATGAATTCCAAATACTACAATAGCTTTGAAAAGCTTGCAATTCAGAGCATTTAGCATGCTTTTTGCGATTTGATATAAACTTCTATGCAAGGATAGAGCTTCATAAATATATGCCAATCTCCATACTATTTTTTTACAATTAGACTCGAGCCAATGTAGAGCATTTTAACTCCTTTGAAAAATCCCTTTGTACCATAGATCACATTCAAAATCCCAATAAAAACAAGTGTCCCACTATAGAAATTTCTTACAGTTCGTTTCATGTCTTACATGAGTTGCATATTTTTTGGCAAATAGAAAAGTTGTACTGCAAACAATTCAGTAAACTCTTGGAGACACTTGGTAAGAATTTATTAAAACCATAGAGCTTTCAAAATATAACTCATTTCCCCATCCCCAAGACATTGAGATTGGCTCTTTAATCTGCTCTCAAAAAGGTCAAAAATGTGTTCTTGTTCTAATGCTGTGCTTACGTAAGTTTTGTAAACGATAAGGCGCCGGACTCATAATTGATTACAATAAAGCGAAAGGAACTACATAAGCTTAAATTATCGTACAAACTCTAGATAGTTAGATAAAGGAAAACGATGGAGTCAGAAGGCGGATTAAGGACTAGCATTCAATTGTACTTTTCGAGTCTTTTTCGACTGGCTAACAAATTTTCAGCCAAACAAAAGTGGGCTTTAGGTCTTGTTAATTTAGCATCTGTGGTTATCTTTTGGGTCGCGTCAAGCTTTTTAGTTAACATACTAGCTAGTGGAGACTTGTATAGGAAACCTTTTTTGATTACCTACATAAATACAGGCTGTTTCTCGTTTTACTTTTTGGGGTATCTTAGAAATGAAAATATAAGCTTAAACCAGTTTATCAAAAGCGTGAAAGAAGATTATAAAAGAGTTGAACTTCGTACGACGAATGATCAAGAAGCGAGGGTAGAGTACGGATCAAATGATGACTTAGCAGGCTTCAATGATGGCTTTAGAATCATAGGATCAAGGGACGAGCAGATTGGACCATTTGAGACCATCAAGCTTTCGATGCAATTTACAACATTATGGTTTCTCGCTAATCTAGTGACTAACGCGTCACTTGCATACACATCGGTAGCTTCACAGACAATTCTTTCCTCCACGTCGTCGTTCTTCACCTTACTTATTGGTTATCTTTATTCTGTGGAAAAAATTAATAAAAACAAAATTTTTGGCATTTTATTGAGTTTTGCTGGAGTACTTCTCGTCACGGATATGGACTGGAGTACCCCAAGTGATGGCTCCAGTGACCCTAATTTCATGGCACTCGTTGGTAACACTTTGGCATTATTGGGGGCCATCATCTATGGAACATATACTATTCTTTTGAAATTGAAAACAAAAGGAAAATATTCGGTAAAAGAAAGAACTTTAAACACTCATTTATTCTTTGGCTTTGTGGGTATTTACAGCTTGATATTTTTATGGCCATTCTTAATTGTTTTGCATGTAACAAAATATGAGACATTTGAATTACCTCCAAATTCAAAAGTCTCTATTATCATAATTTCGAATGCAGTTTTAACCTTCATTAGTGACTTTTGCTGGTGTAATGCCGTTTTGCTTACTAGTCCACTTACGGTTACAGTTGGTTTGTCTTTGACGATCCCTCTAGCCATGATAGGTGACTGGGTATTGCAGGGCTTTGCGATCAATTTGCTATATTTATTCGGTGCAATTATTGTTACAATCGGATTTTTGATTATAAATAGAGATGAAAGGAGTGATTTCACCACTGAAGCTATTTAACTTGTTATATAGATACATTCGTGCATAATAGATATTGAGTTTATGAAACCGTTTTGAAAGTCGTTTTGTGTCATTTGTAGAAGCTTGTTTATGTGATATAAGAGACTGATCATACTAATATTGATATCCGTGATACTGTTAACGTTGGAAGTTTGAGAAATTGATGCTGAATTGGTTACTTAAAAGGTCTTTCCTTTTATTTGTTTTGATATCTCATTTGGTGCTGTGTTTATCCGATACTTCTTCGAGGCTTTCAGCGATATCCCACGAAAATGAGAACTTCGTCATACCCGTCACCGATGGTGATTTATCCCTAGTTTCGGGTGATAGAGATTTCTATACATTGTTGGTATTGACTTCTAATGACCCTCAGCATGGGTGTGAACTTTGTCATGAAATAGAATCAATGGTGACTAGAGTGTCCAACGCATGGTTTTCAGACTACGGTAGCACTAACTTCTTATTCTTCATAAACGTGGACTTGAAGTTCAAAGCTAATTTTAAATTAGCGAACCACTTAAATATTAATACCGTACCTCATATTTGGCTCGTGCCGCCTGGAAAGCAGCGAGACATCGATCAGGACAAAGAGGTAACTATTTTGGATGAATCTAGGTTTATTTTTAAGGTTCCCATAGCGTCAAAAGATGAACAAGCATTAGAATTTGCTAGATTTATGTCAGAAGTCCTTCAAAAAAGCATAATCTTGAGAGAAGAGAATCCAGTATATCACTTCCTCAGGGCCTTTCTTCCGACGTTACTTCTTGTTGTCATTATAAAGAAGAAAAACTCACAGTTTTTCAATAATTCTTCAAAAAAAACTATTTACATGGCTATATCTATCCTCTTAATCTTGACATTCACTTGTGGTTATCAATTCTCTACCATGGAAAAAGTTCCATTTGTTGCGAAGAACGATCGGGGTGGAATCTCAGTTATAAGTGGAGGCATTCATTACCAATTTGGTATCGAAACAATCATAATTGCGCTCAATTATCTAAGCCTAGCCATTTCATTCATTTCGCTTGTATATCTTGGCAAGTACAAAATCACTAGTTCAAGCTTTATCAATTCGGAAGAGAAGAAGTTCATTTTAATTAATTCAAATGCAATTGTTCTTTACCTTTTATATAGTTGTCTAACTAGCATCTTCGAGACGAAGGAGCCTGACTACCCATATGGGCTCAATAAGTTATTTTAGTTATCTACGTATCTCTGAAATAGAGCATTTCAAATCAGTTCTTTACTATCGTGTCCTGGTACGGGCTCAGATTAAATTTAATACGCGTTTGATGATAAGTCTATGCGAGAAAATGAAACCCAAGATCTAAAAAGAAACCTTACAGCTATCATGTCTTTAGCTAGTGATTCAAACGATAAGGGGTCCTCAAATTTGACCCATAAGAAGAGGGTCTTCATTACTGATTTTTTTCAAGTAAAAAAAAAGAAAGTGGAAAAGACTTCTTCTCAAATCACAAGGGACAATAAAACATTAGAACCTAACGTTCAAAAGCTAAAGACCTCAAATACAACAGAACTGGTTGGCGAGTCTCATGAAGAATGTGATTTAGATAAATTGAACGACAAGGAAAGTTCTACGGATCCTTATGCTTCTTTCTGTGCGAGATATAATTTCAACAAAGAAACATGGGTTTCATCATTAACAGAGGAGCAACGCGATTTACTTGACATAGAGATAGAACATTTGCATATTACCTGGTTGGTTTTTTTACATAAATCATTAACAAAGCCATATTTTCTTAATCTCAAACGATTTTTGAAATCACAATCCAATAAAACTATATTCCCTCCTAGACATATGATATACTCTTGGTCCCATTATACACCACTACCCGATCTTAAGTGCTTGGTTCTAGGACAAGATCCATATCATAACTACAACCAAGCGCACGGATTGGCCTTTTCAGTATTGGAGCCCACCAAACCTCCACCTTCGCTCGTGAACATCTACAAGACACTTTCAATTGATTATCCAGAGTTTATCGTCCCCGATACTTCCCAGCTTGCCAAGAACGGTACACCAGGAGGAGGAAATTTAACCAAGTGGGCTCGAAGTGGCGTCTTGATGCTCAATGCTTGCCTAACGGTCGAGGCCCACAAAGCTAATTCACACGCCGGAAAGGGCTGGGAACTTTTCACAGAGGAAGTTATTCAGACTGCTATAAATTATTTCCAAAATAGGGGTGGGTTTGTGATTATGGCTTGGGGCTCTCCAGCTCAAAATAGAGTGGCTAGGTTCGCAAGACAATTGCAAAATTCTGATTTCTTAGTGCTCAAGACTGTACACCCATCGCCCTTGTCTGCTCATAGAGGATTCTTTCAGCTGCAAGTCTTTAAGAAATGTAACGAGTGGCTAGATAAAAAGCACAAGAAGAAGATTAATTGGGGTTTAATAGACGGAAATGTAGTTTCATAGTAATATAAAAGATTATTGAATATAATTTTGTTACCCGATCGACAGTTACAAGTGTCGCAGAAGTCAATATAACCTCTCTATTTTTTATTATTTTACCTATAAGAACACCTCTTTGATAGAATCAACCTTATGCGGATATAATCCAGAAACCCTCGAAACTTCGAGTTTTAGATATAAGATTTACTGTTCCGCCCAACTGCTATAGAAACTCATCCGAATCATTCAGTTGCTGCAATGACAGAAATAAGCAACACTTCACAACACCTTGAAGATGAAACAAACTCGACAGAGACAGAAACTTTAATAGAAAGAAGAAAGAGATATATTCTAGGCATGGACCCCAAGCAAGCCAGATTGCATGATGTGGATGACGCAACCAAAAGATTCAAGTACTTGTTAGGATTGTCTCATCTTTTTAGATATTTTATCGATCTAAACGCATCAAAGGATCCTAATTTTAAGAACCTAGTGAAACAAATTGACGAAAAAGTCTCATTCACATCGCCGAAGAACAACAAAAAAAAGAACAGACGTCGTAAATCGGAGAAAGAAGAAGATGCTGAATTATTGGAGAACGAGGCCACAGTTGGCGACGAGGATTCACAGGGTACCGTTTTCACAGAGTCACCCTCATATATAAATGATGGGAAACTCAGAGAGTATCAAATTCAGGGAATTAACTGGTTGATATCATTATATGAAAACAGGTTGAGTGGTATTTTGGCCGATGAAATGGGCTTAGGTAAGACTCTTCAAACAATCGCATTTTTAGGATATCTTAGACATGTCAAACTGATTAATGGACCTTTCATTGTAATTGTTCCGAAATCAACTTTGGATAATTGGAGGAGAGAATTTGCCAGATGGACTCCTGAAGTCAATGTGTTGGTTTTACAAGGCAACAAAGAAGAAAGACACCAGTTAATCCAAAATCGTTTATTAACAGCTGATTTTGATGTGTTGATAACTTCTTTCGAAATGGTAATACGGGAAAAATCGCAATTTAAGAAAATTAAGTGGGAATACTTAGTTGTTGATGAAGCTCATAGGATTAAAAATGAAGATAGTTCTTTATCGCAAATTATAAGAGTCTTCTATTCGAAAAATCGCTTGTTGATCACGGGTACACCCTTGCAGAACAATTTGCACGAATTATGGGCTCTTTTGAACTTTTTACTCCCCGATGTATTTGGTGATTCTGATGTTTTTGACGCTTGGTTTGAAATGCATGGTGGCAGAACCGAAGAAGAGAAAGAGAAAAATCAAGACAACGTCGTACAGCAACTTCATACCATCTTAAGTCCATTCTTGTTACGCCGAGTTAAGTCAGACGTGGAAAAGTCTTTGCTACCTAAAATTGAATCAAACGTTTACATTGGAATGACTGATATGCAAATTCAATGGTATAAAAATTTGTTAGAAAAAGACATTGACGCTGTAAATGGTGTCGTTGGAAAAAAGGAAGGTAAGACAAGGCTATTGAATATAGTTATGCAACTCAGGAAATGTTGCAATCATCCCTACTTGTTTGACGGAGCGGAACCAGGTCCACCTTACACAACTGATGAACATTTGGTGAATAATGCTGGTAAATTAATAATCTTGGATAAGATGTTGAAAAAATTTAAGAAGGACGGATCAAGAGTATTAATATTTTCCCAAATGTCTCGACTCTTAGACATTCTTGAAGATTATTGTTACCTTCGAGATTATGAATATTGTCGTATCGATGGATCAACTAGTCATGAGGACAGAACAGACGCTATCGATGACTATAATGCCAAAGATTCAAATAAGTTCATATTTTTATTGACGACAAGGGCTGGTGGATTAGGAATCAATTTAACGACTGCTGACATTGTAATTTTATATGATTCAGATTGGAATCCTCAGGCTGATCTACAAGCAATGGATAGGGCACACCGTATAGGTCAAACAAAACAGGTCAAAGTATATCGTTTTGTCACTGAGAATGCTATAGAAGAAAAAGTTTTGGAAAGGGCTGCGCAAAAGCTAAGATTGGATAGATTGGTTATTCAGCAGGGTCGACATTTAGATAATAGTAATGGCCTTGGAAATTCTAAAGAAGATTTGTTAGGTATGATTCAACATGGAGCGAGGAAAGTTTTCGAATCACAAGGTGAGAACAAATCTATGCTAGAAGATGACATTGAAGCAATCTTACAAAAAGGTGCTCAAAAGACTGCCACTTTAAATGCAAAGTTTGACAAGCTCGGGCTAGATGATTTACAAAATTTTACTTCCGATTCTTCTACATATGAATGGAATGGTCAGAATTTTGCTAAAAAAGACAATTCTGGGGATACGGCATTTGCATGGATTAATCCGTCTAAAAGAGAGAGAAAGGAACATGTTTATTCAGTCGATAATTATTACAAGGACGTATTGAAACCTTCCTTAGGTGGTCAAAAGAATAATAGTAAAAGTATCCAAGCAAGACCCAAGGCTCCAAAAGTTTACAATATTCAGGATCATCAATTTTTTCCTCAGGGACTTAAAGAATTGTTAGAAAAAGAACAGTTGGCTTATAAAAAAGAAATTGGGCTCCAATACTCCTTGGATGAGTTTGGTGATAGTGATGAAGAATTTTTGTCAGAAGAGTTTAAAGAGGAAATGAGTAGAGATGAAATGAGAGAGCAGGAACAAAGGAAAGTTGATGAGGCAGTACCACTTACGAAAGAAGAAATTGATTTGAAAAACGAACTTTTAGCTCAGAGCTTTCACAGTTGGTCCAGAAGAGATTTTACCAACTTCATACATGCATCTGCAAAATTTGGACGTTCTGATTACAAGAATATCTCCAAGGCTTTGGGGAATAAAACTGAGGAGGAAGTTGAGAAATATCTGAAAAAGTTTTGGGATTCTTATAAGCTTGTGGAAGGATACGACAAATATGTTTCGCAAATTGAAAGCAGTGAAAAGAAGACAGAAAAATTGGCAAATCAGCAGAGACTTTTAAATCTCAAAATGGAGAACATTAAGGATCCAATGGGAGATTTAAAAGTGCAGTATCCTCCGAACAACTCCAAGCGTGTTTACTCAAAGCTCGAAGATAGATTTATACTTAAATGCGTGCACAAGCATGGCCTCTTTGCCGAAAATTTACTTGAAAAAATCAAGGAAGAAATATGTGCCAGCGATCTCTTTAAGTTTGATTGGTATATACTTTCGAGGACACCTCAGGAGATAGGAAGACGGGTGAATACGTTGTTATTAGCCGTTTCTAGAGAGATGGATGGTACAGCTAGAAAGAAGTCAAAACCTAATAGTTCTAACGTGAGTACTAGAGCAGGGTCCGTTGAAGCAGCAAATAATAATTCTTAAGCAAGCATTGGAATTTATGTCAAAGGCTAAAAAAGGATTAAATTCGTTAGAGATATTCATAGAATTTCTATTAAACTTTTTTGAGGAACTTTTAACATATATATATATTCTACAAATATTCAGGACAAATTAAATCCTGAACCGTCGAAATGTAGTAAGGAACCTTATTGGCTGTCCAGCTAACGGAAAGGAAGCTACTCATTTCGTGTTTTTCGACTTTGAGATAATCAAAGACAGTATCTCCCATTGCTCTATATCTTGGGCGGATGAAATTCTTCAAGCTTATTATCTTAGTACCAGGTTTTAAACCAAATAAAAGACGGCCGACTTCTCCATTTAAATTGGCATCAAATAAATAATTATTCACCACAAGAATATCTGACTTGAGAACAGCATCTCTGACATTTTTATTATTCACGAAGCTTTGCAGTAATGCAAAGTCCAATTTTAACTGTTTTATACCAAAAAGTGATAAATATTTCAGTAGAAGAACTTCTTGATCTCTTGTAAGTTTCGATGCATGAGACATGAGCTCGCATCCACCACTAATAGCTGCGCCAAATTCCAAAGCTGCTTGGAATGTCGTGTTACCAACTCCAGATCCTAGGTCATAAAACTTCTTATTGGAGTTCAAATTCACTTTTGAAAGAACCTCACTCGTAAAAGAAGGTAAGAGTTCTCCATAGACTTCTGCAGTAAACGCCTTGTAAGACCGAAGCTTTCTAGAATCAGTAGAAACAATTCTCGAATAAACCCTCAAAAAAACTTGATGTAAACAGAATCTTGACATTTTTTTATTCATCTTTAACCTTTCAAAAAAAGCGGGAATGAAATTTTTGGGCTTCAAATAATTCAAGTATGCCTTTGAAGAAACAAGTGACTGGGGTGTAAATTTCTTTTTCAATTTCGAACTCAGACAATGGCAGTCTTTTTCGTCCTCTGAAGATATTGGAGGAGTAATAGTGCCTATCGCTTTCTTTGATTGAATACGATCATAATGAGGGCTCGGTTGTTCTGTTTCTTGGTTTCGTTCAAGATGGTCTAAACCTTTAACGATCTCTTCAAAAAAGATATCAAGAGATAAATCGTCATATGTAGGATATTTTCGTTCAGTCTCAACCAAATATAACCTAATGCCTTCGTTGATGTCTTTAAAATCCACGTCATTTTCGCTTGGTGATAATGAGATCATAAGAAGGTTCCATTTATCTATAACGAACATGAAGTCTGGAAAGCTGTTTTCCTCTACCGCCTCTTCCAATTTCTTGCAATAACTCTCCATTATAATCTTTTTGATTTTTTCCGAATGTGAGAAATATAAAGAGTAATGGATTTGAAACAACTTTATAATCTCGAAAATAGGATTCAATTCATTAGTTTTCGGAGAAGCTAGAATATACAGCTCATAATGCTTAGGATAGATCAAAAATCTCAAGCCAATTCTATTATAAGGATTGATTATTCGCTCTCCAGTTGGGGAGTTTATCATTAAAGGCGGAAATGACGTCGGAAGATCCCTGTAACTTTTATGAAAAGACGCCATTATATCCACAGCTATGCTGTCATTAATCGGTAACTTTTCATTATCAGCAATCACACTTGTTCTATCACTATCAGCGAAAGAGAGCTGAGGCACTGCAGTAGAAGATGAAAAGTCAAATGCATAAAAATCTCTTCCTTCTAAAGAGACATAACTATCATGATTGATATCAAGAGGATCAAAAGGATTAAATTTTTGTTCTGGCATTCCTTCCATTGATCCTTTTTTTTCTTTGTCAATTTTCACCGTGAGCCCTTTCTTAGTTTCATGGTTGACAGACAAATCCTTTGCACTCCTTTTTCTCTTTTTCGTTACCACGGACTCATTTTTATGTTCCTTCGATGTATGAATCAATTTCTTGGACCCTTTTCGACTTTTATCAGATCCAGATTTCGTTTTGATAATAATCCTAGGCTCGCGTTTGGTCGTAACTTCAGGGATATAATGACTAGGTTGCACCCTTCTTCTTTGCATACCTGATTCAATTGGCTTTCTATCACCACTTATTAGCTGAAAATATTCAGAAGATTCCTGGAGTTGACTTATAGAGCTACCTTTTGAGCGCTTGGCCTTCTGCTCGCCTCTTTCCATCTTCTCTAATTTGCGCTTTTCCATCTCAGCGATTCTTTGCAATCTTTTTTTCTCTTTCTCTTCTCTTCTTTCTTCCATACGACAACGCCTCTTCTGAAGCTCTTCGTCTGTTAATTTTCTTTTAGGTGCTTTCGGTATAATTTGACTGGCTGCTTGTTCCAAAGTTTGCAAGTCTGAAATAGCTGATCTGCGACTTGACCTAGAACTCGTGCCGCCTTCCATTAGTGTCCACTTCGCTTCATAAATCAACTTTTCTTGAGCATTTTTAAACTTAGTTCTTCTTGCTCCTGCTACTTCAATCTCATGGTATTTTTGCTCTACAAAAGTAAAGCTTCGTAAAGGAAGAGCATCAGAAATCGTATCAACTGTTTTTCCTTCTCTGATACTATCTTTTATGAATTGTTTCTCACCTGGAGTAAACTTTAATGATCCAAGGTCAACTTTTTCACTTATAGCGTTTTTAACATCTTTGAATTCGATACCAGGAAAGGTATTTATGATGTTGGTTTTAGTTAAATCACATTTAATACAAAATTCCAAATCCTCGGGGTCTATGTAAGAATTTCTTTTAGTGCTTTTCGAGTTTCTATTATTCGAAATAGTTACCTCATTACATACGAATTCCCCTTCAGGCTTAACCGAATTTTGTATCTCTGACTGATTGTCCTCCGTTGTTATTTCAGATGACTCAGGAGTAACGAGTTGGGCATTCCTCGACTCCATATTTGAACTGTAGCTCAAGAGCATAATATACAAATTATTGGAGGCTCTAGCTTCAATTATTCTCTGAATTGAAGTATTGCCTTGCCCTTTAGCAGCTTGAAGAGCCTTTACACATTTTGTTTTGATGCTTTTATTATATTAGTAAATATATCAGTACGCGCATTATAAAGTTATACGACATTTTAAACGACATTTTATATGATAAACTATGCTCCTTAAAATTAGTATACTTCAGGTTATAATTTGCTTGCTCGAAGTCCATTAAGTCTAAACTTGAGATCTTTTAGTACCTTAGTATCAGGACTCCACTTTTCAAACAGTTCATATAAATCGCTTATTTCATCATAACCGTTTCTCCCCACTTCATTACCTGTGCCAACAGTAATCAACTTATTGTTGTTTGGCCAGTTTTTCTCGACATTAAATAGCAAACCTCTCAAACACCATGGAAGAATGAAGGGATTGGTACCTATCTTTCCTATGTTGAATTCTTTGATATAGACTTGATTTGTAACAGGTATGGTAAGCATGTTTTCAGCAGTCATAGTAGATTGCTCTTCGGTTGCAAGGTTATTAGATGCTGGATGATGCATCTTGTCAAAAACATCGGAATCGCTTTGAGCTATTGTCAAAGGATCTGTAGCTGGAATTACGATGTCATCGGTATCAAGGACGAACCTAATACCTAAGTCATATACTTTACCATCATTGTAAATCTTTGAGTGACCACCTCCAGTAAATGAGCCCGCTAAAGAAGTGCTTAATTCCTTCAAAACATTACTATCAAAATAACCAAGATTTTGTAGTTGACAGCACACAGAAACTAGGTTTTGTATGAATGGGGGAGTTTGTGACGAATGATCAATATAGCAGGCACGATAAATGTTTGGATGATAAATGTGAGATGCCAACGCAGAGTATAATGGTACCAATTGATCATTGATAGACCCGATAAGGCATATCTTGACATTGGCGTTCACGATAACTTGAATTGATTTTTTATATGCCAAAGATTGCGGACTGGAAAATTTTGTCAATTCAAACAATTCCATTAACGAGTCATGCTCGATTGCGGAATATGCTTTCATAAAAAACGATTTATCTACTCCATAGAATGGTCCATTATTGATTCCTGCCATGCCAAGGAGACCAATTCTCTTTTTAATTGGATTATTTAGAATGCCCATCTCTATAAGTTTAGCTAATAAAATTATTGAAACAACACATCCTTGTGAATGTGCAGCAACAAAAATGAAGTCTGCATCATTCAACTCTTTCTTCCATTTCATCAAGATTTCTGTAAAAAACGAGACTCTATCAAAAATTTTTCCTTCCTTTTCAAGAGCAATTTTTTGAATGCTAACATTATTTTCGTTTTCATTGAAAAGATTATTGTCTAAACAATAACGAATGATTGCCTTCTCCGCTTCAGTCGCAAATTTCAAGGAAGTACCCTTTGGCGAACCTATTATGGGGCGTATCATTTTTGTTGGAAAGAATCCATGAACCCCTATTATAAGAATTTTTTTAATTCTCTTCAAGGGTCCCACTTTTTGAGACGCTATATCAGTCATGGTCTCCGAAGTCATGTAGCTAGGATTGTTTGATTGTTTGTGATTGATTAAAAGGTTTCCCATAGGATCATTGCTGATGGAGATATTATTACTATCATCGTCTGGGTTATTCGTTGATGATTGATTTTGAACCTTAGCTGCGCGGTCCTTATGAGTTTGTGAATATGCTTTATTATAGTTGGGTAAACAGGCCCTTTTATGACTTGGTAACTTCGCTAATGATCTTCCATATAATCTGTAGGTTTTCTCATATAGAAAATTAACCTCCTTCTCAACTTGGTCCATAGAGTCACTCTCATCCTGATTTAAATCACCAGAATCGACCACGCTAGTTAAAGAATGTGACCCAAAGCCTAGTCTAGTTGATATTTGACTCAATAACTGTCTCCAATTTCTAAAGTCAACCTTGGAAGAAAATGAGTTACCTTGGTTTGCAGTAGAATTACTTCCAAATGCTGAACTGACTAACGACGACGTTGAAGATGTAGCAGACGATTGATATGGCAAACACAGATTCCAGTTGGGAACGATAACATTTTCTTTCAAGTTTTCATTTTTATGTGTATTGATCTTATTAAACTGTTTCGCATTATCATGGGGTTTGTACAATACAGCATCGTCACCGCTCTTATCAGATGGCGGAGGAGGTGTATTGTCGTCGGATTCGTTCGCCTTTTCCTCCTTGGCAATCGAATTGCTGAACACCTCCAATTTAGATGGTATTGACGGGGTCGATCTCAAAATAGTATTTGCTGTGCTAACTTTTTTCTCCTTTTCGTTCTCTTTGGTCTTCGTCTTATCGTCCTTATTTCCCTCTTTATCTTCTTGATTAATACCGTGATTATTGTCACTACTACTACCTCCGTTAGAATTCCAAAAATTCCAACTTGAACTATGGCTCCTCTTGCTTTTGCAAATATGGTCGTCTACCTCGTCCCCATTATCATCAGGATCATAATCAATTTCATCATTATCATTACTATTGTCGTTATCGTCTTCTTTCCTCTCATCTTTTTTTATAGCTTCGTTCCCTTCATCCCTATCACTATCTCTATGTGTTGTCATTTCTGCCTTTTTATTTGTCTTGGATGACCAGCTGAGCCAGTTCCCTCCTGCCACAGACGAAAGCGATGAAGAAGACTGCTTGAGGCGAATAGCCTTATCAGGAGGTGAAAGACCCTTGTCTTTCGACGGCTCTGTTTGAGTCACAGAACTCTCATCATTATCCTTAATAGAATCATCTGCTTTCGTCGCATCTTGCTTCGTTTTCGTAGAGCTCCACCACTGGAGCCAGCCGTCTCCCCCGTTCGAGGATGACATCTTTCTTCTTTTGTTATTAAGTGAAATGATTGCGGAAACTGAGCGATGAGATCTGTATATGCTGATAGTCACTCTGCTTTAACCTCCAGAGATGTTTCAAATAATATTGATGTTAAATAAATAAAAACTGTTGAATTTACTATACTCTTTTATTGTTAAAAATATCATATCCTAAAACAGCAATCAGCATGTGTTCCACGCGAGCACAACTATATTAAGCCGATTTTGAATATTCAGAATTATTACATCGATATGTCGAAGAGCGGTCCACATTGACTTTAAAAGTATACATTTCCTCTAACTATTCATGATCCTTTTATAAGGTTTCTATAGGTATCTATTACACTTTCATCTACGCCTGATCCTCCACAAGCTATGAAAAGTACAATACTGTCTTTTTTTAAATTGGGTATAATTTTGGGTAATAGGTGGCAGTTGAGAGCAAAGTGAAGAGTTGCAGAACAAGAAGGCTCTAATGTTAGACCTAATTTATCATAAAAGTCGACTGTTGTCATAATAGCATCTAAGTCATCGATAAGCTCAGTTTTTGTCTCATGATGATGATAATTTTCTAAGGACTTTTCAGATAAATAAGGTGAAGCCAAAGAAGTCACAATGGTATTAATAGATTCCAAATGCACAACTTTTCCGGCTTTGATAGCTTCATGGAAGGTAGGACATTGCTTAGTTTCTACGGCTACGATAGGAACATCTGATAAAGGAGGCTCCCTTCTTTGTAATCCTTCTACTATCCCATTATAAAGGCCGCCTCCCCCAACACTGCAAAATACTGCAGCTATCTTGGACAAATCTTGCTCAGACAACTGTTTTTCTTCGATGATTTCATCAATAATTGCCGCATGACCATCCCATAATCGTGGATCATCGAACGGATGGCAATAAACAGGATAGGTAGACTCGTCCGCGTTGGATATGAGTTCCTTCAAATAGTTGTCAGCTTCACCCCAATGGTGGCCATGAATCTTAACCTCAGCACCAAATGATTGTAGTTTTTTTATGACTATATCTTTGCTGGTAGTTGGAAGGACCACTGTGCACGGTACATTGAGGTCCTTACTGGCGTAAGCAGCTGCAAGCCCTGCATTTCCTCCAGATGAACAGTACACATGGACGTTAACCTTGCCTAATCTCCTGGCCTCAGCAATAGATGTCGAGATCAAGTACCCAATTCCACGAAGTTTGAAACTACCAGAAGGTTGTTCATACTCATTCTTCAAAATTATACGACAAGGTGGTTCTTCCAAGTCATTTGTAATGTCTCTAATAGACGTTTTTATAGCAGGTCCATGCCCTCTCATACTTGATCCTCTTCTAATTTATTTGGTGTAGTGATATTGTGCCTTAGATTTTCTTCATTTGTCTTACTAATTAGGGCCGCATCTCCTACGCTTTAATTTTGAGTGAAAAGTATCATGTCAGGAAGAAAACATAAAACATTTGCGAAGTCAAAGGAATTCAACTCGGTTGACACGGAAGTTGAAGAAGAGATAATAGCCGCTTATGCTAAAGTGGCATTAGAAGACGAAGATCCTTCACTCAAAGACCTACAAGAAATATTTCGAATATTGCAGATCCCGAAATGTTTTACTGACGATATCAGTGAATCGATTGAATATTACTATGAGTATTTAGGTGATCATGGATGGGAATTGGATTATCTTAACATCAAGCAAAGTACTGTTCTAGATTTAATAAGGGTCTACACTATAACAAGCCAAATTCAAACTGCATCTGACGTAATTGATATTCTTGATATTGATAAGCTAATAAAGAATCTTAACATCCTTGTTAAGTTCAGAAACTCTTATGGTCATATACTTGATAGCTGGAGCCTACTCGTACATAGTGCTACCTCGTCAAGAGATAACACTGAAGAATTTATCGTTGCATATAGGTTGACGTTGCCGGACTTGAAACTGATTAAGACGGCTTTAAATTTAGATCAGGACAGAGAAAGTGGCAAATCATTGGGAGATTCTTTTCTAATCGATATGTTGAGTTGTGGATCTACTGATTTTAAAGGAAATCGAATTAATTTCAGTCTAAGAACCCCTAAGACTGGACCTTGTATCACAATCAAAGAATTTGCCGAAATATTAGGCAACCTAGGTGAAATAGGATAGGAATGAACATGTTAGATATCAATACCTGATATATAATATGCATTAATACCACTGATCACTCGGGATCAATTAAACTTACGACCTGATTCGATAATGAACCACTTTTATGCCTTCAACTTCGATCGTACATTATATTTTAATTTTGCATCTTTTTCCTCTTGTACATCCATTTGAATTGTTATAGATGACTTTTTTTTAAATTTTAAATCAAATCTCTGAAAAAGCAATGAAACCTCTTGCCTTTACATAGTGCCCTCTAATGTTTGCTTTACACCATAATAAGCATGGCATAAACTGGGTGCTTATCATATTATAGTAGTGCGACATATATAGATGTTTTTTTATTGTTTCATCTCACACAAGACGATCAAAGCACTTTATAGAATGGAAAAGAATGACGACCTTGGTAATCAATTATTATTCACCTTAAATACCCTACGTCGATTCAAGTCTGATGCTGTTGATTCGCTAATTCCAGAACTTCAAAACAACGAATATGGTAATCTCAATAATGTGGATCGCTTTGAGAAGTTGTTGAATTATTTAGAACGAAGCTATGCTGCTAGCAAGGAGGTCTCTCACCTTTTAAAAGAATCTAGACCTATTATCCTTTCTGTTCCATCACTTGACGTGTTGAGAGCGCTTTTAACTCTAGCTTCGAGATGTGAAGGAACTACATATACCAAAGACCCAGTCAATATTCTTGGAGTTCTCGTTACCAAAGAGTATATGAACAGCTTATCAGACGATTATTTAACTTCTTTGTCAAAGCCACCCTTGAGCGATCGCTGTATAAATCAATTGAGACTATACGTAGACTCGCTACCAATATCAGTTCAAAACGGTGACTTTACAACAGAAGTATTGTATGAAAGACTTTACCTTCTTATAGCCGACTTTTTAGTGAAAGAAAAGAATACAGCCAAGTTAATTTCTCCTGAAGCTACAGAAAGATCTGATTTAGGCAAGGCTAAATCTTGCAATCAAAATAAGGTGTTGAAAGCTAATTTCGATTTAGAAACACGAACTTCAGATGATTCAAATGATCAAAGTAACCTAATTATTTCTTTTAAGGAATATCAAAACACAAATTTTTCGGATTTGGATTCGGATTCAGGAAACCACACTTTCAACCAACCCCCAAGAAAACGAATGAAACCCTCAGCTGAAAGTCTGGTGCCAGGCATCCGAATATTTGACTACGAATTATTGGGCACCTTATTAAATCCTAATATAAACCACTTTAACATTTGGAATCTAATGGACTGGACATTTTATTGTGCTAAACTATCGACAAACGAGAGCACTCAGAGTGTAAAATACCATACCATATACAAAACCTATAACAAGGTTTTACATTTAATCTTTGATATTGTGGCTATTAATTTCGATTATGAGTTAGTTAAAAATGTCAAGGGCTATAATTTGACAATTGATACTTTCCAACAATTGAAGGATACAAACTCCTTCAAAATATTCTATCACTCGCTAGATGGACGTCATGTCAGTACATCAAATGTTTTATTGTTGAATTTGTTATCCCAATTAAACTCTTCACAAGCAGACTTGTATGAAATGGCTCTCAATTACATTTTAAGAGGAATTTATTATCCTTTTAACGAGATTCCAAATCCCTGCTATCATGTTGAATTAGCATTCATTCGCCAGAGAGACTTTCTAGATCTACCTCATATTACGCTGTTTAGTGATTGCATAGATTCGTTCCAGATAAGGTATAAAATTATTTTACTAATGTATTATTATGCTATAACATTTCATGATAATAATGCAGTTCAAAGGTCTAGTAGATTACGGAGTTATCTTTCGCTGAAAAGCTTAATTGTGGAGCTATGTAAAAGGTTATTACAGTTCAATTTTAATTTTCTAAAGCTGTTCTATGCTATTTCTTCCATGAGAGAGATAAGAATACCAAATTTTGTGAAATCAAGTATGATACAAGTGGTAACATACACACTTTTGTATCAACTAACAGGTGTGAATTTTGAGACGGGTCGAATTGATGAGCAATCTAACTCGCAGACGATACTGGAAGCTACTATTAACACAATTGATTTAGTTCTGGATGAAAATACGTATGCGGCTATTATTGAAGACGAAACATATGCGAATTTTGATGACTTCTATTGTACATGGAGGAAATTAAATTTTGTACTTGCATGGTTATTAGGAATGCTATTGACTGAATTTCGTCTTAAATGTGTTTATGAAAATAAAGATATCGAAATATTTCGACACAAGTTGAACTCAGCAGACGAAACTCGAGTAAGAATGTACAAGTCGTTTACTCAGCAACATAGTATCAGAAATGAAAAGTTCAACTTTTTGATAGAAGAGCATGATAGAGAACAACTTTCGAACTTTAGTTTAGCTGCATTCGAAGAGTTGTTGATCTTTAGATTTAATCTCTACACTAATAAAAGCTAAATGAGTACTGGTTGTTCTATTCACACGTAGATCTAGGGATCAAATGATATGTTTGACCTTAAAATAGTAACGTAAGTATTGAATTTGCCATGCACCTAATCCAACTAAGGAGCCAATAATAAGTATCGAGAACCATTTGACTCTGGAGTTAGTTGATTCATTCGTATCTCTCATTTTTTCTTCTCTTCTCTTCAAGTATTGCAATTCGCTGACGATTTCCTGAGTGGTCTCCTTAATTCTGATCAATTCAACCTCTACTGGCTTCAATTTTTCAGCTGTTTGAAGAGCATTCCAATCTCTCGCAGAAGCTCCACTTTCAACGTCTAATTCAACCTCTCTATACAAATTACTTCTTGAAGAACCATGACCAACTAAATGGTTTTCAAAGCAAACATCAAAAGCTGCATTATGGTGACTTGTAAACGCGACTTTAGTTGAGCCAGCTATATCACTCTTATGTCTGTGTTCGTTACCAAGCAGATCAACGACTCTAAGGTCCAATTGTTGCCCATCTCCAGATCTTCCGCTGGTCTTAATGTTGACAACGACCAACTGACCTTGAAGTGCAAAATCTCTAATGCAAGTAGCTTGTGGTGACTTCTTTGCTTGAATCTCCAACTGAAGAGCATTCACCGAAGCAATAAGCAACGCAAAGAATAATATAATAGCAGAAAAAGATAACCTTGCCTTCATATTAATGTAATATCTAAGTGAGGATCACTTGAATATGCTCAATGCTTGTGTCCTTAGTTAATTTAGAACTTGGCGTTTGATCTAGTCTTCGTGTCCGTTTTCAACAGAAATAAGTTCCGCGTTGTAGACAAAATAAGAAAAAGCACCGTGGATGAAACGACATTTGTGTCGTACAAATTCACGATGTCTTAATTACGTCGCTTCGTTCCGTATTTGGAAGTCTAGCTTTATCTCATTTTTTTCATCAAATACCAATAATTAAAACTAAGAAGCTGGTAGAGTAGAAAAGTGAAGTATTAGAACTCTTATTAATAGAACATAATATGGCGAGAGCAAAAACCACACATACAATGGTTAAGTTGGTTTCGGCAGCAAAGACAGGTTACGAGAAGTGGTTTAATATCCCAAGGAGCACACAGAGATTAAATTTGATACTTTATGATCCCATAGCAAAGAGACACTGCTTGTTTACCGAAGATAAGAAAAGAAAAGTTCCTGAGGTTACTCCCCGAGACTATAGTAGAAGCCATAGAGCTTGAGCTTTGACTTTTCCTGGTAAAGGAGATCGGAAGACATAGAAGCTTAGCATAATCTTGTATATATACTAGCACAATAAACTTTTTTGCGTATTTCTAAATGTAATTTCTAGGCTACTTATTTACATGGTTAGGGTTCTCTACACTCATCTTCTTGATATTCCAATTTTGAGCTTCCTTCAAATTCAACTTATCCTTATTTGCAATCACGGTAACAATATTGCATTTGTTTTCAATCAAATATTTCTCTACCACATTTTTAAGATCTTGGGAACCAACATCCAAAAAGTTTTCTCTCCTTTTCTGCCTCATCTCATCCGTTATTCCTTCGAGAAATACATTTGAACCTTGTGACGCAATGTGAATAGGAGCATCAACACTTTGAAAAATACTTAATTTAGCTTCCTGCAAGTCCTCATTGTTCAAATCGGCAGCCTTCATCAAAGCAACTTCAAAAGAATCTTTGAAAGAATCAACAGAAACTAATGGATTAGGATCCCTATAAGAATAATAGTTCAAAGTGCCGCTTAACCCATCGTACGTAAGTCCACCCCCATAAGCTCCATTTGATTCTCTAATGACAGAATGCAAGTGTTTAAAAGTCAAGATTTGAGCTAAAACTTGCAAAGCAGCACCATCTTTACTAACATAGCTTGACCCTACCTTTGCTAGGGAAGCATATCCAACTTGGAACGGTAAGTCAATTAAGGTATTGCTGCTCTCCAAACCCTGGTCCTTGAAAGAGGCAACTAATGACTCTAAATTATTTTGGACTGGTGGTCGGGATATCATTTTTTGGTCAAATTTTTCTATCAATTTTTCATTTTCGTTCAAAAGCTTATTACTTCCAACCAAGCTGTACTCGAAATGTCCATTTTGAAGTAATAAATTTCGAATATCCTTCAAAATTGGAAGTACAGACTTCGCTAAGTAATCCTTCGAATTCTTTTCGAGATTTGCATTCAAATCGAGGACAAATTGAACCTGAGCTAGTCCACTTAATTGCTCAGTAATGAATTTGGTTGGCGAAAGTTTGGAATTGCTCAAAGAGCTAGCAAAGGAGTGGCCCCTGTCAGCTATCACGTTAATTTGATTTTGACTCAAGCCTTTGACTAAAATATTCAACTTGTCGAGAACTTCTTCGTCATCGTCGAACCTTGTCTCGCAAAGAATTTCATTCCACAAATCATAAATGTGTTGAGAATTTTCTCCCAATGACATTCCCTTCATCAAGAAACTTAATTTTGTATTCGACACATTAAAAGGGTCCGTTTTAGGACTTATTGAGAACAGCAAACCGCCCGTCAATTTTTGAATTTTCGTTTCTAAATCGGTCACTGAGGTTTTCGTAGTTCCTGCCAAATTTGTTAAACAAGACGTAAATAGTGGCAAAAACTTATAATATTCAGAGGGTAAAAATGATATATCTTTTTTCGCAGTAACATATACTAATCCGTTTGCATCCACAACTCTCTTTTGGATTTTATGACGATCAGTGCTTGAAAATTCCAAATCATAAAAGTCTCCTTGTCTAGGAATGTCCTTCAATGTCAAAGTAGGCAAAACAGAAACATCTTCATCTGTCTTTTGCTTTTCAGCCAAACGTAATCCTCGTTCGTAGATAATTTCCTTGTCATCGGACGATAGATTATTTGTTTTCTTATGAAGCCTTTCCTTTTCTTCAACTTCTAATTTAGTCATAAACTGTTCGTCAGGCACCATAGTGAATTTGAAAGTTTGCGTATCAGGATTCAACAAGCTGTTCTCTATGAGGTCCTTGAACATCAAAAGACCTTTCTCTGCATATTCTTGTTTAAATTCATTCAATATTTTCTCGACCAGTAACATCGTTATAGGGCACATTCCATTTACCCAGGTAGGGACCAAACTACTCAACAAACCTAAACCGAATTCAGGTTTGTGTTTTTTAAAGTTCAACTCAATTTGATGTAAAATCGCTTCAACCCTATCTTCAAACTTCTTATCCGGATTCGAAAACCTTGGAAGAACTTTATCTTTAATGATATCTGTAATCTTAGCTTTCAAATCATTTGACTTTTCCAAAGAAATGTTATTCATCCCGATTGTGAATGATAAGAGAGCAGTTGTTGAATCAAGCCCCGAGTTAACTGAAAAATCATCTCCGTATTCAGTCTCAATCAATTCCTGATAAAAAGGAGCACTATGTCCATCAAACAATAGTGAGCTTAATGCTTTCCACTTGAATATATCGTACTGCTTGGACTCATCTAAGGGATTACCTAGATTCCACGTAATCGAAGTTTTATATTGTTCTTCTATAGGCTTCCCCGACATTGAATCAACCGGGCCGCTGACTGTGACATCAGTATTTTCAGAAGTTTGAGTAAAAATTGGCAACTTCGTGACAGAGTTTTTCTGCCTACGACCAAACTGATTAAAAAAGGTATTAAGTTTTTGTAAATGGTCCACTAATGGAAATGAGCCATATGTAAAGGTCCTCGCATTGGATGGATGGTAGTTCTTAAAATGAAATTCGATTAAATCTTCGTAACTCAAGTCAGTAATCTTCGATGGATCACCACCAGAATTATTCAAGGACGCATATATTGCTTCTTGAAATTTTATATAATAGTAGTAGGCTGAGTTAGAATACTGGCCCTTCATTTCATTATAAACAACACCTTTGAAAGCCAACGAACTTTCTTTATTTTCAGTTTCCTGGTTTTCTAATCGCCAACCCTCTTGAGTGAAATCTTCAAAAGTGAGCAAAGGTTCGAATGTTGAAGATAAGTATACGTCCATCAAATTCTCGAAATCCTTTGCATTAGTCGTAGCGAATGGATAAAATGTGTAGTCATGACCCGTCATTGCGTTCATGAAATTGCTTAAAGACCTGTTCAACATCTTGAAAAAAGGGTCTCTGACAGGATATTTATGAGATCCACATAAAGTGGTATGCTCTAAAATATGAGGAACCCCAGTGGCGTCAGGAGCATTAGTTTTGAATGCCACCAGAAATACGTTGTTTTTATCATGAGGTGAGTCTAAGTGAACATGTTCAGACCCAGTCTTGGAGTGTTTAAGCTGAACTGCAACAAGCGAAAACTCTGGTATTTCCCTCGCATTCTCAATAGTATAACCATGTATACTTTGTCCCACAGGATATTTTAGAAGGCTTTCTCTGAGCCCAGTAGTAGAGAGGTATCTTTTACTAAGATCAACTGCTCTTCTTCGAAAAAGAACACTTTTGCTCAACATAATTCTGATTTATGGTACTGACGAATAGAACAGAACGAATCGAAACCTTAATTTCTCATCTCTTGATAATGCGAGGCATAAAACATGAAAAAAAGAAAAAAAAAATTGAACAGCAAAATTGAAAAGAAAGAGCTTAAGGCAAGATATGATTCTTAATGGCATTGAAATGGATCTCTAGGCTTACTCAAGTAGAGGCCGTAAAGCTAACAGGCTCTTGTAACTTCTCCTGACCAGTAAAAAGGAATTATTGATTACAAGCACGTGACTTGATGTCGAAAGATGAGCAGCATGAAAAATGCATTGGATTGGAACTAAACGAGATCTGAGGATAGTAGCTTTCCCACAGGAAGATGAGTACAAAGCTTGATACGAACAAGGACTCCAAAGATATAAGTGAAAGTATATCTACTTTCGGGGGCTTTGTTGCGGGAGGTTTAGCTGCTTGTGGGGCTGTAACTTTCACAAACCCCATTGAGTTGATAAAAATCCGGATGCAATTACAAGGTGAGTTAGTTAAAAGCTCAAAGAATGCTGTCAAACTATACGAAAACCCTATACAAGCATTCTTCTGGATCTATAGGAATGAAGGTATTAGAGGACTACAGCAAGGTCTTGTTGGTGGATACTGCTATCAATTGGGTTTAAATGGTTGCAGAATCGGATTATATGAACCAAGTAGATACTATCTCACTAAATACCTTCGTCCATCCATATTCACTGAAAATGGTAACATTCCGCAGAATATTTTTATCAATGTCTTCGCTGGGTTTCTTTCGGGTTCCGCAGGTGCTGTGCTAGGCTCTCCATTTTTCCTTGTCAAGACAAGGATGCAATCATATTCAAAAGCAAAAACTACCATGAATGTTGGACAGCAGACTTATTATAAAAGCGTTTGGGATGGGTTAGCATCTGTATATAAAATAGCAGGTGTCAAGGGATTATTTAGAGGTGTCGATGCAGCTATTTTAAGAACAGGGGCCGGTTCTGCTGCACAGCTTCCAGTGTACTATTATACCAAGAATTTTTTGTTGTATGAGAAGATAGTCAAAGATGATACTCTAGCTTTGCATTTCCTTTCCTCATTGGCTGCTGGGGTAGCAGTTGCAATTGTAATGAATCCGTGGGATGTCGTTCTTACCAGAGTCTATAATCAAAGAGGAGACCTTTATAGCGGCCCTATCGATTGTTTTGCTAAGACTATCAGGGCCGAGGGATTTGGAGCTTTATACAAGGGATTCTGGGCTCAGTTGTTAAGAGTTGGGCCCCACTCCATACTTACTCTCATGTTTATGGAGCGCTGTATGAAAATTGTGCAGAATGTAGAAACAACTCTCTTTTTGTAGATATATTTATTAGATTTATTAGACGAAGCTTAGAGAAATTAGAGTAAAGAGAGTATTGAAGTTAAGTTAAACACTGTCTCTTATCTTCATGCCTTCTTTGCCAACTAATATTACTTTTCTGATCACGTGATTATTACTGGGCAAATTTTCCATCGATTCCACTTAAACAGGTGGCAAGGGATGTTATGACAAGAAGTGAATATAAAATCTTGACTAAAAAATAGTGTATTTGTAATTATAGTTGAACTATAGGGACATTCATTTCGTGTTAATCATAAAGATTTTTGTAATTAGGATATTCTAGGGATTACGGTGGTTTGGGGTAATTAAAAAATCGTTTGTTTTCAGATACACCTTCGAAGATTAAATACGACTTTCCAGAAACATATATATGCGGGACTCGAATTATAAGTCTGTTTCAAGCAACAAGGCTGCTGTGACAATTACCACGAGCCTTTATGATAGAAGAGCCTTGGATGTGACATCCGACAAGCCCTTAGTAAATTCGTTAAACCATTTGACGTATCTCGTATCATCGCTGGCAAAAGTGAGGGAAACTTTGTCGATGGATGGCGGCATTGAGCGTCTAATAGAAATTTTACACGAATGTCATAATACTACTTTCAATCTCAACGATACTATCTTCAATAGTGAAAAAAAATTATTGACAGCGTGGAAATGGACTTTGACCTTCCAGTGCTTAGTTCTTGTAGGAACTAGAGGTACTGAGAAAATAAGACAAAAAGTAGTAAAGGCTGGTATTTTGCCTATCATTGCAACTGTATTGGACAACTATTTGTCCCTTCATGAGAGAACCTTTATTCATGCGAATTCACGACCCATGCATCATCACCATACACTGTTACAACAACAATGTCAACATTTCCAACAGCAGCTGCAGCAGCGGCAAAATCAAGCTGATCAACGCCAAGATCGCCGGCAACAACAAAATGAACTGCTGCTGCTGCAGCTATCGCAGGGAATCTCTTCGCAAGAAGCTCAACAGCAGCATAACAGTGAGAATGGAAATCCTGCTCATGAAGATTTCACAAATAATATTAACCTTCATAATACTTTCCCGAATGATTTGCATCCAACACATGTGGAATTAAGTGACTTATCAGTCCCGATTAATGCAGCAGCAGCAGCAGCAGTTGAAGAAGCAGCCGCGATTTCAAACTCAAATGGATTCCCAACTTTTTTTAGCAACAGTCACCCCAGTAATCTAACAAGTGAGGATTATGAAAATTTGAATGTTGAACAATTTTTTAAATTGATTGGTGTGAACTACAAAACTAATACCATAAATAATGATATAAGAAGAAGATACTTAATAGTAAATATTATCAAAAAGTTGAGAGAAGAAAAAGAAACAGACTTACTAGATGATAGATTCCTTAATGATAACGATTATGAAATGGATAATAATTTACAATTTTTGTCCGACTTATATTTGCAAGACCACGATCATAATAGAATTTTGATGAATGCAAAGATTGCGCCTCGGAATTTTACTGATACAGGTGTCGTCATCCCAAGAGATGATGACATTGTTTGGTCTTTACAATTACTAGCATATATTTCGAAATATCCGTACCTCAAAGATATATTACAGAACACACATTTAGTTATTGATATGAGCATCAGAGATAAGCAATTGAAAATGTATTTAGAGAAGCAAATGAAGTTGAAAATAAAGAAAAAGATTTTGACACAGCCTAGAGCTTCCGTGACCTCAAAAGGACAAAGAGAAGCCCATGTTCAGAGATTTAGTCCTTCGGCTTCCAATTCTCCTCAAATGCTCAATGATTTAGGTACTCTCGATAATTTCATTCTAGAAGAAGATAAATTGGAATTATGTGGTAAGCCTCACTCTACAGGATTGACAGAAAATGCCGAGATAGAAGATGACAGTGACGAAGTGGATGAGGAAGGAGAATGTGGCGGAGTGCTTGATGATCTTGAATCAGAAGAAGTTAATGACTACAATGTTTCGTGCAATCCAGAAGTAGATGATATGGCATGTCCATCTATCGGTTCAAATTATTTGAATAAATTGTATGACTCAATCATTGATGCGGAATCCATAGTCAATGACATGGAGAGAGACATCAAATTACTTCAATTAAATGAAAGGATTGAAAAATACCTTGATGACGAATGTAAAAAATTAAGCAAGGCAATTATAAAAACTAGAAAAGAATCGAAAGAGTTCTTAGAAGAAAAGTGGAAATATAGTACCTACAATAAGTTCGACGTTGATGGTATCAATGACGAGCAAGATGATTCTTTGGTTGAATACAAGAAGGTAAATCTATTTCCAATGGTAGAGAAGTTCACTTTTCTATCTGGTACGGACATGTATTATTGGTCCGGTGTGATAATGAGAAATTCTTGTAGGAGAAACGAACATAGGGGTGGGGTGAGACAATGTGGTAATCTTGAATGTGGCAAGTGGGAAAAATTCCCCAGAGAATTTCTGAAGTGTCGTAGATGCAAGAGAACTAAGTATTGTTCTAGAGAATGTCAGATGAAAGCATGGCACTGTCATAGAAATTGGTGTATTCCGAGCAACTCGAGCAACACTACTACGACCACTGCAAATCAACAAGTTGATGCTGTAGAATCCTCTAATGCTCCTGATGACGATAGTCAGCGAGATTTGTTCTCAGAGCTGTCATGACTATGAAATAGAATATAAGCCAATTTATCAATTTTCGTGTCTCTGCATATTGTAGATATCTTCGAATCGCGCATTGATATCAAAAAAGTACATATTATTGTTCAGGCTTTTATCATCTTTATCATCCTATGCGCTAGTTTAGCTTAAATCAGCGTAACATGGATGACCCAGGAGATCTATTTGAGGATATTCCGACTGATTTAGAAATTCCTGAGAATTTGCCCTTAAATAATATTCTTGTTAGAGATTTTGAGAAGGTAGCGAATTTTCAAGACCCCACATATAAAATAATAGAAGAGTTAATTGAGAATTTAGTGAAAGAGACAGATCGCTATGTTGAACATATTCTTAGTACTCCGGATTTTGAATTAGATGAAAATTATTTGAGTCAAAATTTAAATAACTTGAAAAAATTGATTGAAACTACTTTCAAATTAAACAAGTATAAAAATGCATCACAGAACACCAAGAAGAAAGCAAAATCTAACGCCTCGAATGATCCTGAGTTTTCTTTAGAATCATTAAATTACTTTCAGAGTAATTTAAATGTACCCTCTTTGCAAGATTTGCTAAGACAAGAATACATAGAAAATCAAGAATTCGATCGTACATCTCTGGAAATGCTACTAAAATCTAATGAGAACTATCAGTACTTGAAAAATATCTGCTTTGTTCTAAAGAATCCTTTAGATCCATTTCCTGACGAAGATAATGAAGATGATGAGTTGAAAGTAAGTGGAGGCAAAATTGAATTGAGGGATCCAATATCAATGAATTACTTCACACATCCAGTAACTTCTAAAAAGTGCCTTCATACTTATGAGGAGTCAGCGATAATCTTGTATTTGGATGAAGGCAGTCAAGTTTGTCCTATAAATGGCTGTAATTCACCTTTGTCTATAAATGACTTAAAATTTGATAAAATAATGCTTCTTAGGACAAAAGCTTTCCTTGCTCGAGAGAAACATAGGGGACGTTACGAAAATATAGAAAGGTTATAATGACTTTTATTGTGTTTCTCATAATAGATAGTATCTGTAAGCAAACTGGTATAGCATAAATTTTTACAAGAAGCCTACTTTTTGTAGTTATTAAAGTTAATTCTAAATTTCGAGAAAACTATACCCAGTGATATGAAATAGCTATCTTAGGAAGTGTAGACTGTCTTGCAATTGCAAGCTTCTTCCTTGTTCAATTTGTGTAGCTATATTCTAATATGTAAAGACATATTGTATTATATGTAGGATAAACACAAATCTATATCGTATGCGCTCTTTGTTTACCTTTAGATCAGCTAGCACTTACAATAAACTGGTCACTTAATGTGCAATGGATCCAGACATTAGACTTGTGCTATCAAAATTCCTTCAAAAAGATGCAGCTAAACCTTTGCTGGAATCAAAAAGACATAACATTTTACGTGATAATGACAAATACGTACAGTCGACGGCAAGGACGTTCATCGAATCCACATTAAACTCAAAAATGGATGCAGAAGCCTTGAATTTACTTTCAGATTGCTTCAAGGTTATTTATAGACTTAATGAATATAACTACGATAGTGTTGAAGACATTAAGAGGCATCAAGTCTTCATAATAAAGTTGCTTGAAATTAAGAAGCCAAAGAAAGCCTTAGAACAATTGTCTTGTCTACACTATTTTATAGCAAAAACTGTTAATTGTGAAGGATCTTTACAGTTAAACCTCACATCAATAGAGATTCTAGTACTTGGAATCCCGTTCAATGAAGACATAAGTCATGATTTACCCCTACCACTAATAGGCTCGGTAATTGCGCACCACTTTTTAGTCTTACAGTGCTTGCTTCAAGTCATAACACTGGATATAAAGTCATTCGTTAGCTCACCAAACACACTTATTAAAATTTCGTCATTGAAGTTGGTATCTGACTTGTTGCTATCAGAGAGCAGCTTCATGCGATGGTTAAATTGCAATCAAGATGCGACTACAAAGGAAAAGTATCAAAACAACATAATCAAGTTAGTAAAGGGATATATGAAAGTTGTCACAATTTTAAGAAAAAGAATTGATTCGAATCATTTGCAGGAGTTTGAGACTTGTTTGCTGATAAAATTAGCTCAGTTTTCAAATGAACAGTCCCTATTAAGTGACACCCATCCAACAAAGGCGCACTTGCCATATATTGAAGATATAAAGCATTTAAATTTTACTAATTTAGATGTATTGTTTTTGAAAATTAACTCCAATAAGATTCTGGATTCCATTGCGAGCTTATTGAACTTGGTAGAAAACCCATCTCCTGAAGCAATATTTGATCTTAAGCTAAATTTAGGTAGCTCACAAAAAGAAATGCTAATAAATCAAGAGTTCTTGAAATTAATCAGATCATTTCCACTAACTAAAAACGATATCTCTCAATCATTTGTTGACACAATTTTGTCATATCTTGCATCAAAGGTTTCTTTGCTTAAACAGCTAACAAGCTCCCATTTACTAATCTTGGATGCATTCACAGTTTACATCAAAGATTTAATAAATTTGGATTGTCCCACGGATTTTTCTTCAAAAATATTGGCCCAATTGTTTTCAATTTATGGTCATTTCCATCAATTCAAACGCATTAGAAATATTTCTAACTTATTTTACAACTTAGGAGTCAAAACGAAAAATATTAATTTCTTAAATTTATGCATCAAATATGAGACATTTATAAAAGAAAACGACAAGAATGAAGCATTTGATAATTTACAACAAAAAGTCCATAAAGTGGCTTTTTTTTTACATGAACAAAAGCTTTTCAACAAATCTCTCCAGGTTCTATGTGGCTATCTTAAAGTTTTTGATTTAGGAGGAAGTTCTCTTGCTAGCTTCTATGACAACCATTATCAAACAAAGGACACCACATCAATACAATTACTAGTAAAGAATTTTATTTCAAACAATAGTTTTTCAATTAACATATTCCGAGAGTGTTGGATATCTGACTCATTTCAGGTCCACATTATAATTGATGTTTTAAAATTATTGGACAAAATGGGCGATACGAAAGAGAAGACAATCTTAGCCAATGATATTGTCAAAAGTTTATCCTACTCTGATAACAACTTAAATCTATTAGTATACTATCACTACTATAATTTAAGTGGAATTGTCTTAATGTTGCAGCTAAATGTTGAAAATTTTCCTTCCGATAATTTAATATTGTCTGGTGTGTACCTTCAACGATCTATTTGCTTAATGGATGAGAGCGACTTCTTGCTGTGTATTAATTACTTTGAATCGTATTTGAAGGGATCATTCAATGAGAGAAATATGCCTTATGAGAAAGAAATATTTCGTGCATTAATTTTATTCCTTAAATTAAACGCGTTAAATGGCTATATTATACATTTCATCGAGCAATACAAAAATCGAAAGAGGAAAATTGATGATGAGATGCAAATATTTTGTCAACTCGAATTATGTACTGCTTATTTGAAACTAAGCGCCTCAAAGGAAGCTTCTGATAACTTAACTATGTTAGGACCTATGTTAAAAGAAATGAAAGAACATTCTCTACGCGATGTTCTCAGGTTTAACTTACTTCAGTTAGAGTTTTGCTTAGTGATGAAGAACACAACAATGGCAAAAGAAAAGTTTAACAGAGTATTGAAGTTCCTTCGCTCTAAAGAGGAATTCAGCATAAGTTCGAGTAGTCACAATTTTATTGAGAAGTTAAAAAACTTAATTTTGATTGCAAAATTTCAATTGCTCACATCAACTTTGAATTTTCTTCTAGGACACAGCTTTGCTTCATTTATCAATTTAAAGATTGCTATAAAGTTGTTGTATTCTATCACGAGAAAGTTATCATTAAATATACCTAAAGCGACATTGAATGAAATAAGATGGGAAACTACTGGTTTGCTTTTTGAAGCTTTTGACGGCATAGTAATAATATTAATGCACCTTGGAGTGTCAAGAGATTTATTATACTTTTATGATGAGTTCATTAAACTTGATAAATCGGTCTTTGCTCCTGTTACTAACTGTTTCAATAATATGAAGTTTGCTACTTATAATTACCTACTTCAACACGATAATGAAATTCGATCATGCTGTCTTAAGATTCGAGATTATCAACGCTTTAGCTTGGTGTCTTCCAACGTGTCTATCAGACATTGTTTCACTTTACTCATGAAATATTTCAATGCTCAGCCAGACAACTCGATAATACTAGAATTTATAGATCAGGGGAATCATATAGAGTCAGCGTTAAAATTAAAGTCATATAATTATGACAAGCTTGAGTTTGACTTCCTATATTTATCGTCTTTGTCTGCACGTCAGCCCCTTATATCACCAACAGTTGATCTAGCTCAAGATTCGCATAGAAGGATACTACAGAATGTAATTGAATCAAAGCGAGGCCTATTTGAATCAATTAGTAATTTGGCAAAATTCCCAAGTACTCGAAACTTGTTGCTGTCGAATTTTGCTTTGCCATGCGTCATATCCGAAGGAGTCCTCAATGATAACTTAGTTCCTGTTGAGTCTCTCAATCTTTTGATAAAATCTAAACAGCTTTTGTTAGATCGTTTTAAAGCATATGACTATCATGAATTGTCTGTTCATGAACTAAATGACCTTTATAAGGTTCTGAATTATTGTTTATCAATAATTTCTTCCATGTCTATTTTCAGAGCCAGCACTAGTTTACTAGTAGATTTGTTTTATTTGCTGGATATATCGCGTTTTCTACCATTTAAGAATGATAAGTTTTTGAACCATAGTTCAATCACTGAAGTTTTACCTAATGATATCGAAAGTGGAAGAAAGCTTGTTGCATTTGATTGTTTATCAAGAGAATTTCATCATGAATTGAATTGTGTTCTTCCTCAATCATGGACAGCTATAACAATCGATGTCTGTTCATATTCAGGTGACTTAATCATATCGAAGGTAAGAAGAGGTTCTGATCCTTTCTTTGTAAGATTGTCGCTAGATAGATTTCACAAGAGAGACTCTAATATCCCTGATGTTTCATTTAACGATGCTTTAAGTGAGTTCAAAGATATTATTAGGCAAAGTGACTTATCTACAAAATCTTCTACAACTTCGAGAATTAACAGTAAGGAAGATCGCAAAGCTTGGTGGAAGTTGCGCTTCGGATTGGATTCAAAGCTCAAAGACTTAATCGATCATGTAGAATCTTTTTGGTTGGGGGGGTTTCGAAGCATATTTGCAACTAACGACGATAGCGAAGAATTCAAAAAGTTTAAAATTGAATTCTTGGAAATACTACGCCAGCTGCTTCCATCAAGGTCAGTGCCAAGTAGATTTATGGAATTTGAAGATAACTTGATATTGGCCTTTTACAATCTTCGTGAATGTGAATCAATGGAAATTGACGACTTATTTTATTTTCTAATTGATTCTTTGAATACTCATGGGGAAAAAAATAAGTATGGCAATGTTAACTTTGAAAAGGTGCGCCAGTTTGTGAAGCGGCTGCTGGAAAAATACCGTAAGTCACAAAGCTCATCTACTGAAGAACATATCGTTCTTGTGGTAAGCTCTTATTGTACATTTTTCCCGTGGGAGTCGATGAGGTGCCTAAGACAAAAATCTGTTTCTAGAATACCGTCACTTCATCTCATGCTCAACATGCTTAAAAATAGAAATTCTGATTTAACTATTCGTGACAAATCAAATGTTTATTACGTACTCAATCCTGGTGGTGATTTGAGAAGAACGGAAGAGAATTTCAAGCCTTTATTCTCAGAAATGAAGAACTGGGAGGGTATATCGGGCTCAGGTCCTGATGAAATGGAGCTTATGAATAAATTGATGAATAAGGATTTATTTATTTATCTTGGACATGGTGGCTGTGAGCATTATTTAAGGGTTTCTACCTTATATAAAGCTTGTCTACCTGAGCGAAGAAGGTTGCCTCCAAGTTTGTTGATTGGCTGCTCATCTGGTACAGTTAAATCGAATGGCTACTTGGAATCTACGGGTAATATATATAACTGGTTGACATGTGGAACTCCCATGATGCTAGTAAACTTATGGGACGTTACGGACAAAGATATTGATATGTTCACTCTATCTGTTTTTGCAAAATGGGGACTTTTGGCACCTCTTGATGGGCCAAAGAACATTTGCGAGGCAGTAAGCGAGAGTCGTGACCGTTGCAATCTAACATATTTGAACGGGGCTGCTCCTGTAGTTTACGGTCTTCCTTTGCGCTTGCAGTAGACGATTAAAGAATCATTTTGCATGTTTTTAATATGACTGTAGATTTAAGCGAATTTACACCCATTTCGGAATATCTGTAGGTTTCTAGTACTAAGCGGTTCTGTTTTTAGGTCCTGCGAAGTGTAAATCCCTATAATTATTGAAAAGGACTTAGAAATAAAATTGATATTTCGCAACCAAACTACGATATTCAAAGAAAAATTAAAAATTTTATTTGAATCAATAATTTCAACTTGAGCTAAATAAAAAGGAAAACCGTATATAGCCTCCTCTCTTTTTATGTGAGGATGATAAACTCGGAAAAGAACTGTTCGGACGTGGAGTTTCTCTTCCATTATTTTGTGGCCAATATCTGCACCTCTTTTATCTATCTTGTCTAAAATTGCTGTTCAGTTTTCTTCAATTGCTTTCGAAATTCGCTAACCTACAGTCTAGCTTAATATGAGTTGTATTTTAAAACAAAGTTTTATGAATCAAGCGAGATCTTATTCACTTTTATATACCTCAGCCTCAATAAGTAATAAAGCCTTGCAAAATTTGTAAATATTCTATTACTCTTTACCAGATGCATAGACAAAAGAAGAAAAATTCTTTTTCAAGCAACCATGTTCATCCTGTGATCTTTCAAGTCGATGTAGATTTGAAGTTTCCGAAACTTTGTTTTATGTTTTTGAAGGACCCTTACTTATGTAATTCAATCTTATTGATAAATTATGAGCGGGATTACCAATTTTCATCATATCGATAAAAGATTCTACTTACTTAGGATCAATTGTGGGTATTAATTATTTTGCATATAGACGAAAGTGCCTATAAAGAGATAATCGCATAATCAAGGTTGATACTTAGATACGAAACTTTTCTGTTTAATTGGCGGTGTTCAGCCATTCTGTATCCTTGAAGCTCGAGGAGTGTTATATTGGGTAGCTTTAGATATAATGGGTATTTGGGTCTTTAGCTTGATCTTATTATGGCTCTTAATTGGGTTTATGCTACATCCTCTTCTCTGACAAAATCCGATTTTAGATCATTATAATCTATTTTTTTCCACGTATATAAGGATCGGATCTCTTAAAAAATGTTAATTTTCAGCGCAAATAGTTTAGTGGTAAAATCCAACGTTCCCATTGTTGGGCCCCCGGTTCGATTCCGGGTTTGCGCACTCATTTTTTTTTATGATTTTCTTCTTTGCTCACCTCCATCCCACCACTGAATTATGCTTTAATGACACAAGACTTTACCCTACGAGGTCGAAGAAACTTTAGATATAAGTAATACATACTCTTTACCGAAACTTTCAAAGTAAATCGTATGAAAAGAGGACGAGTTTTAGATTAGTCGAAAAGGAAATTGAAAACACCAAAGTTGCGACGTGATGGCCTGCAACATGTTATCTGGTACAATCCGAAGGTATACTACTCGTGCCGACTTGAAAGATACCTTTAAACAAACAATGACTAGAATTGGATCCCAAGCAATGATTCTAAGTAGTGGAATCAGATTTGAAAATCCTGGTTTGCAGTTAAGCGGGATGACGTTGTCCTCTGTTGTATCATTGTCTATATTTCCCAAATCACTTTTACTGTTTAACTTGCATCTTCCGTCACACACATCCAGCTCTATTCATCGCCACGGGTACATGGCAATTCAATTACTTCCCCCAACCTCTGAAGCTGCTAAGCTTGGACGCATATTTGCAAGTGGTATAAAGCAGGAGCATAGTGGTGGATTATTGAAACCTTCTTCACGAGAATTGAATGATGGCGAAATATTTCACGAAATGACGACCCCATTTAGCAAGATTAATGAAAATGAATGGCATTATTATGAGTTGAAGGACAAAGAAATTAAAATTCCTATATTAAATGAAAGTGAAGCAGTATTTGTTTGTGAACCTGAGAGAAGTTTGATAGTCGATAATCACGAGATTTGGGTAGTGAAAGTAATTGACATCACGTTCCCTAATAAAACGTTCCAAGGGAAACGATCGGGAGGTCTCATATATTTTAAAAGAGGATTCCATAAAGTTGGTAATTTAATTGAAGAAAACTAGAAAACTAGATATATGCATATATTTGGAAATAGGTGTTTGGTTTTACAAAATAAATATTAACCTTCAGAGGTTACTCATTTAGTATCTTGTCCAAGTCTTTCTGTAGCTCGGCAGTCGCATGCATTACCTTTGGCAAAATAACTTCGAATTTCTCATCAACCTTTTTCGCTCTCCTTTGAATCTTCAACGATATCTCATTCTTTTTCAAACTCTTCAAGTCAGCCTGAAGTTTGAAGTTTTCATTAATTTTAGTATGGTGTTTGTTCAAGAGTTTAGAATGCTTTAACTCCATCGCTTGAAGATCAAGCCTTGCGGCTTTTAAATTTTCTCTTTCAAGATTTAATCGTTCCTCATAATTTTCACGTTCCCCTTTTAGGTCTTGAATTTTCTGTAAAGCTAATCCTTCTCGCTTATCAAATCGTTCTTTGCTCACTGACTCGTTATAAATTAAGTGATCTAAATCTTTTTGAATGAGAGAAATTTCGCTCTCCAATTGAATAATCGTATGCTTAAGTCCTTTTAGTTTCCCAAATGCTCTTACTTCATTTGTAGTTTGTTTATTGTATTTCGATAACCTTCCTTTCAAATTATCAATGTTATGCTTGAGGTCAGTAATCTTCTTTCCCTCCTCCCGCTTTAGTTTTTTAAGCTTCAGTTTCACACTAGTAAGGTTTTTGATAGATGAAACTACTGAAATCTTCAACGTCCTTAATGTAGAACTGTCCTTTAAACTCTCGTTTAAAACTCTCTTGTTGTCAACCGTGTTAATTATAAAATGGTTCAAAATCTTGTCATCTTCCATAATATCGATTTCATACTGAAAAAGCGATGTGAGTCCATGAATTAAAACATACAATTCATCTTTAGATTTAGTCACTTTGAAATATCTCCATTCGACGTTATTTATCTTGATTTTCAAATTTTGTTTATCTGATACCATCTTTCCATCTAAAAACTTAAATATAACCTTAGACTCATCAATAAGTAAAACAGCAATATTGGCAGTGGATGTTGGAGATTGGATGAACTGTCCGCCATTATTCTTTGATTTCGAAAACTTACCGCTAAAGAAATCGGGTCTCTTTATCAAGGTTTTAAATCCAGCTAAAATCGACCAAAACGGTTGGAGCGTTATATTAAACAATGCATTGTACTTTGCTCTAAATATGAATATGTTGTGATTGTTGAATGCGTGAACGAAAAAGTTTTCAAAGTTTTTTGCCGCCACCGAATTTTTAATTCTGTTCTTTGGATCGTTAGGTATTTTTTGTTTATCTAAGTCAACGGTTAGAATGCTATCGCCACCATAACTGTTATTCAAATTGACTTCTTCCTTACCATTGCTATGCATAAGTTTCTGATGAAATGAAGAAAGAGCAATGTGTAAGGACAATAAAACATAATATTTATCGTATTGATGACGTGCAGTCGAATAAAAACTCTTGAAGCTAAGAAGACTCACAAAATAGTTGATGTAGTTTACAGCAAGAAAACACATAACAAAATGACCTAAGCTGCTGTTCACGAACTTGTTTTCATAATAAATTTTGACATTAAGCTTCCTGTTAGATACCGCGGTGCTTATGGAAGAAGTTCCAATCAAATTACAAGCAATTATAGACGTAGCAAATATAATAAGATAGTGAACAAGTAATTCTTTTCTTTTAATTGCAAGATTTTTGAATCCATAGTAAATAATGAAATCGAGAACCAAGACCCTCACAAGTTCCCATATCGGCAGTCCATAAACACTCCACCAAGGCCTATGCTTCTCAAACTCGGTGAAGAGTATTTTGCTTCCTATTTCATCCACCACAATATATACACTAAGTAATATGACAGATAATGATTGTGGTAGTGCTAAAAATATAAACACTAGTGAAAGGATGTCCCGCAAAGATGATGACGGGAGAACTGTCGATGTTATCGAACTTTGGTAGTTCTGAGACTTGGAATGATGACTAGCACCATCCATGTTCCATTTAGTATCGTCAAGTTTGGCCTTGTTGTTCTATTTTGAATATTTTAAGTTTGAAATTTTTTTCTGCAATACTCAGAACTATATGCAGAAACAATGATTTTTTAGCTTGCGTTACATCTAACATTCTGTTCTAGCCACTAATGAAACGGCGAACTTAGAAATTGAAAAATGGTTGATTGATGCTGCTGTTTTGTGAAATAGTATATCACAAAGTGTTCTTTATGCTTGACAAAATTGCAATACAGATATTCAACTTATTTTCACACTACAGGTAAACTTCCGTGCAAAAATGGACGAGAAATTCTTACAATTCAAACGATCTTTTATGAGATCTATGAGTACCACTCTGTCTTGTTTGATCATGATGGTCAAGGTTTGATCGCACACAGCTGAAGGCTACAAAGTCAGCATTACTGGTACTGTCCCTATCGAATTAAATGGAATATAAATCAACATTAAAATATTCTAGTAATTAGCACATTATTCAGCAAGTTAACAGACAAAGTACGCTATAAATAAGATGTAGAATTCTCAAGGCTTTTTACAACACTAAATCCAAAATTATTAACTTTCTCAAAGTTTTCAGCAACCTCAATTCTTTAATATATAAACTCGTGCTTATTCAAAAAGAAGCATTTTGTTAGTTTAGAAAGTTCACCAGGAAGGATGTAGACACCAAAGGCTGCGACTGGAATAGTAACAAGAAAATCAATCTCAAATACCCATTTCCAAACAGGCAATTCACTGTTTCCGTCAAGAGATCTATGGATATCAAATTGAATATAACCTCCGGCCATACTTCCTAAAGAACACGATGAAACAAAAATAGCCGTATGGGCATTAATTCAGCTGGAGCATACCAGGATCCTAAGATGTAATGACAAGCAGGATAAACAATTCCTGAAAAAGCACCCCGAAGGCTTCTGATTACCTAGTTTAGATAAGTGTCGCATGTAATGAACCAAGAGACATAAGATTGACCATTTGATTTCAAAAGTGAAAGCACAATATGAGAAGATATTTTGGTAGTCAAAATAGAGCTAAATAAACCACAAATACCGTAAGTGAGTAAGAAAGCTTGATTGAGCCAGTTAGAAATATTCCCTTCCATTTCCAATGGTTCTTTCATACCAAAAGCATAAGCATTGTTACATTCGATTGGTCCAAATATTTGACAAACAAGGATAAACAACAGTAGACCAAGATGATGCAATTCAACTTTAATACCAAATTTTTCTTATAATCTGACCTTCCTGGGGGGGTTCCAGAAAAAGAAAATTCTCTTTTTTTGTTCGCTAGTCCTTGGGCACTTCGTAGATCTGGCACTTTGTAGATCTGAAAAGTTACCATTTTTTCCCTCTCAAGTTTGAATCGACGATAGTATGATCTAAATCTGAAGGATCTAGTTGTTGCAAGTTAAGACTTTCAACTTCTATTAGACTATCTTTTTTTGTGTTCTTTCATAATCATTTGTATAGTAATTATTTTGTTTAATTCACTTAGTTGTTTTCTTTCATTATTTCATCAAGGCTCTATGATAAATACATACAGCTGATTTATTATCATCGCATATTGATAAGCAGGATAAATTCTTTTCGGACGACACGCGTTATTACGCGGAAGCCTTATTGAAACTATTAGACATTTCGCATTTTGCATTTGAAGGTCGATCCGAGCTTCCTTTTAATCACAAAAATAAGGTAATAACAATGATTTTCTTATAAAGTATATACCTAAGGTATACATAATATATAACTATATCATATACGAATTCATGATTCTGTGACATATATTTCGGATACACTATTATCAGTGAAAATCATCAACTTCAGTGATCAAGATTGAAGTACACAACACCGTGTGAATAAAATTGATCGTCAGTGATCGCAAAGACACTGAAACTGAGTTACAATTCAAAAGGAATTTTGATTGCCATAAAGCAATAAAAAAGCTGAGTGATTGGTATTTTATTAGGACCAATTCGAAATAATGGATGAACCAAGGACAGTATTGATCATTGGTTCCGGAACCTTTGGCCTTTCTACAGCTTTGCACCTTTTACGACAAGGTAAAGTAGAGGTGACTTTATTAGACCCTTATCCTGTGCCCTCGCCGTGGTCGGCCGGGAATGATTCCAACAAGATTATTCAGACAACTTCTGATGATGACTTCTATTCCAACTTAGCTTTAGAAGCTCTACAAATGTGGAGAGAAGACAATGTCTTCAAAAAGGCATTTTCGGAGACTGGTATTATATATGCGGCCACTGGTAAAGAGGAGAGAAAGAGCATTGACTATCGCTACAAATATCTAATTCAGCGTAACGACAAAGTAATCAAGTTGAATGGTGTGGAAGATTATGAGAAGTACGTGCCAAGTAAGCAAAGTAAGCAAGGTCTGCAAGGTCTTCAAGGTCTGCAAGCTTCTAAGTTCCAGAAATGGTATGGCTATTATCAGGAAAAAAATTGTGGATGGGCATTTGCTAGATTGGCATTAGAGAGCTGCGCTGAAGAATGCCGCAAACTAGGTGCTAGATTTATCATTGATTCTGCAGAGAAACTTCTCTACAGTAAAGATGGAACATGTGTTGGCGTTCGCACATCCAGTGGTAGCTCCATTGAAGCCGATAGAATTGTTGTTTGTGCTGGTGCAAGCTCATTCAAGTTTTTGAACTATGAGCATCAACTTTTGGCTAAATGCTGGACTTTGGGACATATCAAGCTTGCTGATGACGAAGCTGCTTTGTTGAAGGGAATGCCCGTAGTTTTGAACCTAGATGGAGGATTTGTGTTCGAACCAGATACAAATAATGAGATAAAGTTCTGCAATGAGTTCCCAGGTTATGTCAACATTGTAGACAAGGAATCAGTTCCTTTGTTTAAGGATTCTATTCCAAAAGAAGCCGAAGTCCAAATGAGAGCCTTTTTAAGACAAATTTTCCCCGAACTAGCGGAAAGAAAGTTTTCATTGGCTAGAATTTGCTGGTGTACAGACACCCCGGATCGTCACTTCTTGATTTGTGAGCATCCAGAGCATAAAAACTTAATTTTAGGTACTGGTGATTCCGGTCAAGGGTTCAAATACATGCCGAACGTTGGAAAATACATCTCTCAAGTTGCTCTCAAGGGTGAAAGTAGCTTAGATAAAGATAAAAAGAAATTTTGGAGATGGAGGCCAGATATGGGAAAGAATAGAAACCTAAATGACTTGCAAGGCAGATATGGTGGTTCCAACGAAGTAAAAGATCTAAAGGATGTCAAAGAATGGTCTGATGGAATAGAGGACTCTGGCCTTGCTACAAATATCCATAGTTTATCCCTTCAAACTTCATAACCGTGCCTTTATATGTGCATTAGACACAAAGGACTACTCATTTTCTTATCAACAAAACAAGTTTGTCTTAAATGCCGTTATGTCACTAAAGAAACTATATAAGCTTCAACAAGGTCTAAAGATTTTCAAAAATTTAAAAGTTTGTTTATTAGGTATTTGTCAATTTGCTATTTTGACATATGGAATCCACCATTTCGATAATCTCGTGGAAATAAATTTTTGCTGTGATTTCGGCTCATGATATACTCGCGTAAATATATATTCGACGTGGCAAATTGTCTGATAATAAATAATAAATATTAGGTTAATCATTTCAGAAGTAAATCAATAAATGTATACATTTGTAAAGTTGAATTCACGAACTTTATAGTTTTATCTTCATAATAAAAGTTATCATGCCTCGAATGTTGGTATCTCAATATTCGAATTTCATATTGATAGGTTTTAAGAATACTTATTAGTAGATATTAGACATGACAAATAAATTCTTAATTCATATGTTAAGTATTATTCAAATTTATAAATTCTTTATACTGTATTTTATTCATCGATTCATCGAGTTCAAGTCTCGGGTATAGTTGATAAGCTCGATTCGAGTCAAATGTACATTATAGTGAAAGGTATGGTATAGATGTTAAGATTTATCGATAATTTGTAATTATTGAGAAGTATTTGAACTTTCTTTGAAAGATCCAATAGTTCCTAGTGAAAGAGGAACATGTTCATACAAGTTCGCTGAACAGTCACCAATTCGCCAGTATTCCTCAGAATCAGTTGGCTTTCCAAAGCCCCCACCACCTGGTGTCAATATGCGTAAAATATCACCTTCTTTAATTTCTATTTCAGCAAGCGAAGGTAGGTGGATCCATTGAATTTTTCCATTGGACCGATTTCTCCCAAGGTAATTTTCTCCTTTCTTACCAGGCTCACCTCCGTACATTCCCCATGGTGAATAAACTCGGCGCTGTGTCACTAAAGATACGTGGACTTGTGAATTGAATTGAATTTCTCGGACGAGCCCATTTCCTCCGTTCCACTTCCCCTTCCCACCGCTATCTTGTCTAATACAAAATAGACGTAAAAGACACGGGTATCTCTGTTCTAATACTTCGGGATCAGTGATTCTAGTATTTGTCATATTCGTTTGCGTACCAGAAAACCCATGGAACCCTACTCTCTTGCCATCCTTTTCAATGATGCCGGCACAATTCCCTTGACCAATGGTTTCAGTGTAACCAAAACCTGTTATTAGTTCCCCATTTTCGTTCTCACCCCCAGTGCCGAAATTGATACCATTCATACAACCACCAGTCGCAGATGTAAAACCAAAAGCTTTGAATAAAACATCAGTAATCCTTTGAGATGTCATTCCATTTCCAGCACAAACGGCTGCAAACTCACTTGGATTAATTAGCGAATTTTGAGGGACATAGAGTGTACAAGGATCCAAACACCCTTGATTAAGCGGTATATCTAGATCTATCAAGCATCTCACTACATATATCACTGCCGAATACGATATCGACTTTGGTGCATTGAGATTTGAAAATGATTCTAAAGACGTTCCGGTAAAGTCGAACGAAGCTGAACCATCGTTGCCATCCACATCAATAGAAACGCAAATCCTTGAGCCATCATCTAAATAGTCTTCCGCTTTTAAAGGGATCCGATCTCTATTTTTTTGATAAAACTCTTTGAAGAAACTTCTGACAGCTAGTTCGGCAGTCTTTTTAACACTTTTCATGTAAAATAATACTACTTCAGTCCCATATTCTTTGAAAAGTTCCAATAATAAGTTTATTCCTCTTTGGTTCGCTGCAATTTGGGCTTTTAAATCAGAAATATTATCATCTATATTTCTTGTACCAGATACACCGTGCGATCTAGGCTCTTCAACAAAATGCTTCAACAAACCATCGTCATCAAATCTGCCATTCTGAACGATCTTCCAAGTCTTAATGTTGACACCCTCATCAAAAATATCTCTTGCGTAAGAGGAGGAAGATCCAGGAGCTGATCCACCAATTTCTGAGTGATGAGCCCTTGATGCAACAACAAACTGAAGCTTTGAATCATAAAAGACAGGTGAGATAATTGTTAAATCTGGTAAGTGAGTTCCACCAACACTTGGAGAGTTAGTACAGAGTATGTCACCATCCTGTAAATCATCTTTCCAATATTCCAATTGATACTTTATGGCAGATGACATGGATCCTAAATGAACTGGTACGTTTGGAGCATTTGCAGTCAAATTACCTTCGTTGTCAAATAGGGCACACGAGTAATCTAATCTTTCTTTGACATTAGCACTTACGGAAATCTTTTGCAACGTTCTTGACATTCCATCAGCTATAGACATAAACCTGTTAGCGAAGATAGCTAATTTAATTGGATCTATCACTTTAGAACTTATTTTTTCACTTTTAATGGACTTCAAATCCATTACTATGTGTCTGGACAAAATGATGGCTTGACATTGAGGGGTTACAAGTATTGTCTGGGTTGAGTCTAATATTAGTGCGGGACCATTCACAGCCGAACCAATAGGTAGGTTTTCTAAAAAATACACTTTCGACTCGAGGCAACCTTCTTCAAAATACATCATGGCAGACTTTTCTGCATTATCCTTAGAGGCCAACCTAACCTTTGTAGATTTGAGTTCATCATAAGGGGAAATTTCTTTACAAGTACTAGCAATATTTCCAGTCACTCTGACACGAATGTCTGATACAACGACGCTTCGAGCATCATCGTTGAAGCCAAACTCACGCTGATGAATTTCATAAAAGGTCTCTAAGAACCTATTTTCCCGTGGTTGAAGAACCATCAAACGAGCATCAGAACCCTTATAGCCCATATTGAAGTAAACCTTAAACCTAATTGTATTTGTTATCACATTTTGATTGAGGAGTTCTTCGATAGCTTCTTTTTTCAACTTGTCACATTTTTCAAGCAACATATTTATCGTTTGAGAACAAATTATTTCAAAACAAGGTTGCTGCTTTTCGCTGACTAGGTCAGAAACTAAAATACCGTACGCTGATAAGATAGAAGAGTGTTTATGTATTAAAACACGGCTAATTTTTAATAGCTGGGCAATGGATGCAGCATGCTGACCACCTGCACCACCGAAAGACGCCAATGAATGACCAGATACATCGTGGCCCTTAGAGTCGGTGAGTTCTCTGATAGGTTTAGCCATTTGAAAGTTAGCAACCTCAAGAAAACCAAGAGCGACTTCCTGGGGTGTTTTGGGGGAATTCGGATTTTCCTTATTAATAATTTTGGTTAGCTCTTCAAATTTCTGCTTTGTTACTTCAAAATCAAGAGGCTGATCTTCATTCGGGCCAAATATATGTGGGAAGTACTCCGGCAATAATCTACCTGTGAAAAGATTTGCATCAGTTATTGTAAGAGGGCCACCCTTTCTGTAGCAGGCTGGACCCGGGTGAGCACTGGCAGACTCTGGTCCTACAACGAATGTTCCGTTCCTATAAAATAGTATAGACCCACCTCCAGCAGCAACGGTATTTACATCGATCTGGGGGGCCGCTATTTTAATGCCTGCGGTTATATTTTCGAACGAAAACTCATAATCTCCAGCATAACGTGAAACGTCAGTAGAAGTTCCACCCATATCGAAGCCAATCACAGGGATCTTATTATTTTCATCATAACAAGTCATTGCTTGACCAACAACGCCGCCTGCTGGACCTGATAATAATGAACGAAGACCTGAAAACTTCTCATACGAACATAATCCACCATCAGATTGCATGAATTCGATTCTCGTATGGTCCTTATAGTTAGGTTTCAATCCACTTAAGAAATTGGCAATATATTCTTTCACGATAGGTGTTAAATATGCATCCACAGTAGTAGACTGGCCCCTGGTTACAGCTTTTATGACCGGAAGAACCTCATGAGATAAAGAAATATTTCGAAATCCTAAGTCTTGCGCTACTCTACCAGCAGATTTTTCATGATCTTGAAAATTATACCCATGGATAAAAACAACTGCTATAGAATCAATTCCATCCTCTTTCAAAGTTGCTAAATCTTTTCTAAGTTTAGTTTCATCCAACGGCTCCAAAATTTCGAATATCTCCTTTGTTTTTCCCTTGACATACTTCTTGCCATCAAAAAGGTCTTCGCAATCATACCCAGTTGGATCAACCGTAAATGCTGGTAAAGTAATTCGTTCATCTACCTCAATAACTCTTTCGTAAAGAATATCTGGTTTAATTATATTAAGCGCAAATAAATCCGGCCTCGACTGATCACCAATATGAAGTAAATCTTTAAAACCTTTAGTAGTTACCAACGCACATCTTGCACCTTTCCTCTCCAATAGAGCATTAGTTGCAACGGTAGTACCAAGTCTAATAGAAGAAACTATCGATGTATCCAATTGGGTGCCTCTAGGTATTTTCTTACAGCTTACTTTTTCCAAAACCCTTCTAATTCCCTCGATATTAGCATCTTGGTAATTTGAAGGATCAACTGATAACAATTTAAAGGTTGTCTCAACATCTTTGTATTTGTATATCACATCGGTGAAGGTCCCCCCTCTATCAATAGCTATAGCAACACGATCAGAAGCTGTCATAATTAACGCTTATAAGATTTGTAATCGTTGAGTATAAAAATTGGATCCTACGTAAATTCACATACTTATATATCTATATCTCTCTCCTTAATATACATATGAATTAGATTATTGACCTTTTTAATGAACTCGATTAGACTTTACTGTTAATTTAAAATACTGCATACAACCGATATATTAAGAATTTTAAAGCAGGTCGAATCGAAGTAAGATCCGTACAATTTCCAACAATATTGCAGCTTAAGGTAATACTCCAGCCGACCTTTTGGACCGTTGTGTCAATTGAGAAGACCTCTCCCACTGCCGCTTACAAGGAGCTTATGACCCCAACTAATGAGAATACGGACGCTGTTGCAGATTGATGCTTGTAATGTGAAGGTATGGATTTGCCTTGATTGACAATGTTCCAGTGAGCCCAGTGGCTACGAAAATGCTCTGTGAAAAGACGTACATTGGGTCGAACCATTACGGAGGATTTTGGGACTTTACCAGAGACTTGTCCAAAAACGACACTTTTTATCCAATTTTGATATTTCATCCCACACCGACGATACCTACTGATCTGACCTCAGGGCTTGCAATTGTTTCACTTTATTCACGATGGGACTGGTGGAAATTCATCCTTGGTTTATGCATTCCATTGTGCTTAAAGCTTATGATCCAGATGCTTCTGAGTTTTTGAACCAGAATACAATTTCAACACACTCGGCTGGAGAAGTGAGCGTTTGCATCCAACCTGACATTCCTCAGATTTTCAAATCAGAAAATGAAGGTGAAATGATACAAGTATTCTATAACCAGTCTGATAGATCCACGATGGACAATTGGGAGAATCCCGATGATGTCATAAACTCTATAAGGCTATCAAAAAAAAAAATAGTATAAAATCATCAGCGATAAAAGGATTAAGTTATTTTACCAGTTGGGGCCTGTCCAATAAATACTTTTCGATAATTGAAGATGTTTTTTTATTGAAGAACAGAGTTCACCGGTAACAGAAGACTATGTGGAGCCTATTTGAACATTTAAATGCTCGGATTGCTGAATGTAGGCGAAAAGCAGTCTTAGGTTCATTATAGGTGTTTAGGGGGAGGGGAAAGTGACGACCAGGTAATCATTCAGGAATGTTAAACTTAAGTTTGATTTAGATATAAAAAAAAAAATTAAAACGTTTATTTTATCTAGTAGAAGATTGGAATTTTATCCCATGTCCATGGATCGTTGAATCTTAAGTTCTGGTCCAACTTCGCTATAGCATCAAAATCTTCTTTTGTCAATTCAAAATTGTTTACCTCTAAGTTTTGTAACAATCTACCCGGGTTATTTGATTTTGGAATAACTGCAATTCCTCTCTGAGTAGACCATCTTAATAAGACTTGAGAAGGTGTTCTCTTATGCTTTTCAGCAATTGATTTAATGATCTGGTGTTCGAACAATGTTGGGGCATCTTCAGCATTCTTGACCTTTAATTCCAAAAATGATTGAGGGCCAAAAGACGAGTAGGCAATCACGGTAATACCTTGCAACTGAGCATACTCAATCAAGGTTTTCTGGTGCAAATATGGATGGTGCTCAATTTGAAGTACAGCAGGTCTGATCTCGACACCTCTCAAAAGGTCCAAGATCGAGGCAGCACTGAAGTTTGAAATTCCAATCGACTTGGTCTTACCGCTCTTAACTAGTTTCTCCATTCCCTTCCATGTATCCAATAATGGAACATTTTCGTAGTGAAACTTGTCGCCATCACCACAGTAGAAACCTGGTGGATACTTCTCTTCGAAAGGAACAAACTTGAATGCAATTGGAAAATGGATTAAAAATAAATCTAAGTAATCTAATTGTAAATCATCCAAAACCTTCTGCAAAGCTGGTCCAACGTTCTTAGGGTCATGGTAGTTATTCCACAACTTCGAAGTAATGAACAAATCTTCTCTCTTGACAATTCCTTCGTCAATTGCTCTCTTAATACCCTGGCCGACCTCCTTATCATTACCATAGTCAGTTGCACCGTCGAATAGCCTATAGCCCACTTTAATAGCGTGGTATACTTGGTCGGCCGCAGTTGTAGTATCTAACTTCCAAAGACCGAAGCCGACTAACGGCATGTCATGACCTGAACTCAATTTAAGAAACATTATACTTGATATTATAAAATATTTAAATGATTCAATTTCATTTTTAAAATATAGTAATGTGGAGACCTTCTTTTATATACTTTTACGGAGAATCAAGAAATGGTACCGAAACAAGAATATAATAGCAGGTCGAATCGAAGAAATATTCGTACGAGTTCCAATAATTTTGCAGCTCACCCTGCGGCGCGAACTCGCACTAGTATTTTGAGTAGCATTACATTCAAGATCATTCACAACTTTGTTTTGCTAAGTTTTATTAGTGTGAAAATATAAAGGTATCAAAAGTATTATTTAAAAACTAAATGAAAGAAGCTGCAGCCTTCACGCTAAACTTATTGTATCAGCACGTCCTCCCATCATATCTCTCCATCTCAACAACAGACAGCCAAGATCCTTTTCTTTCCATAGGGCTTCGATGGTGTGTTTCGCCATTCTTACACTCGCCAACCTTCGAGACTTTTCCATGTCTTGTAATTTTTGAAGCACAAAATGGCGATGGTCCTCGTCAGTATCGGAAACTACACCCACAATAAATAAAGGCCAAAGAAGAGACATAGAAGACGTATTCATTTGCTTCATCAAGGACACCGCTTCTAAGATCCTAGATCTCACATTTTGCAACCTTAATTTATACTGTTTCTGGTAACTCTTTCCTAGCTTAAAATAAAGCTCTTGGTCAACTCTGACAAATAGGTATATTATAGCTGCTAATTTTTTGACTCTCGCAATTAGCTGCACATATTGCGCCGATTCTGTGACATCCTCTATGGCTAGTTTCTGTTCAAGATTAATCAACTCAAAGTCCAATCGATTTCTCTGTTCCAATAATGCTGGCTGGATTGTGTCTCTAGTATGTTTTGATCCAAAATCCAAACTTTCTATACGAACTCCTAACAGAGTTATGTTATTAATCAGAGTTATAAGATAAGGGCTACATCCAAGAAATAAGTCGATATTCGTATCAAAATCATACTTTAAGTCTTCAAAAAATGGGTCCCAACGATGGACTAGCAGATCTGTCCATGCTGTCTGTCCCATTATATCATGTGATACAAAGTACCTAGCAACAAATGTACTCAATTCCCCCTCCACTTGACTGTCAATCAAGTACCTCACGAATTCTTTTGCTCGATCGAGATACAAAATCCACATACGACCACACTTAGTCGATATGTCTGCGAAACATAGCATAAGTAATGTGGCCAAAATCTCATCCCAATCATTTGAGTTTGCTAATTTTCTGCTATTTATCAATCCCGGAAGCTCTTTCAACACACAAGACATATAATTATGAGCCAAATCTTCGTAAAACTTACGGTGATGTACAATATTCAACTCATTAGCAGCAACTGCTACTATGGTCATGAAAAGTAGCTGGGACTTCATACCTAACGGGACGATGAATTTGAGATAAGGGTTGACTTTATCAATCTGGGGACTCGTTGAGTTGCTTATTCCTGATATCCCATCCTTTGAAGAGCATATGCAAACAGGACATATTTTCTTTACGAAATAATCGAATAAATTATAATCTGTTGAATCATAGCCGAAAGAAAAACAGCTTAAAGTACTCCCCAACGAAAAATAGCTTGTATGATCGAAGAAAGAATTGGTAAACGAACCCAGATCATCCGCGAAATTAAAATCATTGTATGCTCCCCACATATCTCCTTGATAACTAATAAGTTCTAAGTCAGTATTCTTTTCTTGGGAAAGCTGTTCGCCGCATGGAAAACTACATAGGCCGACTTCAAGGGAATGATAAACAGAGCCTACGTCATTCGGTGTAGCCAAAGGCTTATGTGGTGCTCCATAGAGCGTTTTGAAATCATCGGCCGTGGTATTCAAAAATAGATTTTTTGCTTCCAAGGGAATCCATTGGACCATTTGCAGGAGCGAAAGTTCGTTGAAATTCGCACCCTTCCCTCCTTTCTTGGATAAATACTTCTTTTCTCTAAGGTTTTTCCTACTTGTCTCCGAGCGCCCAAACACTAACCCTCTGGCGAACATCTCGTCCTCCCATTTCAATAGTAAATTATATCTGCACTCATGCTTTAGTCTTGAGCAATTGAAACAACTAGGCTTCTGCTCTGTTCTAATTATTAGTAGCTTAGCTTATGCGTCCGACAAGAACGAAGACTAACGTACCATCACATTTCACTCGACGTTGCTTACAAGGTATGCACCCTTTCCTACTTCTTTTCTCTACTGTGCTTCTACCGCGTGGCATACCTATTCTTTATTTCTATAATCTTTCTCTGTCAAAAAAACCAACTATCTTCATAAATTTATTGCTGTATGCCCTGCTAGATATTCTACGTCTATTCTCGAGTTTACAGCGGAGAAAAGATTACTAGAAACCGTCTTAAGCTGGTTCTCCACCTTTGCCCAATTTGATTTATCTCAGATTTTATCTATTATGTAATCTATAGGCGGTGTTATCAGTGTGTCTCGCTCAAGCATTATATGCAGGTGATTAAGCGATGGCCAATTTACTAAGATTGACATTACCATTTCAGAGTAATGTCAAACACCGTATACGTAGTTGTAGATCATAGATCTAAAGTTCATTTTATTATAATTGAAAATGACAAATATCCTAGTGCTTTTTCACGAACATCCAACCCTCTGTCACACCCATACAATTAAGGAAATCATAGTCTTTAGGAGGTTCGTAGGTTATACGCAAACCGGTCGTTTCTACCTGCCTTTGAAATTAGTATTTGAATATCGAGCTCGACTCGACTTTCCCACGTTAAAAAATAGCAGACATGCTCATTGCAGTAGTAGATTAAAGATACAAAAGGTAACTTATATAGATACTGATAACTCGACATGAGATATATAAAGGTATGTAGGTAAACCATTTAGCGATATAATTCTTAAGTTAGTATCATTTTGCCTAATTAATTATGAAGGAGAAAAATACTTCTATGGTAGATGAGGTTTCGTTAGAAAGACGCGAGAGTCCGAATGTCAGCCACGAGCCGGCCCCGGATGCATTGTTGGATAAGGCTGGTATCTTCCTTACTGAAAGAGAAGGAGTCTATGGAGAGATAGACGAAGCCGATGAGAAGAAAATTGTACGCAAAATCGATTGGATACTTTTACCTATGCTTTTTTTAACTGCCACTTTGGGTGCAGTTGATAAAGTTTCCTTGAGTACTGCAGCCATATATGGATTCATTGAGGATAATCAATTAGTGGGCCAACAATATTCATGGTTGGGTTCTATTATATTCATAGGTTCACTTGTAGGAATGTGGCCAATGTCTTTTCTATTTCAAAAATTCAGACTTGGCTTGGTTTTAGCTACTGCGTCATTGACTTGGAGTGCGTTTACTTTCCTACTTTGTGCTGGCCACAACTTTGCTGGTTTTGCTACCTTGCGTTTCTTGATGGGTTTCGTTGAATGTGCTATTGTTCCTGGGTGTACTTTAATGGTTACTCGATTCTACATAAAGAGAGAGCAAGGTCCTAGATTGGCATATGTGTTCGCTTTTGCTTCTTCAATTATCAATGGATTCTTATCTTGGTTAATTGGCCATTTTGGCAGTGAAATTCCTAAATGGAAGTATCTATATATAATGGTAGGGTCTATCTCTACTACGTGGAGTTTGTTCCTTTTCTACTATTTGCCTGATACGCCTATGAATGCGAAGTTTTTGAATGATAGAGAAAAGTACTTTCTTATTAAAAAAGTCCTCAAGAACCAAACTGGTATAGAGACCAAAGATTGGAAATTGGAGCAAATGTTTGAAGCACTTTTGGAGCCAAAGTCCTATATTATTATGATTTTCAATATAGGAATAAATATTCCAAATGGCGGTCTTAACACTTTTTCATCGATTATAATCAATAATTTAGGATTCTCTGCCATGGAGTCATCATTAATGAGTATGCCTACAGGATTAGTTGCAACTTTGGCAACAATAGGCTTCACATATATTACTACCAAATTTCCAAATAGAAGATGTTTGGTTTGTGTCATCTCACTATTGATTCCATTAGTCGGGGCTGTAATCCTCTACACTGTGGACAGATCCAAGGTTGGCCCGCAATTATTTGGCCTCTATTTACTTTATTTTTATTTTGCTCCTTATGTAATCATGATGTCTTTAGCTCAGGCTAACACTGCTGGAAACACGAAAAAATCGCTGGTTTACAGTATCAACTATCTAGGTTATGCCGCAGGGGCTTTAATTGGACCTCAAACGTTTAGATCCAATCAAGCACCACGATATACAGGTGGATTCACTGCTATGATCGCGGCATACTGTGTCTGTATTTTACTTAGCTTACTTTATTGGTTCATTTGTGTTTTGAACAATAGAAACAAGAGAGCTGTGCTAAAATCGAACCAAAACTGTGAAGTTCAAATCGTTGCCACCGCAAAGGAGGCAGATGAATTGTATGACTTGACTGATAAACAGCAAATAACCTTTTTTTACACTACTTAGGTTTCTTAATCAGAACTTTCTAATATATGGGCCCAAATTGTGATGTTAATATGTCTTTGATTTATGACCCTTATTGATCAATTCTTGCTTATGGGTAAATTTATGAATCCACTCATTCTTTATTTATTTTATTCCCAACTTGGTTTTAGAGTCATTGGAAACAAACAAATAAAGCCTTCTCTCTTTTCTTCTATTGTTAAGGTTACTGACAGCATGTTATAATAACGACCCAAGTTTAATAAAGAGTTAATTGATTGTTTTAATAAAATAGATTTGCATAATTAAACTTATCGCGGATAAAGGAAAGCATCAAATTTATGGATTATGATATATGAAACCGTGACCTTAAGACAAATGAGAGAAACAACAATCAGTTAAAAATAGATGGGTAACTTTGAAAGTAAAACTTATTCTTGAAAATCCTATATATTTTGAGATGAAAGACATGAATTTAATACACTCTCTATTCCAACTAATGGCTGCGAAAACAAAAAATACGTATTAGGCGACATAGACGTCTTGTTGAACCTAAAGATATTTTCACTCTATATGTCGAACCTTGAGTCACCAGAGAGCACATTTATGCTTTAATGTTTCATCTCTTAAATTTATCCTAATCGCCTTCATGCCCTCAAATCTCTTTTAAAGTTTCGATATCAGGGAACAGGTATTTTGAACCCGTTATTGTTTCTACTTTGTGAGTAGATACTTGCTTCTAAAACAGGAGATTTACTCAAACACGGCTCAAGTAATTATTGGAACTATCATCTCGATATTGACAACACATAACAGGAAGAATTAAAGATGGTCAATAAGGTGCCGAAAACATAAAGACTCCAGTGTGATGTTCGATTTCTAAAAGTTTGAGAGTCACCAAGCCCAACGATATTGAATGTGAATTGCAGCGGGGACCAGGTGAAAGAGTATGAGGATCGGGGTACAAACAAAATGAAAAATTGATAGCCCTAGGTATGAAAAATTCTGATATGGAGGAGGACAGCATTATCTCTGGCCAAAGGAAAATCAGGAATTTAGTTAATGATATCTTTTTCCTCAGTAAAAACTGAAAGGTCGTAAAATTACAAGAATAATTCTCCTGCAGAGAAAAGTCAAAGAAGTTCACCTTTTTCTCTTATGCTCCTTTGGAATGGGAATACTATTATTACAAAACTGAACATTCTTATTGAAGGAGTAACCGAGATGCAATTTCTCACACTTATTGTGCTATATCGATGCTGGATTCCTTAATAAAAAAAGAGCCATGGAAAAGTCGGAGAAACATAGATATTAAAAAGACCTTATATGTAATCATGTAAACATGTAAACATGTTGTTACACGGCTTTCCTCTGGAAATATTTCAAAGCTTGCTTAAATGGATATCAGGATACTTTTGTATCAATATAATTTCAAAACTTGCCATGATTCACGTTGCACAAAACGATGAATGAATTTCTAATCTTGTAAAAATATGGTATAAAAATGTAGCCTTATACCTTTAAATGCAATTCAAGTATTTCTCTAAGATGAAGCTTAATTTTAAGAATATTGAAAGTGATTTAATTTTTATGCTCCAAGAATGAGAACATATTGGCTGCAAATAATCGGCCTAATTCATATTGCATGTTAGGTATGCAGTAAGCAGCAAATATTTCTTCAGGAAGGATTCAATAGGGAAAAAATAAGATTGATTTTCTTTTATTTCCACGTTATGCATATGATAAACTTTAATAAGAGAACAGAGTATGTACTTCTAGTCGTCATATTAGCTAACATATATATTGTTGAAGCTTCTTAAAATAGTTACAATCTCAAAGCGTTTTAGATATAAGTTTAAGAAGGAACCCATAAAGATACTTAACCGGCTCACAAGCAATAGAGAGACGATAGCAGGATCCGAAAAAAAAAAAAAACTACAGTGGAGCTACACGAGAAGTCTCTATTATAATAGAATGCATTTCAATATCAGTAACCCCTGGCCCTATTTATGGCTGCGCCTTATATTCACTTGCCTGATGGCCAAGGTTGCCCGAAGACAGTTTATGAATTATAATAATTTAGATCTTAATATATGTACAAACTGAAAATGGGTCTAAAATCTTTCGTGATAGGATCTTTCTTCAAGTGACGAGAAGAGTCAAAACAAGTAGGATCCAAGTTGAAGGACTAAAAAATTCTTTTGATATGCTCTTATCAAAGAAGTTCACAGCAACGACAAGAAGAGATATCATTATGATCCTTGGCTCACTTCCATTACCAGTCTTACTTCTTTGGGTATCGAAACTTCTATTTCAGCTACTTTATGAGCTTGGACGTCTTCGACGACCACTTTGAGATCACTACAAGTACCAATGACTTCATGAACGTTCCACTTTTATCTGGCTTTTTTAGCAATGCCTACGGTAAGCAATTTGTTGGACGGGTGAGGCCCAAGTGCTTCGATTTTGACAGTTAATCTCATTATGATGTTTGGAGGATCCAAAGTATCTCTGGGATCTATTATGGTGGTTCAAGTGCGGTAGCGCAGTTAGTTGTTGGAAGAGTTGTATCAAGGGATGGAAATGTCTTATCTTGTGCTCCTCTCCACCTTTGGTTGCCGAAATAGTTCCTGTTAATCATGGAGAGGTCATCATGGGGGACGTATCATAGCAGCTCCTACGTTAGTACTCTAATTGCCATTGGCGTCATGTACGGAACAAGCAACTTGAATAGAAATTGGTGTTGGGCAGAGCTTCATTATTGCGCAACTCGGGCCCAGTATAATTAGAAGTTTCTCAATCGCTTTCGCTCATGAGTCTCCAAGATGGTTGTTTCTCAACAGGATGAAGTCAAATTGTTGGATATGTTCACAAGATGAGCCGATGGTGATGTCGAGGATGCTGCTCGCAAAGTTGAAGCTATCAAAAGAGCTCTTATTGCTGAAGAATCTGTGTATAAGACTAATTCTGTTTGGAAAGACTTGTTTTCCTCTAAAGCAAATTTGAAGCGTATCATTATCAGTTTTATAGTGGTGGCATGTGCACAAGGCTCTGGTTCGTCTATTGTGTTTTATTACATTAGTACTTTAATGGAGCATGCATGGGTCACTTTGGTGTCTACACAACTAAAAGAGGCTATAATTCGTAGTTATTCTGTCTCTTCATGTGCCCCATTGGCTGTATTACATTTGAAATTATAGGTAGAAGACCTCAAGTGCTCATTGAAATGATAGGTGAAACATACGCTTATTTATTCTCAGAGCTTTAGTGAAACTCTATTGAGAAAGCAATAACATTTCAGGACAATATGGCGCCCTTCAATGATACTCCTATTTTCTGGCTTTTATTCTTACTGTTTTACACCACTATTGATGCTTCATACTAAGGAAATATTTCCTCAAAGAAACCAGGTTGCTAGGATGTCTTTACTTCAAGTGTCTATTAATAACCTGGGCATATTCTTGAGTTTCATGTTTCCTACTGGAATGGCAAATATGAATAGGAATTTTTATTTTTTGAATGAAGCGTGGAGTATAGTCTTACTTTAATGATGTACGTCTGAATTTTGTTGAATAAAAGTTAGATTTGGAACAAATTACTGATTTGTTCGGAGATGGGGAAGAGACAAGTGAAGTACAAAAAATTGACGTGAGTGATTTTGGTGTAAAACAGGTTTGATATTCTTGAGGCTCGAAAGGTGCGACATTCGAGAGTATATCTATCAGCAAGTATGCCATTTTTGAAACCTTTCCTTTGATTAATTAACAGCCTTTGAAGAAGTTATTCGTCTCAATTTTATAACTTAGCCAAGCTTTACGAGTGAAATAAGGTCTAGAACTGGTCTCAAAATAGCTACTTGAATTTTTTTTAATGGAGGACCATTTATTGATAGTGAAATGTAAGATAACCAATGATTTACTGATATCAGAGCCTAAGTAGTTACACAAAAAACCGAATATTTTCACACTAGAAAACCCTCTTACAAGAATCGCCCTCTCCGATCAAGTGTTAAGGAATAGATGTTGGCCACGTCATACTTAATTTGTCCGCCATGTCCAACATAGCGATTTCCAAGTCTAAGGACTTTATCACTTCTACATTTGCTTCACTGTGTCGTCGTGGTGGAACTCAAGAGAGGCATTCACACAAGGGGTTCAAAGAAGGAAGCAAGACAGCAAAAAAGCAATATGTCATTTTCATGCACTTCAGTCGTAAACGTCGTCGCAAATGATATTTGAGAGAAACAAACGTCAACGGTCTTCCTTTTATGAGCAGGATTTTTTAATCCTCTCCTACTTTTATGCAAACAATTTTAGTTAAAAAAGTAAAAGTTACTGAAAGTATCTACAGCTTTACATTATCCATTTTAAGTATATCTTCTTTTTCTCTGTAACTGGACGAGGCACAGATTAATCAAATATGACTTAAGTTTCGTTCCCGTTAATTTAGACTAAGCCCCATAAGGTATTTGGAACACCGCACTTTTATGATGTCTGGGCATGTATTAGAGAGCCAGATTATGTAACAGGCAGAAATTAATATGCTGACCTTGGAATGCTGTGTTAACTATACACGAACGTTTGAAGTGTCGTGTGATTGATATAGAGCATCAACGATGAGCATACTAGCTTAGTTACAAGTGCGAAAGCAAAAAGTCATAAGCATAGAGTCACAATGCTCTTGGTTGTAGATTTCACTCTTACTGACGCCAACTTTAATACGCCAAAGTAAATTCGTTTATTCCTTCCATATTTGAGGGTAGTTTGTAATAGTTGCCACTCTGAGTGTCGGTTAAACTAAAAACGTTTAAGCATAGTATTTAGGAAACTAGCTCAATCAAAATGACCCCACACATTGAAATATTGAGGAAATGGGACAGAAATATAGACCGAAACACTAACGTTTCTAGATGTTAAAGCTTTTCAGCTTTTAACAGAAGGTGCCATCCACTTAGTCATCAAAGTGAAACTTAGAAATCTTAGAACTCCATTCGGTGCAAGGGCTGTCAAAGAGCTCAAAATTGATTAGTAAATAAAATCCTATTGTTTTGATATGGATTGTTATAAGCGCATTGTTAAACTTGCCGGAGTTGAAAACAAGAAGTTGCGAATTTTACTTCTTTTAGAGATATTTTAGACAACAAGTTTTAAATCAAAGCTAGCGTGCTTAGCAGAGCCTTGTAATATTTAAAAGAACTATTATCTCGTAGTTTGGACTAAATTTGAACATATTGTACTTTTGACGAACCTTTGATACCCGTGTGATGCAAATTAAGCTCTTCGATGTGGTCGCGGTCATCATAACCCTTTGCCTTAGTGGACTGGTGGCAGCACCTGCTTCAATAACTTCGATTTCAAATCTAAAGTTGGACAAAAGAAATAATCTGACACCTCTGGGTTTGGGAAGTTACTCTACTTCTATTGCTTCTGTTTCAACTAAAGAACCCATAGTTGCACCCACCGACTTGGTTGACGACATGTTTGATACTTTGATCAACTTATACTGGGATGAGACACAAGCAAATTTCAATGATAACTGCGGTGGAAGTTATAGCGAGCCTGTAATATGGAATGTTGCAGTAGCAGGTTTAGCTGCTTCTCGAAAAGGTAACGAAACGGTCAACCGTAAGGTTTATGAGGCTCTCCAGAAATATAAAAATCATGATTTAGGTGGATATTCTGCTACAACAGCCGGTAACAACGATATATATGAAGATGACGATTCCCAAGTAAGTTGGGTTTTTATTAATAATTATAAGGTTGATGAAGAAGAGGATTATATTGATAGCGCAGTGAAATTAATAAATTTTATTTCTGATCAAAAGGGACCAAATGGTGGTATAGAATTCAGTTACCAAGGAAATTATATTGCTTCCATTTCTACATTGGAAGCTGCGCTAGCTGCAGTCAGACTAAATGAAGAAAAGTCCAACTCAACCTTGATTTCGTTCGCTGTTGAGCAGCTTGACTGGATATTCGATCACCTCTTGGATTCAAATGATCATTTAATATATGATGGCTGCGATAAAAAAGGAAATGTCAATAATGGTAAGCTCACATACACTATTGGAGTGGCTATTTCTACAATGGCAATTCTTGTTAAACATGGCAACACAAAACGAGATTGGCAGGCGATTGCAACTGAATTTGGTGTGAGGACTTTTGGAGCTGGCAACTCTAATTCGTTGTACTACACTAACGGCCATCTCAACAATGGCGTACAGTACACCCACGATTTGTTTAATGGCATAACAGATCTTTTGGAGTTAACGATACCACTGTCAAATTATCAAAGACAAGCTTATGATATGTTTAAGGCGGAGTTGGTCAGAGAAGCAAGACATTATTATGATGTGAACACTGTGGACATCACTTCTGGTAACTGCGGGTCGAATATTACAAATTTGCTTGACTTGGGATCTTATATTCAAATTTTTGAGGCAGTAGGAAGAATTACGGATAAAATATAGATTTAGATAAGTCCTGATATAGACATTCTTATACGAACAGCTCTTAAACAATGATGAGGTTTTCCTCAGTGCAGCTTTCGGAACTTTCATAAAATTGATCTCAAAGTGCAAACTTGAGATGACAGACCTCAACTTACTTCAATTTCTGTATCTATCACATAGAAGTGCTCTAGACTTGCAAAGCCACAATCATGTGAATCAGTTTTCGCAACTGCGTAAATCAGGATCCACTTTTGAATTTTTTTATGTCGAACCAAGAGAATAAATTAGATCTGAGCTACTTTCTTGTCTGGAATAGGACTAAATTGCTGTTGGAGACTACGAAACTCAAAGTTCTTAACTTGAGCTTAAAGTTTATAGCCATAGAAGACCAGAGCCAAGATGAATTTATTGATTCTAATAGCATGATTTAATAAAAAGGGTTAATAGAAGGTTGGTGCTCCTGAGCAGCGTACATCTCTCTATTCCTATATACATTGCTTATTCTAGCTATAGCTAGTTTAATAAACTCTGCATTTTTTTTATGGTTTGCCTCTCCAAAAGACAAGAATGTCAAAATTTAAATAGAATGAAGTGGTAAGTAAATAGTAAAATCGTAACTGTACGAAGACCGAGGACCTCAGGCTACATATTTAGGTATTAATGCACTGGATCATTATTTAGTAGTATTTACAGGTAGTAATCATAGAACGATCTAAGTCAATCCTGAAATTCAAGAGATCGTTGCTGAAGAAGCTAGCCGTAATCTTATCAGATTAAAGATAAGATTCACTTAGACCATTCTTTTAGCGTCTATTGAGTCATACAATTTGTGTTCATCCTGAGGGGACATCTAGTAACTCAAAAGAGTGAAATATGGATATGAAATCGGATCATGATATAAGGTCACTGATGCAAAAATCAAGATAAAAGTTTAGGGGGGGGAAAAAACCTTTTCAGTCTCTAGCCTGAATTAAATGCAACTTCAACCCATCACCTCAACGCCCAAAGGGTGACTCTTTTAGGATTTGAAATCAAGAAGTAGAAATATCGCTTTGCATAGCTCAAGGTTTTCTTTATAGCTTATGGCTATAGGTTCTTTCATATTAAGATCAGAAACCAAAGTGTTTATATTGACAACAGGATTTAAGCCTTCGAAAAGAAAGAGCTCTCCTTCTGATGTACACAAGAAACCAGGTTCGTCTCTTAATTTCTTCTTAGCTTTTGGAAGTAGTGTCTTAACTTTGTTCTCATATGCTTTCAAAATCGAATTCCTGAAATCAGGTAACAATTTTATTTGGTTCAAGATAGTTTCGCTGTTTCTGAACTTATACTTTTGGGGAATATATCTCTTCCACTGCTTTATAGCCTCAGTAAATTCAATGTATCTCTCATTGTTTAATATGTAATGTGAAGGTATCAAAGCCGTATCCTTCTGAGGATCCTCTATCAATGGCACTAAATACAACTCATCATTAATACGGTCCACAATAAGTCGAATCATTTCACCTCTAGGGAATCTTATTCTCTGCCCATCAGATCTGGTTCCTATTAATGCATTTGCGAATGGGTTACAATTAAGTGATTCAGTGTCATAATAATCTTCCCTGTATAACTCAGAGGCATGCCTTTTTGTACCACGAAGATACTTAGAAGGATTTATTAGCACTGGATGTTTGAACATGAACCTTTTTCAACCATCGATTGAATAGCCAAAAGTGTTATTCTTAGTGATGTGTAATTTTATTTTTTGTCCTGTATAGATAAAAATGTTCGAGAATCTAATATGACCTCATTTGCAACTTAATTGGTTTCAAAACTTTGTTTTAAAACGAAAACTTGAAGCAGCTTTAGTACAGAAATAGAAAGTGTCAGGTATGTTATAAGAGATATACTGAAACCATTTGGTGTCTCCAATTTTGAAAATGGAAGATTATTCTGCTACTAAACTTGATGTATCTTCAAACATGGCAGAGATGTGAGAAATGACGAATAATGATAAATATGTATTGACTTCCCCTGTAAACCAAAAAGAAGATTAGATAGTAAGCATATAATGATATTCATTCGCTTAGTCATTTGCTTGCTAGCTGCTGGATCTGCGATAGCATTGCCTGTAAATAGAGATCGCAATATAAGGACTTTATCAGTGACGAAATTACATACTAAATATGTCACAGAGGGATGCCAATCGTCTAATGACACGATTCAACATAAAGAAACAACTTATTTTATGTCGAATGCACATGAAAATGTGCTTAGTGTGAACTTGAAAACTACAGTTGGTCTGGCTACTTTGGCAAGTCCAACATCCGGTACAAAGTCAAGTGGGCCATACCAAGCCTCAACTTTCAGTCGTACTTTTGGTGCTTCTTCTTCCCTGATTCCTGCTGAAACAGCAACACATTCATCAATTGTGGCAGCCTCGGTGTCCACTTCGATTGTCTCATTCCTGTCGGACTCGTCATCTCTGACAACAAAATGGGGGACTTCTTCACTGATAGTGGTATCATCTGAAAGCTTTTCAGCATCCTCTTTCTTGTCGCCAACATCGATATCAACTTCATCATTACTCCTGTCTTCTTCAGATGTCCATGAAACCTCAGGTACTTCATCACTGGCCGAAATATCCACATCCACGAGTAAATCAGAATCTCAAAGTTCATCAACGGCAACGCTTTCCTTGAAGACACTATTGTCGCAAAGCGTAGGTGACTCTGCAATATCCAACACCATAGATAAGGTGTGGAAAAGATTTTGGTCTACTGATAAATCCAAATGGAATGACAACGATTCTATTTGCGGAAGCTCTTTTGATGCCGTTGTTCTATGGGATCAAGCCGTGGTTGGTAGGGCAATTACGAATTCTAAAGATTTAACTAAGATTAACCGAATAATGAATAACATAGCCAATTACAGAAACGATAAACTCGGTGCCTATTCTGCAGGCGAGGGGGGGACTGAAGATGTATACACGGATGATAATGCTCAGCTTGCGTGGGTTTTTATCGACGCATATCGAGTTACTGGAAATGAAGACTACCTAAATAAAGCTCAAGCTATTGTATCATTCATTGAAAAGCAAGTAGATGTAAATGGAGGGGTTTTATGGAAATATAAGCACACATATATTGCGTCTATATCAACAGTGGAAGCTGCCCTTGCAGCAATGAGATTATATGACGTGTCGCAAAGTGACACATTGATAACATTTGCAGAAAGCTGTATGAATTTCATGTTCAAGTATTTTCAGGATCCTTCAGACCACCTTTTCTATGACGGATTAGATAAAGACAATTACAAAGATTTAAATAAAGGTAAGTTATCATACACAGTTGGATGCGCCTTGAGTACGCTTGCTTACCTAGTGAAGTATACCGGTAATCAGAAATGGTTATCTAGTGCTATTGAATTGGGAAATGCCGCAACAAACAAAAGCGGTGCCTTTTACAATGGTGATAAGATTTGGAACAACCAACTTCAATACGTGCATCTTCTATATGCTGGGTTTGCCGATTTATTGAATATAGTGGATTGGAATAATGATTTCGATAGTTTTAGAGATGAGGTGAAGAGACAGGGTGCTTTCGTATACAATTTCTTACAGGATTCACAGGACTCGTCGCTTTACTTCAACCTGGCGACCTCCTCTACTAAAACCATGTTCAATCATTACCATTCATACTTTGACGATGGCACATTTTCTGATGATCTGTCTATTTATTGTAATAGTAATTTGAATGGACCAACAAAGAAAGTTTTGATGGACAATGCCTCCACTGCACAAATACTTTTCGAACTAAGTAGAATTGAATAGAAGAAACTAGCTAGAATATATTAAAATACATAAACGAACACAGTGAGGGGCATGTAAAAATCTGTCACGCCGTTGAGCCATAGTATTTTTTTTAGCCGAGATCGGAACATTGCGTGGGTGCAAATATCACGGGAACTGCAACAACAAAATTTCATCATTACTGTGGCTAACATTCAGACAAATCGCCCAAAAGAGATGGCAATATATTCGGTTTCTGTCATAACCGGGGACTCTCAGCAAATAGAATAACATCATAGTGTGGCTCTATATTTTACAAAATTATCGGGAACATGAATAATCTCTCCGCTATACATAAAAGCACGGTGATTAACTCTGAGGATAGATACAAGAAATTTTCAAACACTAAAATAGAAACTATGTCAACGGAATTGAACGTAGAGGAGATTGATAAAAAGTACAATGTACGTCCATTTATTGAAGCCGAGCCTTCAACTGCAGTTGTGGATACTATTGAACTAGATGCTCTTGATTTATCTCTTTTCAAAGAAGGAAAGGAATTCTTTCCTGAAAGAAAGAGGTTAGCAGACAAACTTGAAAAATCATTATCAACATACGGGTTTTTTTCTATTATTAACCACGGAATTGATGTAAAGGAGTTTGAACATTTGAGATCAATTGCACAATCATTATTGGAGTTGCCGGAAGAGACCAAAAGGGAGTATCTTGCCGGGGCTTTGAAAAGTGACTTGGAAGATAGAAAGATTTCACTTGGAGGAGAAAGAGGTGCTGGATTCAAACCAAGGGGATACTGGTCAATGAAAAATGGAGTCCAAGATACTATCGAGCACTACAATTTTAGGGAGATGCAACAACCGAGCTTTTTTGATGCTGAAAAAAAGTATCCCGAAATTGCTAGAGCTCATCTTCCAGAAATTGCGGATTACTTTAGGTTCTTGCATCAGAATATATTAAGAAAGTTACTCACCTTATGTGACATCATATTCGAATTGCCTGAAGGATATCTCTGGGAGAATTATTTCAAAGTTGTGGAAAATGACCATGTTAATTCGGGTAATGGCTTTGGAAGATTTATGGTGTATCATGGCATGAATCCTCAAGATGAAGCTAAAGTAGATAAGAATTGGTTGAGAGGACATTCAGATAGCTCTGCATTCACTTTCATTACCTCTCAACCAATATTATCATTGCAAATCAGAGACTATTTTTCAGGACAATGGAAATATGTTGGACATACTCCAGGAGGATTAATAGTGAACATCGGAGACTCGATGGAGTTTATTTCTGGAGGTTATTTCAAATCTTCAATCCACAGAGTTGTAACGCCACCAGACGACCAAAGACGATTCAAGAGGTTGGTCTTGATATATTTCTGCAATCCAAAATATCCAGCTGTTTTAGATCCAGAACCATTAAATTCTCCTAAATTGAAAAGACTTGGATACAACAAACCAGAAGAATGGCATAAAATTACATTTAAAGAGTGGGATAATGAAAAGGGAAGATTATTTGGGAAAAAAGCAGTCAATGATAGCAAAGGTGATGAACCTAACTTAGTTTTATTATATGGCCGGTTGCATGAAAGGTGGCATCAAGCAGAAAGTAATTTTTCTCTTGAAGAAGCAAAAAGGAAATTTAAAATTATAAATTTTGAGAATTTATAGCTTATGTTAGATTTTAATTTATATTATGAAGTTCAATCTCCGAAAACATCGTCTACTGTAGTTCTTTTTTTCTTAAGCCCTATTATGTACATTTCTCTCAGCTCTGCTCGACTAGACGTAGGTTTCATTTTAAAAACTTTCTCAAACATCGCATGCATTTTATTAGTCAATAAATACTCCTCTTTTCCCATATAATACTTCATAACCATGTTACCATTTTCCTTCAATAAAGAGCATGCTAAAATGATGGCTCCATCACATAAGTCCATACTAGCATAATGGTCACTATCTTTCAAGCCCAGAGTGTTAGCCATCATATCACTAATTATTAAGTCTAATGGCTGCTCATAATACTCATTTGTTCTTTCGGAGAAGAATTCCTTGATTGCATTATGTGTATTCTTTGATAAAATATTTCCTTGTAAAAAATAAGATTCCTCTGGTGGATTGCATGCAATCAAATCAACCCCCAAAATTGTTGATTTCAAACCTAATTTTTTGGTGATCTCTAGTGCCACCTGAGTCCATGCACCAGGCGAAAATCCCAAATCCACTATATTAATTGATCTTTTGTTGAATAATTTGAATTTTTTGTCAATTTCAATGAGCTTGAAAGAGGCCCTTGAGCGATAATTTCTAGCTTTGGATTCCTTCGTGTGAACATCTTTTTTCTGTCGACTTAACCACCTCGTTGAAGATGAGCTCTTAGATTTCCAACGGACCTGACAGCATGCTATTTTGCTATTTCTAAGCATGGCATCAGATTCTTCATTTAATATTTTATATCTAGCATCAAACTTAAATGGTCTTCATCATGGTCTGCATATAAACACCATCGAGAAGTATTCCTCATCTCAATTTTTTTCATTCAGTTTTAAAAATGTTAGTTATACGAAGCCAGTAGAGAAATGACACTGGATATTCTAAGTGCATTGAAGGATTCTCCTCAAGATGTTTTCAAGATTTTTAAGTCTGATAAAGGTGACAGTGGCTACTTCAAGAAGTTAACTAAAAAGTTAGTTGATCCTTTAGCCAAATCGTATTCTGTGCTCGATGAAATCTTTGTGGAAGGACTAGATTCCAACCAGGTTTTCGGACAAACTAAGATGGTCCTAGATGGTGTAAATGAATCTCTTTTATATGACAAGATACCTTCTATGAGAGAAGAATTAGGAGGTTCTGACATGCATCAAGAAGTTATAGACCGCAATGGCCCCTCTAGTTCAGAGTCTGAAGCAGAGAGCGTTGAAGATGACTTAGTACCGCAATCAGATTCTTCTACATTGTATGATGGTGATCAGGATTTTGCTGAGCAAAACGAAAATGAAGAGGGCTTTGAGAGTGATTCCGAGAATGTTTCTGGAAAGGAGGAGGCAGAAGATGATTCACGCACAGAGGTTCCTCTGGGAGAAGAAGAAGACGAAATGCACATGAAAGACGTTTTCGGGTTAAACGATGGATTTTTTGACATTGATGAATTTAACAAGCAGACTTTAGCATTGGAGGACGATCAAGAGGTCTCTAATGAACAACAAGAAGTAGACTACTTTGCTGAGTTAAGTGACGATGCTAGTGAAGACGAAATGGACTATTTCAATGATTTCTATGAAAAGCCACTGCACAAATCAACTAAAAATAAGAAAAGGATTGAATCAGAAGATATTAATCTGCAAAATGAAGATGAAGATGAATTCGACGAAGAAGATTACGACAAAGCAGTAGGCTCTGCGATGAAAGATTTACTTGCGGATAATGTAGAACAAGAGAAGCGATCATCCGAAAATTTATCAACTTTTGAAAAGAAGCAGCGTGAAATTCAATCGGAAATTAACAAACTAGAGGCTGAACTAATTGCAGATAAAAAATGGACAATGAAGGGTGAGATCAGCTCGAAAGATAGGCCCCAAGATTCTTTGCTAGAAGACCCGGAAGCTCCGACATTAGAATTTGACAGAACTGCAAAGCCAGTACCTGTAATAACTGAAGAAGTTACTGAAACACTTGAAGAAATAATACGGCGCCGAATCAAAAACGAAGAATTCGACGATTTACCTAAAAGAATCATAACTGATGTTTCAAAGTTCTACAATAAACAAAAATATGATTTATCTGAAGAAAAGTCGTCTAAATCTTTGGCAGAAATTTATGAGGATGAATACAAACAAGTTGATCCTAACGAAAAAGTAAATGAAGAACTCAAGAAGCAGCATGATGAAATACGGGAACTTTTTGATAAAGTCAACTACAAGTTGGATGCTCTATCATCAGCACATTTCGTGCCGAAGCCACATCAAGCGAGATCGATCGAGATCAAGGTTACTGATGATACACCGGTCATATCCATGGAAGATGCCCAGCCTTTGCATGTACCGAGTGGCTCATCTTTGGCACCACAGGAAATATATAAGATTGGTGATGAGCGCCCATCATCTGGTGTAGAAGGAAAAAAAGAGGTCCAACTCAAGTCAGGGCTTTCTTATTCGAAGGAAGAACTTTCTAGAAATGAAAAGCAAAGATTAAGACGTGCAAATAAAAGAAAGAAGTCCAAGGAATATAATCACAGAAAAGAAATCAAAGAGCAAGTCAATAATCAATCTTCCTCTAAAGAACCTCCTAACAAAAGACAAAAAACAAATGAAGTAATTAACACATTATCTAGGGCTAAAAACCTTACAATCATAGGCAAAAAGGGTGAATTTACTGATGCCAAGGGAAACTTAAAAAAGCAGCGTGGGCCTCAGACATCGAATAATTACATGCTCTAACTTATAACCGCATCAAATAGATTAATCTGAATGAATATTCCTATATTATGTTGTTTGTAAATGCCGAGGTTGATGAGGCTTCATTTATTGTATTTGACACCGTTCAACACGGTATAATAGCACTTTAGTCGTTTACGTCACAAATAAGTACTATCCATTGGTGTAGTGGACCATCGCATTTGATTTATGCTCCGTGCATCCTGTATAGATAATATGCATAGATGCTATGCAATATCTTATTTCAGTCAACGGTGGCAGAATACAAGAGATTCAAGATTTAATAAACAAATTAGAGATCTATTTCAAAGATAAGCTATGAACAAAGTAGTATTGATCACTGGATGTTCATCCGGAATTGGACATGCAACTGCAATTGAGTTCGCATTGAAAGGTTATAAAGTTATTGCTGGTGCAAGAAGATTAGAACGCATGAAAGATTTAGAACACTACGGAGTGAAAATTATTAGTTTAGATGTTACTAGCCAACTGGATGTCGAAGAATTGAAGAAATTAATTGAGAACGAATACTATGGTAGATTAGACATCTTATACAATAATGCAGGTCAAGGTTGTGCTGAACCAGGCATTGAAGCTTCGGATGAACTGGTCAGACAGTGTATGAAGCTAATGTCTTTGGGCCTATAAGGTTGGTTAGAGAATTAATTCCGTATCTAATCAAGACTCGTGGTGCAATTGGGTTCACTGGATCTATTGCTTCCTTCATTGACTTCCCATTTGGCAGTGTCTACGCAAGCACAAAAGCTGCACTTCGTTCGTACGCTTCGATTTTAGGAATAGAGCTAGAGCCTTTTGGAATCAAAGTATTAGATTTCTTGACTGGTGTTGTTGACACCGAAATATTTGACAAAAGAAGACCCTTTAATAAGAACTCTTTATACTATGTAGACGGAATGGAAGATTCTCTTGCGACAAGAGAGAGTTCCATGAAGTCTAAGCCTCCTATCTCAGCAGAATATTTCGCTAAACAAATTGTTAAAGACTTCGAAAACCTGAAAATTGGCAGAGTTGAGTATTATCGTGGAACTTTGGCCACCGTGATGAGCCTTTTCCAATATCTACCGAGGTTTTTTAAGACAAAGTTTGTTCTTAAAAAATTAGCTTTAGACGTTGTTTTTGCGAATATTAGAAAAATATATAATTCTTGATGTATAGATGACTTTCGATTCCCTGAAGGGCGATTTTTGGTATTCGTTTTATTTTTTGTTTTTACGTATGTCGATATTTATAAGCTGCAAAATACAATAGCTGTAAAATGATTTACGAAAATCCATCTTTGTGCACGACAATCAATAAAGACAACCAACAAATCAGGGTTCGATAACGATATAATACCAAGAAACTCATACATGCACCGAAATATACCTCGGCTAATAAAAATGATGTTTCCTAGTTGAGTTGAGTTTCTTTTGAAGGTTACTGAAGCAAAGATCAGGTATTTAGAAGATTTCAATTAAACAATTCACAATAGAATGGTAGTCAAACTTTGCTAGGAAGGTATTTTGTATCTAAGAGCCAGAAGATGATACTATAGAGACTTAAAGTTCCAATTAGAATGTTTAAAGTATCTATTGAATTTAAAATTTTTTGCACTGTCAATGCCGTATTATACTGATGGTCGATACAAATTTCGAGCCAATCACTCCGCTTAAAGATCTTCCTTTTGATTAACATCCCGAAAGATTCGGTTGTTGTCGTCTAACTAGTTCATATTGTTCTATTTTGCACAGATATTAAGAAGATCAAAGAGCCCTTACGAAAGCTTTCTAAGCTCTTGTCTAAATAATGATTTTGGGAGGTAAGTAATGACCAATGCAAGTCAATTTGGAGCCAGAGCAGTGCAAATTCAAATAACTGATACAGACAAGTGTTTCATATTTTGTTTATTATGGGATCATTTTGATTATTTTGAAGACTTTTACGGAACCAGTTTGCTCACACAAGGTTTAGACCTATGTCGGAATAAACCGTCTACAAAAAAAAAAAGAATCTTCAAAATCAAGGTCTCTGGAATTTTGCTATGGACCGGATAAGAATATCCAACCATAAATTGGGTTTGGTTGTATCAAAACAAAATCAGAATAACCCAAATTATTTAGTCGCCAGCATCTACGCATCGGCATTAACGGCATGTTTACAGTTTAATAGTTCCCAAAGAAAACTTTTCTTAAAAGAGTCATTGGAGAAGCTCAAAGAAAAGGATGCTCTCAAATCGCATCACATAGATTTATATAAACAAATAACTCTTTCAGGTGTTATCCTTTCTATTTAGAAAATATCCTAGTTTGATGGGTCTAACCCTAATTTCCGCTAGGTCCCAGACCATTCTACTGCCTTAAAGATCAAGGACCCGGCATTGATGGATAGAGGATGTTTACTAAATTTGTCCTCTGTTTTCCTTTCAGGGTAGCAAGATGCTCGGAGCCGAATTGGGAAGTTTGCTCGATTCTCAGTCGTTGCTCATATATGAACTGCCTATGTAGAGGAGCCCCTACGACATAACCCCCGCTAATGAGCAACGAGGCTCACTACCTTAGCGACATTTCTCGCTAAAGAAAGGTCCGGTATTTCGGCTACCTCCCTAAGGAGTACGCTACAGCGCCTCGTAGAGTAGCTTGCCTTCCTCTTTAACCGGGTTTGTCCTCCATTCCAAATCGAGTTATATTGAATGCATAATGTGACGTTTTAATTTAACCGGGATAACTTAGAGTACCGTATTCATATGCTCTTTGACCAGACAGTAGAGACAGCGTCATAGCAATGTCACTTATTATTGAGCTCTCGGCATCTTTGCTCTTAATCAAAATAGTTCCCTCAATAATTTATGACACCGGCTCATATCAATTGCTCCAGGGGAAGATAAAAATAGAACAATACATTAAAGCAAGCCTCAAGGGGGCGATTTTCATCACCACGGAAGCTAAACGGACCAATACGAAAGATAATCATTTACTGAGGTACATCATTAGATGACAGAAGAGTTATAGATATCATCTGTTAGGACCGGCAGCCGCAGGAAATAGGGAGAAAGGGGGCATGCTCTTATGGACGACCATACCTCGTTCGATCTGCACGACTGTGGTGACCGAAATTATGACTGATTGGGTAATTTTTGTGCTATAAGCCTTAGCAGATCATCAGCCCTGCCAATGTTGAATCGCTCAAATGATACTATTGTGAAGGGAATGTTCTAACTACTACGGTTGAGATCCCCCTACTTGGGCTGTGATGGTCTGTGGCGGACTCACTACGTCGCAATTATGTAGAGGTGCTCGGTAAGCATGGTCAAAAATATTTCAGGATATGCACGTCGCTATATTTAGAAATCTAATTACCTGCCTCTTGTTTCAACAATCCTATTAACAAGGTCTTAGTTGCCTAGGAATGGAGAAATATCAGCAACTCAAAGGCTTTTTCAATACTTAATCGCTGGTTTAAAGAGGTTTCATTCGTACAGACAGATCCTGATTACACCAATGCCCCCTACAGGGATCCGGGGAGTAGCCTAAATTACTGATATGTTATAAATAAGACTACTTCTTTCCTTGATCTGGAAATTTTTTTGGTATCTAATTAGGATAAGTTGGGTATCAATACTAGGTCGAATTCATTCTTAATCTGTCAGCGATGAGACTCACTAATGTTCACTTATTATTAGCCGTATCGGCAGCTAAGGCTGCAAAAGGTGCTTACGTTCCATCTGATCCATGGACGGACTTGACTCCTTCAAAAACTCTTGCTGGAGCTACAACTGATTTCTCAGGTTCATTCGCTATATCATTAGAAACAATTGCCTCGCTGGCAATTTCAGATGATAGTGCTGAAGCTAGTGCCTCAGCAACAGGAGTTGCTAAGAGAGACGTTACTCAAATTGGCGATGGGCAAGTGCAAGCTAACTCTGCAACTGTATCTACTATTGCTGCTGAGTCAACTGTTGCTGCCGAGTCAGTGGTAAACCAAATCACGGATGGTCAAATTCAGGCTCAATCAGCTGCTGCAACTACTGCTACTGCTGCTTCAGTTGTTAATCAAATCACCGACGGTCAAATTCAGGCTCAGTCAGCTGCTCCAACTACTGCTGCTGCTGCTGCTGCTTCAGTTGTTAACCAGATAAGCGATGGTCAAATCCAGGCCCAGTCAGCCGCTGCAACTACTGCTGCTGCCGCTTCAGTTGTTAACCAGATCACCGATGGTCAAATCCAGGCCCAGTCTTCTGCTGCCGCTACTGCTGCTTCTGTAGCCAACCAAATAACTGACGGTCAAGTTCAAGCGGAATCTGCTGCCACAACTACTTCTCCTACCACTGCCGCTGCTGCTTCTCAGATTTCTGATGGCCAAATTCAAGCCTCATCTGTAGCAGCTGCTTCCCAAGTCACCGATGGTCAAGTTCAGAGTGAAGCAAGCAGCTCTTCTGACTCCGACTACCCAGAGACTTGTGTTTCTTCCAATGCTTTGACAGTGACCTTAGAAGGTGGTATTTTGAAGGATGCCAAGGGTAGAATTGGTGCAATTGTTGCTAACAGGCAATTCCAATTCGATGGACCTCCACCACAAGCTGGTAGTATTTACGCAGCAGGTTGGGGTATCAAAGACGGCTCATTAGCTATTGGAGACACCACTACCTTCTATAAATGTAAGTCGGGTGACTTTTCCAACTTATACGATCAGTACATTGGAACTCAATGTGTTCCTGTTCACATCAAAGTCTTAAAAGTCGTTTCATGTTAGTGACTTCTAATATCTAAGAAAAAAAGTTCTATGCATTAATAGTTTTTTTTTCCTTCATTTGCTTTATTCGTCAAGTTAGCTTAATTTATTTTCGATACCTAGTAATCTAGGTGTGGTTGTTGGTGATACTTGATTTAAAACAATATTTTACATATATAGTTTCACCGCCTAGCATGTTTCATTATAAACGTTTATTCTAGTACCTAATCTTTGTAAATGAACTTAAAACAACGAAAATCAGACCAGATATGATAAAGAAAAAGGTCAATGGTATTAACGGTAACAATTAATCTTTTCAAGCTTCAACTCTTTTAGCTCAAAAAGGATTAAAAGAGGTTTACATGGCTCCTACTAAATGCCATATAATTGTCGAAATTGCTCCTTACAATCTAAGCTGCAGTAGTTGTCCTCATTGGCACCAATAGAGTATATAAAGCTCCAAAATGTGATTCTATTGAAAGTTTGAGGAGATGGTTTCCTAAAGTCCAAAACTTCTAGTATGAAATTTTAATCTCGAGATCCTCCCGCAGTAGAATCGGATACTCTGCTGTAACACAAGTATCTTAGTAGTACTCTGCTTTCATGCTTACGTAGTATTTTGATAATCATTCTTAAAGTGATCTTATTACAATACTCAGAAGACTCTCAGACAGCATTTTGCTACCCAAAGCCTGTAATTTACTACTTTCGAGATATTAACTCCATTTTCTGGTAGAATTTATTAGTTTGCTTAAACGTGGATGTGATCTCGGACCTCATATGCTTCTAACATAATATAGGATTATTCACAACATTCTACCTCTTGCATCTATTTATATGGCAATCTCTCGCAAAATCTGTGAGGTATATAGTGAGTCTGAATGGTTGTTTTAAAAGGTTACTATCGTACTTAGGTGATTCCTAATGAATACTTGACTACTCTAAGCTTATGTATAGTGTGCTACTACTTAGAATTCCTAATAGAATGTAATCTTCTACTATTGGGAGTATCTCGCGCTTATATACTTTTTACACTGTTTCAGATGTGTTTTGCAACACTCCTTCACATTGCGTGTACTTATAAGACTGATCCCTATCAAAAATTGAGAAACGGTTCTATGGTCTAGCGGTATGACGTCTCTCTCACCCAGAGAAGGTCTCGAGTTCGATCCTCGATGGAATCAAAACTCTTTTTTTTTTTCATTTTCGCACTCTTATTTTCTAAGTGTTTACCGTAAACTTTACGAAATGGCAATGAAAATCCATATAAATTTAGAACAAAAAATATAGAAGTTTATATAACTTATAAATTTAATCGTAGTCTTCGTCGCTGGTGATCTCTTCGTCATAGCTCGAAGCATCCTCATCTTCATCCTCGTCATTTTCCTCAGGGAAAGTTATCGAAGCACTATCGTCATCATCATCTTCGCCATCATTAGGGTTAACTTCTGACCATTCAACGTAATTGAGGGAGATTAATTCCTTGCTCGAGGGTAAAACCAAAGGATCGAATGGGAAGTAGGCTTCTAGATCCAAAAACTCTTGTTTCTGCTTAAAATTACCAGCAACAGACGGTAAGTTACTAGGCATATTCGATTGCAATATTCTTTCCCTCTTATTGTGTTCTATAATGGAATAGCAGTAACAAACGTTTAATTTTGTGGAAATCTTTGCAAAGATAAACACGACAGTTTCGTCACAAAATTTGAGAGGATTAAATTTGGTAATAATCATTCTTTGAAAGAACTTGTCTAATTCACATTCCCATTCAGATTCTGAACTAGAAGATGTTGAACACTGCTCGTCAGTGTTTACCTTATATAACATTTTGTATCTAAAGCAAAATATGTATAACAAAGCTTGGAATGCAGCATAAAATAACTTGAATCTTTCCATTCCTCCTTTTTCTTCCCCATCTTGAATTGAGCCATCACTTTCAATATCTGCGATTTCACATTCTCTTTCCATCACATATTTATTAAGCCATCCTATAAGATAGCTTATTAGAAAAACAACCTGATGCCTTGACAAACTTTTAGCCCTTGCAATATATGATGACAAATATTGCATCGCTTTTAACCTTTTCTCTAGAATCTCATTGGCATTGAACGCAACGTCTATAAGTAGGACCAAAAAAGAATCTGCTAGCTCAGGCTGGCATTGTGAAATATGAAAAAGAACAAACTGAATCAGTTTTGTGAAATGCGTAGGAAGTATATGTGATCGAAATAAGGAGGTAATTGTATTGAACAATGTCACTCCATTTCCACTATCTAACTCTTTGATGGTGAATGAGTCTGAGGTACTTGTTAATAACAAACTAATTATGGAATCTAATTTAGAAACCAATGCTTTAATAGTAGAAGTGCTGGTAATGGGATCAATCAAATATTCGACCTCACCCTCTCTCACGCCGTTCTCATCTTCATCTTCAGAGAGTTTTTTATCTTCGAGTTTGTTCTCTTCAATAATATTAATATCTAGATCATTACCTTCATTCTCCTCACCGGCATTTATTAGCTCTTCTATTTCTTCATCGTCCAAATCATCTAATTCATTTTGAAGCTCGACATCCAATTTAATACAACATTCAATAATAAGTTGCCAGATACTAAATTGTAGATCCGGGCAATAAGAAATTATTTTCATTAAATTGTTAACGTAGTTTGTGAGTTCTTGATTACTTGAGGACAAATGATGAGGGAAATTTCTCTGAAGAATGCTTGGGAAAGAATTGATCGAAGTTGGGATGAACTTTATAATTTTGGTTAGTATATCATGATTTTTGGCCAAAATGCTGTGGTTGCTCAAATCTAACACAGTAAACTCCATTACTAGTTTCGACGTAACTTCATGTAAATATTTCGGTAAAGATGAAACAAGTACAGATAAGAAGCGAGAATATAGCTCTATAAAATCATTCAATATTGTTGTGCTCGGGCAATGCACATCGAGCCAGTTGTATTCTAGTATTGATGTCACTAACTTATTACATGGCTTTTTGTCTAATTTGAACACATTGCCGATCAAACTTTTCAACAATATATTAAAATTAGCAATCGATATAGACCCGCTGTGAGATATCGGTAAATTAATTCGTGATGCTAAAGCATCAATTTGTATGTGATCATTCTAAAAAATGTTAGTACAACTGTTAAGATTTTTTTTTTCCAAAGATATACATACTCTGTCTAATGACTCCAATGCAGACTCCACGTATGTATGGAACATCATCTCAGAGAATGCACCGCTTTTGTCCTCTTCTGAAGCATCCGGATCCTCATTTTTCACCTTCTTTGTGATAGGTGCATCTCCAGGATCAAGGTCGCCGAAGGTTCGCTTCCTCGATAATGGATCATGAATCGACATTATCATTCTCCAAATTAAATATATCGATCAGTTAATTTCCTTGCACGAAACCTACTATCCAGGATAAAATTTACAAGAGGTCGAAGGAGCCTTATAGTATATATGTCTAAATAAAAAAAATTGCACTGAGCCGCACGAACATCGTAACTCATCGGAGACATCGCGACATTTTAGAAGTGTGGATCCTTGCGATCATATCAATTACCAAATAACAATATCATAAGTTAAATAGAAGTACGTTATGGTCGAAGACATCTACTTACACTCATCTGTTCTCTTGAACATTGCATGTGATATTTCAAGAGGTCCTAGTGCCCAATTTGGTGTGTTTCTAGGGACAATAAACTCAAATAAAGTAATTGTTGAGAATTCTTTTGATATCATATTGAGAGACCAAGTATATATCAACGAGGAATTTTTTCTCAGAAGATTAGAGCAATACAATACTATTTCCTCAGAGTTGGAAATGGTTGGTGTTTACCACCTAACGAATAACCTTGATCATAATCCTTTGACAGAATCAATTGTTGAACAAGTAAGCAGATTACATAACATACCACACATGACGTACACTCTCATTGACGGACCTAAACTTCAGCGTGGTGAAGAATTGAGGGAGAAGGCGATCTTCCGCACATATATGAATAAGAAGATTGTGCCCACATTTATTATTTTGAGTAGCACGGAATCTATTGCGACTTTAACTGCGTACAAACATTCGAACTACCTGAAACAGGATGCGAGGGTAATGAGGAGAGATGCGTCAGAAACAGTCCTAGATCTACAGAAAAAATTGCAAAGAATTATAGAGCATTTAGAGAAATCCAATGCTTCTGAGCTGGTAGATCATTATGTCCTCAACAAAGTGATAAACCGACTTGCCAATAAAGTTACAGCTTTTAAAAGTCAACAAGCAAAGGGAAATGGTAACTACGAATTACAAACATCTCGCTTAGGTATATTAACCGAGCAACTCACTGTCTTGGAGGAGCTAAAAACCAAGATTGATCTTTCAATTCTCCGACACGTTGTTGGACCAAACAGCCAGTCTGGTTTCAACCATTCTCAATATAATGTAGGTGGTCCCTATCCTTCGAGGAGCTAGCTGCAAACTAGTAAGGGTATTGCGATAATACTGGAGTAGAACTCTCAGCAAAATCTTGTAGATAAGAAATAATATACACATATCGAGACTGCAAAGAGAAGCGAAAAAAAAAATTATAAGAAATGATGACTCCGACGTGGTTCGAACACGTGCATCTTTACGATAACAGAACTTGAGTCTGCCGCCTTAACCACTCGGCCACAGAGCCTGTTTCTTATCATCATTAAAGTCATGCAACTATATTCTTTATGAGAAGTCGATTACACCTGAAGTAAGTATTCAGTAAGAATTAAATAAATATACATCTTTTAAGCGACTATTTAGAGCTCTCTCACACCTCATGATTTTGAAAGATGTTTGTTCTTTAAGCCATACAACAATAAGATTCAAACTAATATTACCAGTACTGATAATGCTTTTGTAGATATTGGATTTTGTAACAGTTATTACTTGATCTATTTGCAGAGTTTCGGCAATCAAAGCGGGAATCCGCTTATAAGTAATTTTTCACACAGCATTGGGATCTAGACATTAGTACCCGCACTATGCCTAATAGTGAAGTATTGATTAGAGTTGCCTAAATTCCTCCGAAAATTTTATTGAAGCTCAAGACTCTCTGAACTACTACATCTGATATAATCTTACTGCTTGATTTGAAAAAATAAAATAGGTTCAATAAGCGTACGGAATGAATCGTATCTACTAATGTGAACACTTAGATTCGCATATTCAATAGAACTAAATACCTTCATTCCCTTAATTCTTCATATGAAATTAAGCAAGAGTATTACTAAAGCTTACAATCCGAATCATGCCGCGATAATTTATGTTCAATTGAATGGAATATAATTTTAAGCTCCCTTTGAAAATCACTAATCACAGAGTGCACAATCACTGGTTGAAGACATGAAAGGGCTCGCTCGCACATTAATTTCCTAAATCTGGTTTTACTGACAGGCATCCTGTAGGCAACTGCCATGTTTTTCCGAACGGAGCACGGCTTAGAGACGGAAATACTAGGAATCTACAGTATAACTACGGTTTTCAGCAAAAATCGCAGGCGAGAAACGGGTTACAAATTACTCAGAAATCATGAAAACCACAGAATATGACTACTACTTCCATATTACAGTGAGTTGAACATGATTAATTCTTTAAAAATTGAACTCCTTTGTTCAGTTGCTATAGTTTCTTTTCGCTAAAATCGCAACGTTTCTTCTCTTTTTTAACTAAACCTTAGCTTGTATGACAGCCGGATGGTCACCTGCTTTTTAATACAAAAAGAAACATGCAGTCTAGTAGACACGCCCAAAACATAAATTATACCATGATGTTAGGCATTAAATTAAAGGAATACCGATCATCCTAAGTGTAGAATGCTGTAGATCCCAGTAATTGGATATTGTCTTAATCACAACTGACCTGCTTGATAGCGGAATTTATTGCTTGTTGCTTGAACGTATCAAGAAACCTCAGGCCGGTATATAATCAAAGTCACACAAAATCCAACCGTAACCTTCTCAAAGGTTTTTTTCCCCATAAAACACTAGTATTTCTTAAAGCTATTAGGTGGTCATCCAACGACGTTCTATTAAGTACCCCTAAACGATATAATCGATTTCTCAAGTTAATAAAGTGGCGATCAGGAAGATAGGCGAATTCGAAAGAAGTAAATAGCTTCCCAAATAAACAGCGAACGATTCCAACTGTTACGACACTATGGCATCGAAGGTTAACTCTGGGGAGGTATTCAGCGGAGGAGCAACAACTTCTCAACATGTGGACGCCGAAAATGATGACCATTTTGAAAATACTACATTTAAGTTAAAAAGAACAAGGTCCTTGGGATTATTGGACGGCTTTATAGATACAAAGGGTGAGAAGGAGAAACAAGGTCAGAGCACGGACGAGAATGTGCCACCACAAAAAACAGATGGATCAGAATCAAAAGAGTCTGAAATCGATGATAAGAAACTGGTGGAAGAAAATGATGGTACTAGTGCTAATGATTCAAGTGGCGATGGAAATACAGGAGTTGCTCCCACTTCAATTTTAATGAAAAGTCCTGAGGCATTACCTCATGATGATACAGATATCATGAACGAACCATCGAGGCACGTGGATTATCTTTCACATAAGTGGGACATGTCTGATATTTCCAAGTCTTGGAGGTATGTTATCCAGAAGAGAAAGGATGTAGCTAATTCTGCTAGATTGGAAAATGCTAGTTGGCGAACGTGGGCTCAAAGAAGGTCAAACTTGAAAACTATTAGCCCTGAAGTCGTCAACTGGTCGAAAGATAACGACGTTACTTGGCTCTATGGGCCTATATTAAAAGATGAAGGCAATTTAGAAATCGATGAGGATGACAACAAAAGGGCTACTACAGCTACCAGTGCAGTGGCTGGTGATATCTCAATTCCTAAGAAAAAATCAAACGGTCCAAAACCTATATTAAAAAGAAGGACTGTCCAAGATATGATGATAAGCCATTCAGATCTCTTGAAATTACAACTCGCCACAAATAGGGTCCATCAAGATCAGGAGCAGGCGAGGATACAACATGAGCAGCAATATTCACACAGAAGGCAAAATTCAGACGAGCCACCGGAATTTGATGATTATGATGCTATCTCTGCTAAATTGAATTCTCAATATAAGACAAGGGGTGATGGTAGCTATAAAGATTTAAGAGAAGCACAATCAAGTATTCCAAAGTATTCACTAACATCATCATCATCTGGAAACAGCCTGGAACAGCTGAGACAAAGTCCTCTGGTAGATTCGAAACAGGAAATTGATAAGCAGGTAGAGAAATCGAAAGAGAAACGTCACATTCACTTTAATGATGAAGTTCAACAATGTATTGCTGTTGACACATATTCAGATGAGGACTCTTCTTATGACGAAGAGGATGATGATAATTATTACTATGACGACGATGATTATGATGAAGAGGAAGGTTATATATACGACGCTCCAGATGATTCCAGCTTGACTACGGGCGACAATCAGTCTACCAACTCAGAAGAATCTGATTCTGAAGATGAAGGTGGGTTTTTCCTTAAGGTTAAGTCACCAACTGCCGCATCAGCACCAGGTCTAACCTTGCACGAAAACCGTGATAGCCCTACCAATAATGACAATACTGAGGATACCGACACCATTTCTACCGATACTTCGAAGCTGTACAGAACTATCCATCTACTTCCTTCAACTACAATAAATTATGGGTCTTCTGATGACGAGAGTAGTATCGATGGTGTTTATTCGGGAATGGCACATAACTTCAACAATAATAGCAATAAGGGCTATGATTATTATTATGACTATAATACTGTGTATACAGTCGATCCGAATCATGCTATTTATGGAAATAACTCAGATAACGGACATAAAGAGCCAGATGTTATTGACGTCCCAAAGGACATCGCCTTAGGATCAAACTTCGATTATGAAATAATTGAGAATGATGATTTCAAGAAGGATGATGCTAAGATGCCAATTATTAATCCTTCGGTGATCAAGAATAATAATCCAAATTACCAAGGTCAGCAACAAGTGTCAGATACCACTGATAATAAGAGCGAGAATCAAGAAAAGCTATCAATTTCTTCATTGGAGAATTCGGCATCCGTTGGTGGACAAAAGCAAAAGTCTTCGCCTTTTGAGTTGAGCGATTCAGAGAATGAGTCAAGCGAAGACTCTGACGATGGTTTGTCAATTGGAACTCGTAGCTCTAGTCAGTCCTTGGCTCACCTGGTCTTTGGACAAACCATGACACCTGGTAGTGTTGAGGAAAGACATTATCCGGAGAGTTTCGAAAGTCGGGAGCCAATAGAATCTCATATTTCCAAATTAAATCCACGTCATTCATCAACTGCAATCTCAAAACAATCGACATCCTCGAGTTCGTTATCACAGCAGTTTTTTGGTGGCATGACGAAGAAATCAGGGTCTTCCAGCTCTTTGGCTGATGCATTCTTGGGAGTATCTGACTCAAACAAGGGAGAAGATCATACGACGACTAGTTCATTGGCGTCATCTGATGACTCGCGCCTGCCCCCTTCTTCAAGTACGCATAATAAGGCTTCACCTTTGCCACCCCAAACCTCAGTTGCTACGGCATTCCGAGGCACCTCCCCGGCTGCATCCTCCTCTTCAGTTACGTCTGCGGTTCCAATTCAAAAACAGAAAAGTGGCTTTAACTTGCGATCAGATTCTGATGAAGAGACTTCTGATCTGGATACGGATGAACACCGCGATCTTAAGAGTAAGACGTTGAGCTACGCTTCGTTATCAGAAGTTGCGGATAGAAATGGCATTAGAAGTCCTACTCCTACAGAAATTCATGACGACAATACAAACTATTCTCCTAGCTCTATTATGGGCCAAGCAAAGGGCTTAGCGAATCATTTTCTAGGAAACTGGAAAAACAATGAGTAGTGTTTCCTTTTATACTCTACGTTGAGAATCAGTATCTTTCTATTTTTAAATTGTACGATAGTCAAAGATAAATCAGTAAACGATGCATTCATTTCTATAAATATTTTATCAAAAATTAATAAATTTTATCATTAAGGATTCCTTGCAGTCATACTATGCTCCTTAAATTGTATTCATCTCATCTTTTAAGATAGGTGATAGCTGTTTAAAATTGAACTGGTTTGTGGACCTGTATATGTGGACTACTCTCGAACGTTTTTCCACATTGAGTGCTATCTAGATTACGACTATTTTGCTTTAAAACAAATGAACAAAACCTCAACGTAATAGCACCATAATCTAGCTTTAAGGGGATGCTAGAATATATAAAGACTCTAGTCTTAAATATAATAGTCGCTTCCCTTTCGTTACCGATAAGTTTTGCAACAGAGAGCAAGAGAAAGGAGACTAATGGAGATGATGGCAAATGTGAGCTCGTGGGTACGTTCTCTTTATTAACGCAGGCGTTATTGGGCCTTTTATGCCTTTCATCCTTAATAGTGAAAAGATATTATGAATATCCATTGAGAAGAACTTGGCCTGTATGGCTATTTGATGTATTGAAGCAAGTCATAGGTGCATTTGGGGTACACGTTTTTAACATCTTTTTGTCCATAGTAAAAACAAGAAAGGACGACAGCTATTCAGTAATACGAGGATACAATGGATTAGATAATTCTGATGATAACTCGGAAGGTGATCCTTGTGATTGGTATTTTTTGAACATTGTATTCGATTGTACTATAGGTGTTTACATTTTATATCTTGTTTTCAAAGCTGCCAACCAAATATGTAAAAAGATGTTTCATATGACTCAGATAGAGTCGGGGATATATGGTGACGATCCTCGGAAACCCTCATATAGAGCTTTTTTCAAGCAATTGGCAGTATACTTTTTATGTCTTATGGTTACGAAGCTTATCATATATGGACTTGTCGAGTGTTTCGAGTCACAATTGTTGTGGTTTACCAGTCACTTTCTACTCGTATGGCTAGATGAGTATCCTGACGAGTTTGAAATATTTATAGTCATGTTTGTGGTTCCTGTCCTTATGAACTGTCTTCAACTAGTTCTTATTGATAATTTCATTCAAAATCAAGTCCTTGCGAAGGCTAACGAGCGTGTACACTTTGACTACGATACAAGTCCGAGTCAAAGTAATGCTGCAAGAGAGGTGCGAGGTTTGTTGAATAGGAGCATTCCAAAAAAGAATGTTAACGGAACCAAAAAACTGTATAACGAAGAGGATTCTCTGTGCACATATGGAACTATAGACAATGTTTAGATTATCTAAATAAATGCATAATTCTTTTAATAGCTTACATCTATTTCGATTGATTATTTACATATTTACAGACAAAAAGATTCAACTTTTGTAGCTTTTGGTTAAGAAACATCCACTTCCCAATAATTTTTTCTAACTAGATCGAATAATAGCCGGAGTTGCAGAAGACTAATTAGTCTCAAAACCATATCCCTTCATGCAAGCTTTATACAGTTGTATTAATTCGTTGCATTTACCACTCTCTTGACCATTGAACAATAAGCATTCATCTCTCAGTTTCTTCTCTGTTAAACAAACACAACATGGCTTCGGCTTTGAATCATTACCTTTCGTTATGTTTTCTTGCTTATTCTGCGACATATCACACTACCAAAACAAGTCAAATCTAATATGGATCACAAGAAAAGAAGAACCTTTCACTGTTGAAGGTTTTTAGTAATCAAAGCGAAATGTCGGGTATTTAAAATATTGCGATATTTTTATTATAAACGACATTAATGATATCGAAGTAGTCTACAACTTCTACAGTTGAGCATACTGCCAATTGATTGAATTGTTAAAAGTATCTCGTAATCTCCTGGCAGAGTATCTTAATCTCAGATTATAGGCTGCCTAGGAAAGATGTCCGAGGGATCATCAATAACGAATTCACCGCAAATTCGGAATTCGTTCACATCAAACAGGTTATCAACAGATGGGACAATCAACTTGAATGATGACTTGGCTGTAGAGTCCGAATACTCATCAAGTTCGTTTTTATCCCACCAAGGTAAGAGCACTCATAAGAGATCAGGATCTGCTATATCATTCAGAACTAGCGTTGATGCGGACAGCAGCTTTCTGTCGTCAGCCTATTTCCCCATATTTAATCAAAGCAACCAAGAAGAAAAACAAGGGATCCCAAAGGATGAATTTTCTCCTTTGGGCCCTAACTCTATTTACGAATTAACATTTGCATCAGACTTGGCTAGGTCTAGAAGGAGTAGAACTCCAAAAACATCTGTCACAATTAATGGGGGACTAACAAGTGTTCACAACTTGATAGCGCCAAGTAAGCTGGACATCCCTCAAGTTCAGTTGCTGAAATTGACAAAGAAAGTAAAAAATGAAGATTTGGAATCTCATTTATATCGTGAAGTGGCCCAAGAATATAAAAAATTCGAACTGAGTTATAAACAACTTACCGAAGATACACTTCAAAAGCTTGCTCAACAAGACAGCAGCTTCAAACGTGAAATTGATGGATTTTCGTCCTCATCTTTATCTAGTTTGCACGATAATCGTGATGTCGACGTCCTTGACATGTCTGCCATACCTGAAGTGTTTCGGAATGATGATTTTAGATTGGATGACCCAAGAGTTTTTAAACAAGTGATTGAAGGATGTGAATTGCTACCAGGGAACTCTAAAAATGATGAGGAGACTACAATGTTTCTAAACAATACGGATATCCAGGAAAAGCTATCTCAATACTTAGTCATTGTTGAAATTAATCTTGTAAAAGCAATCGAAAACTCATCAGAGGAATTTTTCAGTACTATAGGTGATATAGAAGAAGTCCAGAAACAGTCTAAATCATGCATTGACCAATTCAATATTGTTTCCCAAAGATTAGAGCAATTACAAGATATGAAATCTAAAAAAGGATTAGCCATCCTAAAAAAGTTGAATGAAAGAAAAAAAGCAGAACAGCTCGAATCTTCGTTGATGCAAATACAGTATATTACTACATTGTTTGAATTAGCTAAGAAATCTTTCGCTAATAAGAATTTTTCGAGGTGCCTTAATGAAATTGTCATGGTCGAAAATTTAATCGTCGGTGTTGATTATAATCAATTACTAGACGAAGAGACAAGGAAATGCTATCCTAAATTTAAATTACCAATAATCGATATTTCGGCACTCCCAGCATTAGTTCATATGAGAAATGATTTAGAGAATCTAAAGTCTGAGACTGCGAAAGGTTATGTCAGTGACTTTGCTGATCTTCTCTTAGATGACCTACGTTCACATTACAAAAATGTACCCATACAAGATACTATGAACCGAATCTATGTGGCAGCTTCTAAAAATCGTAATAAGAATGCGGAAATTTTAAACATGTCTTATAAAATTATGGATGCTAATACGAAAGAAAAACTTAATCATTTCGTTGAAAATTTAGCTAAATCGGGACACCTAATATCAGCATACTCGAGTTACCAAGACAAAATCATTATAGAAATCAAAAATATAATCAAAGAAAAGTTACCTGAGACAGGAAGAGCCCTGGTAGATTCCTCAAGCGCTCCATCGAGGTCATCCTCAGTTCCTCCAGAAACGAATAGTGGCCAAAATCATGTTTCTACAAGTAATTCGCTATCATTTACAATTCGGTCTTTAACTCCAAATGAGTTCGAGGAAATGCTCCGGAGCATCTATGCCAGCTTATCGGAATGTTTACGCCATCTTACTATACAGCAAAAGGTTTTGCTTGATTTCGCCCTTAAAGTTATTCCACCGGCTCAGTCGCAACAAGTAGATGTCATGTCCTTAGATATAACTGTCGCCATTAATAAAGCAATAGAACTAACTCAAATCAGACTCACAAAAGTTATAAATGTCCGACTGGAGCAAATTGCTGACCTAAACTTTGAATACTATTCCAGATTTTATTCGTTATCGTCAGCATACCTATATGAATGCGAAATGATCAATCCTGGCTACGTTGCAAGTGGAGGTGGTAATTCTTTAAACGAATGGATGAAGCATCATGTTAACTATTTCGTTCATAGGTTTCATCTGAATTCATTGAAATCGATAGCTACTTATTGTGACAAAGAAACTTGGGAAAAAGTCACCGATTTGAAAGCTTTAAGTACCGATCAAAATATAATTGACGAAATCAGTAGCTACTCAGAGTTTATACAAAGTAAAGGGGCCCATGGAGATTCCTGTGATAACTGGCTCAAATCGTGTGACTTGTACAAAGAAAACGATGAGAGTGCTGTTCCCGAGAGCGAAGTGATCACAAAAAATAGAAATGGTAAGATAACTGTTGAAAATGAGTCCTTTATAATCCCTTCGTTAGTGTCAAAGTCTTTAATTCAGATGAAGCAATACTTATCTATCGGAAAATTGTTCCCAAACACTTTATCTTTAATTGAGCATAATATATTGTCTTTTTATAAGCTTATGAACTCAAAAACAGCTCAAGCAGTTTTGAATGCAGGTGCAACTAGAACGGCAGGATTAGAACATATAAAGACGAGGCATTTGGCACTCTGCATCCAGTTTATCGACCTCAATATCGTTATTTTGGGGATTACTGAAAATATTTTTAAGCAGTCGCGCTCAGCATCTCCTCCGATTCAAGGTAAGGAGCCATTAACCTTTGAACGTATCATCGGTTATTATAAGGACCATGACAATGAGCTCACTTCAAAATTAGTCTCAATAATGTATGATCGTACTGTGGGTCATTGTAATGCAATTAGTTCAATTGACTGGTCACAACCACTTAAGAGCTCTCAGCAATGTCATCCTTATATGGATGTTTTGGTAAAAGAAACCACCACTGTAACCAAGGTTTTATCAAGGTATTTGCCAGAGCTTAAGTGTGCCATGATTTTACTGAAAATATTCGACAACTATAAGAAATTGTTGGTAGAATGCTTTTGTACTAAATTACCCCAGTTCAAAGATTTCAACGAAAAGCATTCTGTTTTGAAAGATATTGATTATTTTAGGGTTAAGCTTTGTGAATTGCCTGGCTACGGAAATTCTGGCCAAGTGATATGGGAGAACGTGAATTCTTTGCCAACATTTGAAGATACTAAGATGGAAGAAATCATGAGAAATAACATTGAAGGTGAAAGAAAAAAGAAGATTGAACAGGAGAAATTAGAACAAGAAGATCATGATATGAAGTCCAGCCAAGATGTCATGTCAGATCATGAACCAAAAAGCTTATCTCCAAAAGCCAGGCCGAATGATCAATCACAAGCGGACAAAAACGAGTCATTAGAATCAAGTGACTTAAAAGTCGACGAAAAAGAAACCTCAAGCTTAATAAAAGATAAGGATGAGAAAGAGCTAGAAGCTTTGACGGCAAATAGCTTAAAAGAAGAGGACAAAGATTCATCGACCTTAGACGAAGATGATGAGGAAACTGGCAAGTCTCAGGAGTTGAAGAAAGACAATTCTGAAAGCATTGATAAGGGAAAAGAAAGTGATACTCCAGCAAACACGTCCGAACCTGATCCCGAAAGCTTATCTGAACCCGAAAGGATACCTAAACCTGACAGCTCAAAAACCTGAGCATGGTAAAAGAGCTGATTTTGGCGTGTGTCTTCTTCGAGTTAGTCAAGCGTTGTTGTATATATTTAGTTTAGCTATATCTTCGATATCTATTTTACATAATAAATACAGTTCAGAACTTGAATTCGCTCTTGGACTCGCTCAATTTGTATATCACGTTCTCAGTTATAATGCTGTGAATCAAATTATGAGGTGTAATGTCAAAAGCTGGATTCCAAACAGAGATATTTGGAGTGGCAATTCCAACTGTAGTTTTCTCTCCTACAGAATCATCTACCAACATAGGGCCACTTAAATTGGTAAGCTCATTAGAGGGTCTCTCTTCTACCTCTATTTGATCTCCACTCTCTGTTTTTAAATCGAGTGTTGTCCTAGGCGCAGCTACAATAAATTTGATGCCGTCATTCTCACTAGCATGACTGTTGAAAAAATCAACAATAGCAGCCAACTGATATGTGCCTATTTTATTCGCTGTGTCTCCATTTTTAACAATTCTATCAGCTCCCACGATTACAAACTTGATGGGGGCTCGCAGGGCTTTCACTTCGGAATTATTGTTGAGGGAGCTTATCAACGATGTTACCATATTGTCGCATATAAGAGTAAATGGGATTTGCTCATATTTTAATTCATAAGTAGTCAACCTTGAACCTTGGTTATAAGGTCGTGTTTCACAAGGATAGACTTTTTCAAGCCAAAATTCTTCACCACTAGTTATTGATAAGCATTCAAAGGTAGATCTGATAATGCCTAAAGCAGTACCATGTCCGGAAGTCGCTAATGAGCCAGTATTACAAATGGTTATAATTGAGAATGGTCCTGTGAAATTTTGTTGCCTCAACGATTCCTTGATAAACTTCACGCCATTCTCTCCTATTTTAATATTGTTCGTAAGGTCATCTTCGAACAATTTCGTCGAATAGGATAAAATTAAATTAAGCACATCCTCGTTTACCAAATCAGTTGGTTCCCTGTCTTGTAATATCAATTGTTTAATCTTTGTACATGAGTTAGACAAGTTCACTGCTGTTGGTCGCGACGTAACCAAGTAGTCAATCCTCTTAATTAGATCATCTACTGTAGTTGATTTATTATCTAATACATTTTTTGCTTCAATGGCCACAGCAAATGACCCAACAATTGCAATAGCGGGTGCTCCCCTTACCTGCATTTTCTTGATAGCATTAAATGCATCATCGATTGATTCGATTGAAATGTAACTCGTTTTATAAGGAATAACCAATTGATCCAAAATTTCCAACTTAATGGAATCCTTGTCAAATCTGATAGCTCGAAGCTTCTCTTTATTATCCATTATTATATTGTAATATACATAATCTTCCATAAAGTACATAAATAGGGCTAAAAAATATAAACGTTTTTTGTTTCACGTGACCAATAGATTAATAAGTGTAATTACTGAATGCTAGGAAATGAAATACCAAATCCCATTGATCTCATTAATAGTACGACTTAAAATATTAATCTCCTTAAGCCTTCAACGTCAAAACTGCCTTTTGCAGCATTCCATTTGCAGCCTAGTAGCTTCTTTCCCGTGATAGGACACCTCCCTCCTTTCGAAATATCTGCATGTTGTTGACCTTCGAAATGCTCACTACCTTTTTCGTTTCGTTCTTCGTATTCACCATCGACGCTCTCGCTATCAGAATCTTCTTCTTTTAATTTGGAGATCCTTTTTGCTACTATTTCATTGGAATTTACGAGATAGTTATGAATGCACGAATAGCAAAAAACATATCCAGTCTCTATGATGGCAGGATTAGTGATTTCTTCTTTGCATAAAGGACAAAGCAATCCAGATTTATAGCACTTTTTATTCATTTTCTTTAGCTTAGCGTATTCCGACAACGTAGAAGGCGGTGGAATTATCGTATCTAGTACATTACCTTGGCCCTTGGAAAGCTGGGAAGCAAAGCTCGAGTTATTCCACCACTCTAAAAACTTAAGAGTGAATATTGCTATTGGGAAGAAAGTCCCTAACAAGTATTTAGAAACCTTCCAGCTCGGCCGAGTGACATTGTTGACCAACAATCGCATTAAATACTCATTCATCGAATCGGGTCTCACTTTGTTTAGTCTTTCTTTACCCGCAGATGGTGCCTTCGGTTCATTTTTGGAGTAATCGTATTGATTTAGTCTCGAATAATCCATCTTCATTAAGTATGTTATAATTGATGGTGACTTAGTTGCTCCACTCAAATACAACAACGTCGTTAGGAAATTGCCAGCTCTTATTATGCTTTGAATTCTGGGCCACCACTCAACAAACTTCTTCTTGAATTCTACGGTAATAAATTCTCTCCTGTTGTTTGGGTCCGACGGAACTAACTGTTTCGTTATATATTTGGGGTACCAAAGCTCATACCAGTAATTAAATTTTTCACTCAAATACGCTGCTCCAGTGATTTCAAATATAGATGCTGCTTTTTGAAGTCGGGTTAGCGATCTTCTCTTTTCAATCAATGAGGGCGTGATTTGCGTCAATCTGTTTTGATTGAACTTTCCACCAGATAAAGGTGTCTGTCTGACTCTCTTAATACCATAAAAATTTTCAGTGAAAGAACCTTGCCAAAACTTTAGAAAGTACCACTCAATAAAACTTCTTAGTAATAGGTTCAATTCATCAAATCTATTGGTGACTTTAAGTAAATATTGGGGGTATCTTGTAGCATAATAAACTAGGACATATCTCAAGGATGGTGAAAGTAGCGCCTCTAATTGCTTCGCTGAAATGAGCTCGAAGAGCGTCGGCCTTTCAGAGTCCAACTGTGATGCATCTAACGAAGAATAGTATTCCATGGTACTAAACTGTCTTCTTTATAACGTCGGTACTTTTTTATGACATAAAAGTTTCAATTATTTGATAGTTCGAACTCCACATCAGAGAAGCTCGGTCCAGTCCAAATGCGATCTATCAGAACTTCACTAATTAGAAGGTATTAAATATATTTCAAAATAATAGATATAAAGCCACTCTCTGAATAATAGTCTGTTTAAAAGAAGCAAATAAATATTTCTACTGAATATCTTGGTCAATTCTTTAAAGCCACGTACTTCATTAGCTCTAAACCAATTTTTGCAGCATGGAACAGTTCGAGAGTGTATCTGAGATAATACATGAATTCCAGGTAAAAGAGACTACGCTTGCAATGTATGGAATAGACTTCAAATTATGGGAGAAGTATGAACCAGTAGCTTATTGCCCTAAAATATATAAAGAAATGCCTGTTCTAACCTCATCAAATGGGGCAGCATTGAAAGAGAACAGACGAAGAAGCATAGTTGAACATTCATCGAGCTCTGACTTTGATATCATAGAAGGCAATTCAACTGGACTCACGCAGTTCATGAGCGATTACGATATTAACGGGGTAGAGTATGTACATAAAGGCGATGGTATGGAGCCTAGAATGTCTTCCCCCAAGGAGATATTAGAATCCGAAAGCAGCGCAGTGGATAATGACAAAAATGACATTTTGACGAGTGATTTTTTCCATGCTTTGTCAATAGGGTCTTCGCCAAGGCAGCAATTCGAGAATTTGAACTCAGAGCCTTTCGAAGATTTGGAATCTGATACCCCATAATGTTACATAATCATTTAAGTACAATGCAATATTATTATGATTATATGAATGAATGTTTTCAGAACAAAAAAGAGAAGGTAATAACTAAAAGGTTCAAATGCTTTTTGCGGGCTCCAACTGACATAAATTATAGGCAAATTTGAATCCATGCTTAACGTAAATCTCCCATAATGTTAAATCAAAAACATTGTAATCACCAAATTCGTATGCCGCACTATCAGTACTGCTATCTATTTGAGTCGGCATTGGAAGCACTTTTATGCAATTAAACCAATGGTAATAATGTTTTACTTCAGGCAATGCTCCATTTTCTCGAACTTTCTTTATAGTCAAAGGATCTTTGAGCTCGACGTTTTTTGCTGCGTAAGGTTTCCAGCTCAACTTGAATAAGCAAGATTCGGCTATAATATTTTCTAAAGGTGACAATCCATAGTAGTACCCATAAAATAAAACCATTGTAAGCTCGTTTACGATAGCTAAGTTTTCACTGTTATTTTGAGATCTCAATATAAGAACTTCATTCACAAATTGATCAAATTGATTACTCGCCCTTATTTTATTCCAATATGATTGTAATTTCAAGAGTTGTAAAGGTAAACGCTGTGATAAATCTCTCGATTGTACGATTTCTGGTAAATATGGTTTTGAAATAGGTGTTGAATAGATGTCATAGGTATGTGTTAATAGCCTGGAATCGCTTGACTTGTTTCTTGTTGACGCCAATGATATTATTAAGTCCTGGATTCCTGGAGGCACTTTAACTAAATTCAAGTCACTGAAGAGCTCCATTTCTGTTTTAGACAAAGGTGAATTTCTCATTACCTCAACATACTTGTGGTTTGCATCTGTCATAGTTGCAATGCCGTTTGAATTTTTTAAAGAAGAGCTTCTTTTAGCTAGCCCATTCGCATAATTTTCATCCTTGACGGGGCTCTCCCTTGCCGGTGTATCTGCCTTCTGTTCTCCGCCATTGAGACTTGATTCAGAACCACTATTAAAGGACGATGATCCAGCGGCCGCAGCAACTGACCATTTTATGCTTCCGACCGGCGTTGGAGGTGCAACGGCTGGCTTTAAAGTTTTGATAATTGCAGGACTGGACTCTACGGAAGTTGGATCAAATTTTGCTTGCGATATGACAGACTTTTGCATATTAGAAGATGTCAGTTTCACTGGAGTTGTATTGGAAATGACGCTAGAAACTTGGTTCACAACTGGTTCATTGTTAGGAGCAACATTTGTTTGAACGCTAATATTATTGGCAGTCGAGTTTGCAGTGTCAGTATTTGTCGTGTTGATCGTTGTATTAATTAGCGTATCGTCTTCATTGTCATCTTCAGATTCCTTGAAATCTAAAGGAATATTAGATACTTCTTTAAACAAATCATCGTAAAACGTATCGTCATCCACGAAGTCAGGCTCTTGATTTGACTCGATATAAAAGTTCAAATCGTCTTGAATAGTCCACACTAATTCGGGATGGATACGTTTCTCCTTTAAAAGCCTTATAATGGAAGAAACTTTTGAAAGATGAAAATTATTCTTCTGATTATAACCTTCTATTTCTTGTTTCCTTTCTTCGGCGGCATAGTTAGTTTTTCTCGATTTCTTTTCGTTTAGTCTTTCGTATTCTTCATCAAGATCCGACATCTGGCCTTTCAATGAATCAACACAAGACTCAAGATATTCTATCGCATCTATTGTTTCTGAAGAGAGACCTCGGAGGTCATCATTTTGTTCTCTGGCCGCCAACATAATTGATTGATTTGAGTATGATTTCATCTTTGAATTCTTCTCCACCTCCTTATATGTCTCCATTGCTTCTTCCACCATCCGACGATGCTCTTGAAGTTTGTTTGGCGCAATTATAGCCTCCATAGACTCATTTGATTGCCAACTCTTGATTTGTTCTCGAAACTTTTGAAGCTTTTTGATCTCCTTCTTTAAATCTCCTTCTAACTTTTCTCTTTGACTATCATTGTTAGAACTCTCATGTCGTGAATAATAGTAATCAAATAAATCTATTCCTTCATTAATTTTTTTGAATATAGCCTCTACTTCTCTGTGTTCTGGTTAGTATGTCTGTTCCAATTATAGTTGAAATGCTTAAAAAACAGCAGAGTCAAACATTATTGAGACCTTCTAGGTTAGGTTCAAATATTACTTACTTCTGTAGCTTTCTATGTGCCATGCTGTATTTATTTTAGGGCTATATTTGCATAAATGTCTAATCAAGATTTATGGCAAGAGGCCTTTTGGAGCTCTGTACTGAAAAAATCGAAGAGAAAAATAAAAAAAAAAGGAGATTCGGTTATTATCACGTGCAACACTGTTTCGATTTATTGTGTTTATGACATTCTTACCTAACTTCAGTATATATATAATATCTAACTATTTAACAGGAATAGGAATAAATGTATCAATTTTAAGAAACTGCTCACTCTAAAGTTCATCATGGTCAAATTCATCATCAGAGTCATCGTCACCGAATTGAGCATCTTCAGCATCTGGACCGGCACCACCGGCGTATAATTTAGCAGTAATTGGGTTAGCAACATCAGATAATTTCTTCTTTTGCTCGTCAAACTCTTCGGCAGTGGCAGTGTTGTAGTTCTCATTAATAAAATCTAAAGTTTCTTGAATAGCATCATCTAAAGTTTCTTTATCATCAGCATCCAATTTACCTCCCAAGCCCTTTTCATCACTGACTTGACTCTTTAACAAAGAAACGAAGTTCTCCAATGAGTTTCTGGATTCGATCTTAGCTTTGATTTCTGAATCTTGTTGAGCGTACTTCTCAGCTTCTTCAACCATTCTATCAATATCTTCCTTAGACAATCTACCCTTATCATTTGTAATAGTGATTGACTCAGATTTACCTGTGCCCTTATCCATGGCTTCAACTTTCAAAATACCATTAGCATCTAAAGAGAAAGTAACTTCAATCTGGGGGACTCCTCTTGGTGAAGGAGGAATTCCAGTCAATTCAAACTTTCCTAATCTATTATTGTCTTTTGCTAAGGCCCTTTCACCTTCGTAAACTTGAATCAAAACTGTTGGCTGATTATCAGCAGCTGTGGAGAAGATTTGAGACTTCTTAGTCGGAATGGCAGTGTTTCTGTTGATCAAAGTGGTCATAACACCACCAGTGGTTTCAATGCCTAGAGTTAAAGGATTGACATCCAATAAGACAATGTCATCTACACCATCTTCACCGGACAAAACACCAGCCTGAACAGCTGCTCCATAAGCTACAGCCTCATCCGGGTTGATACCCTTAGAAGCCTTCTTTCCATCAAAGAAATCTTCTAATAATTGCTGAACTTTTGGAATCCTAGTAGAACCTCCGACTAATACGATGTCATCAATTTCAGATTTCTTTACTCCACCGTCTTTCAAAACTTGTTCAACTGGTTTCAATGTTCTCTTGAATGAGTCAATGTTCAACTCTTCAAACTTGGCTCTTGAAAGAGTTTCTGAGAAATCAATACCATCAACGAATGAATCGATTTCCACTCTAGTTGACATCTGTGATGATAAAGTTCTCTTGGCTTTTTCAGCTTCTCTCTTTAATTTAGAAATTGCCTTTATATTTGAAGAGACATCAATTCCATGTTTCTTCTTGAAGACTTTAGATAAGTACCTTACTATTTTGAAGTCAAAATCTTCACCACCTAAGTGCGTATCACCAGCAGTGGCCAAAACTTCGAAAACACCGCCTTCAATTGACAAAAGAGAAACATCAAATGTACCACCACCTAAGTCATAGACGATGATTTGTTTCTCGCCATCGGTTTTGTCCAAACCATAAGCAATGGCTGCAGCAGTTGGCTCATTGACAATTCTCAAAACATTCAAACCAGCAATGGTACCAGCGTCTTTCGTTGCCTGTCTTTGAGCATCATTGAAGTAAGCTGGCACTGTCACAACAGCATGTGTTACTTTACTACCCAAATATTCTTCGGCTATCGACTTCATCTTACCCAAGATCATCCCTGAAATCTCCTCCGGTGAAAATGTCTTCTTCTCATCGTTGAATTCAACCTGAACTACGGGCTTACCGTCTTTCTTCTCGATATTATAAGGCAAGTGCTTGATTTCTTTTTGCACAACTTTGTCATTGTATTTTAATCCGATCAATCTCTTGATATCGAACACGGTATTCTTAACGTTAGAAGATGCTTGATTCTTGGCGGCATCTCCAATCAACCTTTCTTCCGGCGTGAAAGCAACGTATGATGGTGTAATACGATTTCCCTGGTCATTAGCCAAGATTTCAACTTTTCCATTCTTCATGACACCAACACATGAATAAGTGGTTCCTAAATCAATCCCAATCACTGTTCCATAGCTTTCAGTCTCATTAGTTTCAGCGAAAACACCAATAAATGGCAATAGCGCTACCAAAACGTACAAAAACGCTAACCACGACTTCATATCACCAATAGTTTGTCTGTGCTTACTCGAATTTAATAATATTAAAAAGGTCGCAATCTGACTTTTAGTGTTTATATATAGTGATGAATTGTCGTCGTGTTAATTTTTTTTGGATCGATCATAGAATATTATCGAACGCTGACGTGGCATTTTCTAGAATGAGTGCGAAAGTCTGTGGTTCGAGTCACATGATTACTGGTAGATTAAGTAATGTTGCAAAAGGTAGTGTCGAAATGAGGGGTCCGTCCCCTTGGGAATGTATAAGGGAAGATATATGCATATGCAGTCGCGAGGCTCTCACCTATCCTTAGTTTTCCTTTGTGGGTATGGTGTACATATAGCCGTTGCCCGTAAAAGATCATCCTGTACATACAATCTTGCAGGTTTTAATTTACAGTTTAGAGCTTCTCAATTGAAATCCTTCATCCCCAATTCACTTGTAAGTCGATTAATCATTCAATCATCGAGCATTGGCTTCCTGACGACATTTGACGATAGAAAAGAAGACTTAAATAAATTCATCAGATACCCCAACATTACGAAATCAATTGGTTTCTAAGTTTCTCCGTTTTTTCTGTTGCAACCCTTATCGATTGTCTTCCTTAATACATAGGAAATACTAAAGCATCATAATGTCAGTAAAGGAAGAACTAAATCAGTTGGAAAAGGAATTACTTGCAAAGAATCCGCAGGATGTTTTGCAGTTTTGCGCCAACTATTTTAATCAGAAGTTGGAATCTCAAAGGAAAACTTTGTGGGCACAGCAACCGATGGCCAAGGCTGCCGGTATTGAACTTTTTCCTAAGGTTGAAGATATAAAAACCTCGAGACAACCCAGCTTCAAGTCACCATTCGGTGAGAATGATCCTCACCTGAATCATAATGAAGTGCTGGATAATTTATTCAAGGGTGGATTCGCTGTCAGTAATCGTACAGCTCCGAAGCTCTCACGAGAGGTAGATCCTAATGAACTGTCGTCTCAACCGCAACCCTTATTACAACCTCAATCGAAACAAATTCCAGTTGCATTCAATGCTAATAGAAGAACTTCAGTTTCTGCTGAGGCAATGAATCCCGATAAATTCAAGACTGACAGTTGGAAACCACCTAAGAATGATTTAACACCAAAACAAAGAGATGAGTTAGGTAATTCTTTGTCTTCGAACTTTCTATTTCGCCAACTAGAAGATGATTCTCGAACAACGGTTCTTGAGGCTTTGACCAAAAAGACATTCAAGAAAGATGACCAAATAATTAGACAGGGTGATGAAGGTGACTACTTCTACATAATTGGGTCAGGAACTGTCGATTTCTACGTCAACGGTGCTAAGGTCAATTCTAGTGGAGAAGGTTCTTCTTTTGGTGAATTAGCGTTGATGTATAACTCTCCAAGGGCTGCGACTGCAATAGCATCGTCTGATCAAGTAACATGCTGGGCATTGGACAGGTTGACATTCCGCAGAATTTTATTGGAAGGAACATTTAATAGAAGATTGATGTATGAGGACTTCTTGAAGGATGTCGAAATATTGTCTGGTTTATCTAACCAAGAGAGATCCAAGTTAGCCGACGCTTTAAGTACCGAAATATACCATAAAGGTGACATCATTGTTAAAGAAGGTGAAGAGGGTGAAAACTTTTACTTTATTGAACGTGGTAACTGTAAGGTTTATAAAGAAGGAACTGGTGTTTTGACACATTTACAAAAAGGTGATTATTTTGGTGAAGTTGCGTTATTGAAGGACTTACCAAGACAAGCTACTGTCGAAGCTTTGGATACTGTTGTTGTCGCCACTTTGGATAAGTCTGGTTTTACGAGATTGTTAGGTCCTGCTGTTGATGTTTTGAAATCTAAGGATCCAACGAAATAAAATTTGATTAGCGAAAATTTATAAGAAAGTAATACATATAGTTAAATATTCTCACTATTTTACCCACAGAGTTAGGCGTGGAAATAACTTTTATATACTCACGTAAAACTGTCAAATATGATGTCAATTCTTCCCAAGGGCCCAGGATACCTTCCACATTGGCTATTATTCATTTCAGTCGTATCTATCTTTAATTCAATCCAAACGTATTTATCCAAGGACTTAAAATTAACCCAAAAAGTATACAACAACACCAATGAAGTTACGCCTTTGAGTGCAAGAACATTTGGTACGTGGACAATTTTAAGCTCAATCTTGAGATTCTATGGCGCTTACTACTTAGCGAACCAACAAGTATATGAGCTTGTCTTATGGACTTTTTTTATAGCCGGTGTTCATTTCATCAGCGAGTGGTTATGGTATGGAACTGCTAAGATTGGCAGTGGACTTTTGGGTCCATTGATAGTTAGTTCTGTTTCCATTACGTGGATGGTTTCTCAGAGGGATTTCTATATTTAAGGTAATTCTTAAGGGCAAAATAAAAGGAATTTTATTTAATCGCTTAATTAAGTGGCTTATTTGTCTAGTCAAGAAAACTAGAACTTCGGAATATAGCTATAGAAAACTGCATCTACTCGCTAAGAGTAAAGGTTATTTTTCTAACCTCTTATGAGACAAAAAATTATAAGTATATGAATGCAAGTGAGTAATTGATTCGAAAATCATTCGAACTTTGAAGCATATATGGACTATCCTTAGGTAAATAGAAATGACAATTATTTTTTGTATTCTAAACACCTTTTTGATAAATGTAATAGATTCTCTTCATGCCTGAGAAGTGAGTTCCTATTGCTCTCTAGTGTCCATAAAAAGAGAATAATTAGATCGTGTAGTGTCAAGAGAAGGTTGACTTACTCTTGGAAAAGCAGCGTACTTTGCTTAAGTCTTATTCGTAACTTTCATACATTATTCCTTGCCGATAATATGAGATCTGTTACGTGAGTTCAGTATTGACTCGCAAATCTTACTTCTCATATATATATAGTCCGGTCTTTCGATCTCATTAAAATCTAAAATATTGATTTCTTCGGTTCCCCGATATATCGAGGATGTGATCTAACGGAGTGCCGATTCCTATTTTCCGCGGAGCACAAAAGCTTCTTCCTTTTTAGGAAACTACCTACATCAAGAACAATATTCAATTAGTTGAGCAAGGGTTTGCAACAATTCAGTCAATTTTCCTTCTTAAAGGCTATCCATGAACTTTGTTCTCAATTGAGAGTAATCATAATTATCTTTTTCTCCATGACGGTTCCTGTTAGGATAAATCATAACTTTCTTACTATACATAACCCGCCAATGATATTTAAACCTCCAAGGGGCTCCGTCGGAGGTATCATAAGTAACGTATACGCTAATTCTCAAATGGATCAGTATGAGAGAACCTGTCATTGTGAAGATGGTGATATACATCTGCTTCTATCTAACTAATTGATCAGATCTTACACTCGTAATCCAAATCATGTTATTACTTCTGTTGCATCTTTTGTAAGGTCAGGGCACTAATCGAATTCACGAACTACCTCTAAGAGTTGACCCTATTATGAAAGCTCTGAATTATTTTTTAAGTATTATATGGAAGTGCTTATTTTAGAAAGAAGATGGAATCGCTGAATAGTTTGAAATCATGTTTGAGTAAATTGAAACTACTTTGCATTGAAGGTTTGGCCGGGGATTGCTATTTATTCCTACATTCCCATGTAACGATAAGCCTTGCTTCTAAAGGAAAAGAGCTATCACACTATTCACTGTAATGTAAGGGAAAGCAAATTTTGGCTTTATGAGGTGTTGTGTTTGGTTCCTTTACCTCTGAACATTAGTAGTACCACGGTCCTATTAAACACTACCCTGCTTCCACCTGTCCTCTTTAACAGGAACCTTGTTTTTTACATTGGTTTCTAGTATTATTTGAGATCTATATGCTGAAAAGTAATTGGGTGGCTTTGAAATCTAGTTTAGTGGTCTCTAGATTTTGCAGTCAAGGTACTCCGTGTGGCCTAGTAATCGCTCTCTCCTTTATAAAAACAAAATTGGTCTTAGGGAATAATATCAATAGATCACTATTTATTCCTAGGGATCATCTCTTCTATTCTGTTCTCTGACATCATACAGCCCAACTACACAGGTATTTTGTATGTACATCTAAGTTCATATTTTGCAGTCACATCGCGGAGGTCCCGCGACGATTATATTCGTAATGTAAGTAATTAAAACTTCACATTTAAAGGAAGACTCGAACTTTAGATTACCAAGGGTTCGTATGATATTACATAATGGCCTATTTCTTGTACGTCAGTGATCTCTTGTTGCTGCTTTCTATCCGTCCTAATTCTTTGTGATGATAGTTGAGACTTAAGTGACCGCGGACCCCGCGGGCATCTTGTCTTAGATAATAAACTTGCTGGATCCTATATAAGCAGCACCCTCCCGTTTACATTTCAAGTTTCCTAGTTTCATAAACAAGATATAATTGAAATTGATAATATAATGCCATCCACAGATTTACTCACAGTTACTCCTTTGGAAGACAGACCCTTTGGCTGTTCTGTAACTCTTCCCTCTTATGCAAATAACGATCCATCAAAGTTGAATGACGAGGACTTCAAAAAGCTTTACGACGGTGTATTGACAAACTTAGTGGCAGTGTTCCCGAACCAAGAGAAATTGCTGCCTAAATCACAGTATGAATTGACCAAGAGGTTTGACCCTTCGATTCCAGCTCCAAAAGGTGATTCTAAGTTTGCTGGTTATGGACATGGTAAGGAATTCAGACATGAAAAATCAGTTTTGAAAAAGGACGGTACTACTGTTAAATCCCAACCTCAAGTTCAGATTTTAGGTCAAGGTGTCTTTGGTGCCGATGAACCTGGTAATGAGAATGGAGAAACAATCAGTTTGACCCATCCTTCTCACACGAGCTTCCACCATACTCCCTTGACTGATAAGCAAATTAAAGAACAACATAGAACGAGATTTTACAGGTGGCACATTGATTCCGCTTTATATGACTTGTCTCCTCCAATGGTTACTACTTTATTAGGTATCCAGGTACCACCAACAACGCAAACTCAAACTATACATTATGAAGATAATGATGATAAATTGGAATTATCACAGGGCGCAACCTGTTTCGTTTCGGGTGCCATTGCTTTCAACCAGTTGAGTGATGAAGACAAGAATTTTGTTTTGAACACTACGGTGGAGTATGCACCACACCCCTATATATTCATTGGCCCGGCTAAGGCCACGTCTGATGGATTGACAATGGTAAGCGAAGGAAAAGAAACTAAGTTTGATGAGTTACCAGAGTGGGAGGAATCTAAGGTCAAGAAGTTGCCAATGGTATGGACTAATCCTGTCACTAAGGAACCTCACTTACAAGTTCACGGTTGCTGTTTATATAAGTTGCACACCGTTCAACCTGATGGTTCTGTCAAAACTTTGGGCTTAGAAGAATCTCGTAACAGAGTTCACCAGTTAATGAGACCAGCCATTTCACCAAAGAATGTTTTAGCCCATGGCTGGTCCACCGGAGATTTAGTCATTTTTTTCAATAGAGGAGTCTGGCATTCAGTCACAGGTGAATTTAAGGGTGTCAAAAGTGATGGCCAAGATGAAAGAAGAATGATGCACCAGTGTAACATTGCTAGCGGTCTCGATCCAAAAACTGAATTGTAACTACAACGTTGAAAAAACGTTACTTTTTCATAATTAATGATAGTTTTTATTTCTTGTTAGTTTAGTTTTGGGCTTAGGTAATAAATGATACATTTATTCATTTTTTTTAGCATAATCTGATAACACAAATTAAAAATTAAATTTATAATACTTCTTTTACTCTTCATAATATATATTGAAGATGGGACGTTCCATTACTATTGCAACCTGTAATCTTAATCAATGGGCATTAGATTTTGAAGGAAATAGAGATAGAATTGTAGAAAGTATTATCGAATCAAAGAGACAAGGAGCAAGACTTCGAGTTGGGCCAGAATTAGAACTATGCGGATACGGATGTTTGGATCATTTTTTGGAGAACGACCTCTACGATCATTGCTGGGAAACATATAGTGAGATTCTCAGTAACCCAGAAACTCATGATATTCTTATTGATATCGGTATTCCAATTATTCATAAATCCATCAAATACAACTGTCGGATTATATCATACAATGGGAAAATTCTATTGATTAGACCGAAATTGTGTTTGGCTAACGATGGAAACTATAGGGAAATGAGATTCTTCACCCCGTGGAATAGGCCGAAGTATTATGAGACATATCAATTGCCAGAATCCATTTCTACGATTACAGGTCAATCAAGTGTCGTGATTGGAGATTGTATTATTAATACTAAGGAAACAAAGTTAGGATGTGAAACTTGTGAAGAATTGTTCACTCCAAAATCTCCTCATATAGATATGGCACTAGATGGCGTAGAGATCTTTACAAACTCGTCGGGTTCTCATCATCAATTAAGGAAATTGGATACAAGATTAAACCTTATTACAGAAGCAACTACAAAGTGCGGTGGGGTATATCTTTATTCTAACCAAAAGGGATGTGATGGTGATCGATTATATTATGACGGTTCTGCTTGTATTATAGTCAATGGAAAGCTTGTTGCTCAAGCCTCGCAATTCTCATTGAAGGAGGTTGAAGTCATTTCTGCGACTATTGACTTGGACGATATTAGAGGCTATAGAAACCAAAAGTCTTCGGGCCTACAAGCCGTGAACCAGGTCGACAAATATAAGACGATTGACACTAACATTTTATTGTCTCCATCGTCAAATATTTTCGATCCTTTAGTACGGCCATCGCGGCCGAAAGAGATAAAGTATCATTTGCCTGAAGAAGAAATTGCCTTGGGTCCAGCTTGCTGGCTATGGGACTATTTGAGAAGATCAAAATGTGCTGGGTTCTTTTTACCATTGAGTGGAGGGATAGATTCTTGCGCAACTGCAGTTATTGTGCATTCGATGTGTAGGCTTGTTGTGGAATCTATAAGGAATAACGACGAGCAAGTCTTGAAAGACATCCAAGCCCTAACTCATGATCCATCATTTATCCCCCAAAAGCCTCAAGATGTTGCAGGTAGATTATTTTATTCAAGTTTCATGGGGACTGAAAATTCATCTAAAGAGACAAGGGCTAGGGCCAAGGATTTAGCTGAGGATATTGGATCCTACCATGTTGACATGAATATGGATACTTTAGTTGCTGCTGTTGTATCAGTTTTCCAGGTAGCAACAGGTAAGAAGCCAATTTTTAAGATATTTGGTGGTTCTCAGACGGAAAATCTTGCATTACAAAATATCCAAGCCAGACTAAGAATGGTGCTAAGCTATTTATTTGCTCAGTTGTTGCCTTGGACAAGAAATATTGCTGGTGGTTTACTAGTTTTAGGAAGTGCAAATGTAGATGAATGTTTGAGAGGCTATCTAACTAAATATGATTGCTCCTCTGCAGACATAAATCCTATAGGTGGGATTTCTAAAACTGACCTAAAAAGATTTATTCATTGGGCAGAAACTAATTTTGAATTGCCAATTTTGAAGGACTTTCTTGATGCCACACCCACGGCTGAATTAGAACCAATTACTGAGAACTACGTCCAAAGTGACGAAATCGACATGGGTATGACTTATGACGAATTATCAAGATTTGGTAGGCTTAGAAAAGTTGAAAAATGTGGACCCCTTGATATGTTCCTTAAACTATATCATGAATGGTCTCAGCCGCCATTAAACCTAACAGCACAGCAAGTAGCAGAGAAAGTTAAGAGATTCTGGTTCTTTTATGCAATTAATAGGCATAAGATGACAACGATGACTCCATCATACCATGCTGAGCAATATTCACCTGATGATAATAGATTTGATTTGCGGCCGTTCTTAATTAATCCAAGATTCCCTTTAGCATCCAAAAAAATTGACGCGATTGTCAAAGTGATTTCTCAAAGAGAGGAGGCCATCAAGCTGAGTAACTTGAGTGTAGATTAAATATTTATGAATGAATTTTACCACCCCATTTTGGAACAACACCAAACTCTTTCTTCATGTATTCGCTAGGTGAATCAATTCTTTTAACGAAGTCAATCAATGTTTGTGCGATTTGTTTAGGGATATCTTCATGTAGAAAGTGACCTGCCTTCGCAATATTGTTGAAAACGACTAATTGATACTTACCTTGCATTTGACCAATAATTAAGCTCTTATCTAAAGTTTCGTGAGCGGATAATATCAATAGTTTAGCGATATTTTGTTTCTTTCCACAATCAATAAAATTTTGTGATAATCCTTTAAACCATGTATCCCAGTATGATTGAGTAGCGTACAAATCCGTTATCCATTCGTAAGATCCATTATCTGATTTCCATAGTAAGTCTGGGACACTAATACAAGCGGAATCATAGTTGTTCAACAAGTGGCTCACATGGAAGTGCCAATCAATTCCATCTTGGAGACTTTTAAAGGCTCTAGGCCTTTTTTGAACAAAGCTGGGCATGGCACTAAGTGATTTTACCGCTGTCTCTTCCACAATATCCAACATTATTAAACCTTTAACATTATGGCATTGATCAGGATTCTCAACTAAGTAGTTCGTTAACACCGCTCCCCCTAACGAGTGGCCAATTAAGTATATCGTGTTTTTAGGATTATAAGTCGCAGTAAACTTGTCTATTATAAACTTGAAGTCCTTTGTCAACGAACTGAGAGAATAGTCATCGGCTTTTGAGCTACTACCATGACTTCTGGCGTCAAACAATAAGAACCCGGATTCAGAGTGCTCAATTAAGCTTTCTGCTAGCTTTCCAAACGTCATTGCAGAGCTGCCAGCGCCGTGATGAAATACAAATATAGCTGCTCCCTCATTTTCCGGAGGTCTGAAATAAGTCTGGAATGTGATCTCTCCGTTATCGTAAGTTTCTATCTTGGAAAATACTTTAGCTTTGAACTTGTGGAGCGTGTCTAAATTACTTGAGCTATTATTTATTTCCTCAGTCGTATCATTATGGCTCTCAGATATAGAACCAAGGCCAATAGCTTGCTCGTGCTCTTTAATACGCTTGAGAAAGGATTTATGTAAATCTGACATGGTTTGAAGAAGAGATTTTAAAATATTTTGAGATCATATGATATTTCAAATATTGCAGTAATACTTCTTTATCACACTATGGTGAAAGTACTATGCACAGAATTCGAAAATATGGCTTGTGCTTTGTTCCTAGCCTTTAAAGCTTTGATGAATAAAGAGACGCCTGTATCATGCGTTTTTGTCTCTAAATCAACTAATAAAGTGATCAGTGTTGGTTATAATGGTACTAATGATTCATTAAACGGAACAAGGCATGCAGAATTAATAGCGATAGACTATATTCTAGAAAATTATATTCCTACGGATTACCAGGGTGATATCGAATATATCAAGCAGTATTTTCTGGATATTGTGCTATATGTCACTGTAGAACCTTGCATAATGTGTGCATCAGCTCTCAGACAAATTGGTATCAGTAAAGTGATATTTGGTTGCGGGAACGATAGATTTGGTGGAAATGGGACTGTTCTCAGTATCAATAGGGATCCTGCTCTTGATGCTCCTTATCAAAGTATTGGTGGTATATTAAGAACTGAAGCCATCATGTTGTTGAGAAATTTTTATATCCAAGAAAATGAATCTGCTCCTATTCCCAAAATAAAGAAGAATAAAGATCTCGAAGGGAAAGAGTATCCTGAGAATATTAAATTCAGAAATTATATTACGAAAGAAGAATTCATTGATACTTTTGGTCTCGAAAGATTGAAGATATGGGAAAGTGAAGCATTTGAGATAACACCAATTCCTAATAAAGGATACTCCGTGAAAGATATTACTTCTAGGGAGAAGCTTCGTAAATCATTAGGTGAGTTTATTGAGGATTTCGAGGATTTCAACAGTTTTCTACAATTGTTTTACGACGTAAGTGATAATGGACAAGTATCTTACGATAAAAAAGTAATCACCGTTGAAGATTATGGTACGAAGAAGCGCAAAAGAGTCTAATTATTTGTTTGACTGTATTCTGAGGCTGCAACTATCTTTACCAAGCAATCTACATCAAAGTTTAATTTTGAAGATTATGAATTTTCGCTATAAAAGTCATTTCCCGTAACCAATTCAACGATGTATCACTAAATAAATCCATCTAATGTGTCATATAGCTTAAAACAGGTTCATCAATGTTATGAAGCTCAAAGTCAGAACTTTGTTAGAGTTCATTCGGTACGACTCAGATATTCGACTTAGATATACTATTTTCATATTGCGACATTTCTAGATAATGATAGAGATAGACATTTTTTTTTTACTTACATTATAAAGCTTATAATAAAGGCAGCATATAATGGATGATTCAGATGAAGAATATACCGCACCATCAACAAATAATAATAGTGTATCTGTTCTGAATTCACCAAAGGTAGATAACGATGATATCTTGGAGGAAGAAGGTGTATCAAAGAGAACTAGATCCAGTGGGAATTCTAAAGCAGGTGGAAGCGTTAGTGATCTAAAACATAACAATGGCTATGCATGGGAAGATCAGTATCAAAGGTCTTGGGATATTGTCAAAGATGACGAGGATGGTACAAGATCACTAGAATCTATCATTCAAACAATGATTGAAAATAGGAAGAAAAAGATTATGAAAAACTCTTCAACACCATTTCAGAGAGGTATCATAAGGACTCTAATAGTCATCATTGATGGCTCCCTGTCGATGTTGGCTAAAGATTTGAGACCTTCTAGATTTTCAATGATGCTTTCTTTGTTACAAGACTTTGTTGTCGAGTTCTTTGACCAGAATCCCATTTCGCAGATGGGAATAGTCATGATGAGAAACGGAGTATCGACATTAATAAGCGAGGTCAGTGGGCTGCCTCAGCACCATATAGAAAAGATAAGACAATTGAAAGCAAGGCAGCACAATAGGTTTGAACCTAAGGGTGACCCTTCTTTACAGAATGCATTAGAGATTGCAAGATCCTTATTAAGTTACAACTTCGGATCGAATACAAACAATACCAAAAATTCTAAGGAAATATTGATTATATTCGGTGCTTTGTTTACCAGTGATCCCGGAGATATCCATAAGACAATTGACAACCTCGTAAAAGATGAAATTAAGGTAAAGGTCATAGGCTTATCAGCTCAAGTTGCGATATGCCAGGAATTAGTGAGCAAAACAAACCACACTAACAACATCGCATCCACGAATTTCTATGGGGTTATTTTGAATGAGTCTCACTTTAGAGAACTTTTAATGGATAGTGTTGTTCCTCTACCAATATCTGAAAAAGACAATTTAGAAATAGAAAAGAGGGAGGGTGTCACTTTGCTTAAAATGGGCTTTCCCTCAAAGATCCAGCCATATTCGTCATTATCGACATCGTCATCTTTCAGCTCCAATTTTCCTCAACTTTGTGCTTGTCATCCCACTTCGGGCTCAGAGGACTCTAAGAATGTTGTGGAATTTGCAAATAACGAGAATCCGGAAGAGACGAATGTCTTCGGATACCAGTGCCCTCAGTGTAAAAATAAAATATGTCATCTTCCAACAATTTGCCCTATTTGTGGGCTCATGCTAATTTTGTCTACTCATTTGGCCAGATCATATCATCACTTAGTTCCTTTAAAAGAGTACCAAGAAGTTCCAGTGAGTGAATCATATAAGAGTAGCCTCTGCTTTGGGTGCTTACTAAAATTTCCAGAGGGATATAAAGGCAAAAAGAAAGAGACATTAGAGGGCTATACAAGCTCAAGATATAGTTGCCCCAAGTGTAAAAATGATTTCTGCATTGATTGTGATGTCTTTGTCCATGAGGTCTTACATAATTGCCCAGGTTGTGAAAGTAACTTGAATCCTTAACAAATATACATATTAATTACATCATAGATTTAAATTAAATTATCAGCTATTAAATTTTTTTTTTTTCTTTTTGAAAATATCTATTAATGAAATAGACTATTTAGAGCCCCACGTACTGCTATTTCCCCATGTGCTCTTGTTACCTTTGTCGCCCCATGTGGAACCAGCACCGTTATTGCCACCCCAAGTTGAACCAGCTCCCCAAGAAGAAGCATTACCAGGAGTTTTCGCGCCATTCCAAGAAGAAGCAGCACCACCCCATGTTGATGCATTCCCATTTGAGCTGTAGGCTGGAGTTTTGCCTCCTCCCCATGAAGATGCTCCACCCATACTTCCCCAAGCAGAAGAGCCGCTTCCAGCGGCAGGAGTGACACCTCCATTATGATTCCAACTCGACCTTCCACCCGAGGTGAACGCAGGAGCAGAGAATTTTTGCTGGCTTTGTTGTGACATGGGAGCCCCAATAAACCGCAAATAAGGAATGGATTCTCCGTGTACTAGAACGCTAAGATTATTTTTGTTCACTTTAATCTTTTTCGATTTAGTATGAAGTTCAATTCTAGCATAGACTTCATCTGCATCAGTGACTTTTCCCATAAGTCCCTTATGATTACCACCAGTGATAACGACATCCTTATAAATCAATTTGTCACGACCACCAATTCTGGTCTTCAAACCTGATGCCGCAATTGGATTTGGTAACTTCAAATTTGGGTTCATTTTGTTCAAATCAGGGCCTAAGTTTTTGGAAACCATTGAGCCCTTAGTTGTTATGGTACTTACATTCATGCAATTAGTTGCAAATATTCCCAAATTTTCGATGATTTCATTCAGCTTAATGAACAAGGTGCTTCTGAAAATATGAATAATTGTTCCCTCTCTTTTCTTATCTCCTAGTACCTCTTTGACAGTATCGCCAACCCTTATCGTTGAACCATTCTTATCAGTAGCAATTTGTTCTCTGCGGCTTAGCTCTAGTTTTGATGCGATACCAGAAGGCTTTACCGAAAGTGTTCTACCATCCGAAGTGAGAATCTCGAAAAGCCCCTTCTCAGCTTTTACGATAACACCAACTGTTGAGGCATTAAGTTCAACGAGATCTTTGATATCATAATTATTGTTCATATTATCAATATTCAGAGAAGCATCTGTTGCTTTTATTAGATAATTTGCAAACACTCTGACATCTTCCTTGGTCTGATCTGAAAGTAAAACAACTGAATCGCCATCTATTTTCATAACTAAACCTGTCTCTTCTGAGTGTTTTCCTTCAATAATCTTAACATGGTCACCAGTGCTGAATACTTTTCTTAAGTCACTTGCTGGAACAGTCAATTGTTGATTCACAAACTTCGGATCACCACTATTGGTGACCAAAATGACGACTTCATTCAATGAAGCACCTAAGACCTTACCGACAGTTTTGGCCTGTTCCCCGCGACGGATTTCAACATTATCTCCAGGTTGAAAGATATTTGATTGATTTGTATCATTAATATTCTTATTCTTCAACGAGGCGGCAATAGCAGCTAAATCCAATCCATCTTCCTCACTATTTCCTGATTGAAACCTATCAAGTTCTTCCAAAGTTGGATGAATATCTTTGGTTTGGATAAATTGAAGCTTAAAGTCCTTGAATAAAAAGCCGTCAATGTACTCCTCACCACGATAAATATAGCTTCTAGGTCCTCTTCCTGGTTGTAAATAATCTCCATCGTACATTCTTGCCTCTTGTTCGCTAAATAACCTAGGAATTGGCTTTACTTTCAGCTTGATTCTTCTTCCTTCTTTAGTGAAGTCGTCGTTTTTACCATAGTCTAACCTTGGAACTAATTTACAACGGACATCCAATCCATTTTCAGATAAGTTATCGACTATTGCCAAGTCATTTTTATACTTTCCTCTAGTAATACGAATGTAAATACCAGGAACTATTTCCACATCTGATGATTTAACTTGTTTTAATAAATCTGGATATTCGCGGACTGGTACTAGAATCCTGTTTCTGGCAAAAATATTTACCATACCAGCTAAAGCCCTATCGATAGCTTCAGGTTTTTTAGCTTCGATATAAATGTAGCCTTTAAATGCATCCCTCTGAAAAACTGTCAAAATGTCAAGCGGATTATTCAGTCTAGCTAAAGTTCTTTTTTTCTCGTAAAGCTTTCGTACTAATTCCTTTTCTCTACCTGGAGTACATCTAATCGCATAAATTGAGGGATCATTGATCGATGGCATTAACAATTTTTGTGATACTGCATCATTAGCGGCGGTGTCACCTCGGTAAACTGCGTGAGTCCTTCTATATCTTTGTTTTAAGGTCTCTGCTAATTTCTCTGCGTCCTGGTCTTCTGCTTCTTGACGACGGCGATCGAATTGTCTGTGGAGTCGATCATCCTGATGCTCATCGTCTTTTCCTTCTTCGTTATCAATACGATCATCTGAGATAAACTGCTCTCTTAATAATTCGGCCTCTTCATTGTCCTCATCTAATTCATCTTCCTCTTCATCGTCGACTTCAGCTTCTATATCAACGAACTGATTTGCTGTACGTCTCTTCTTCTTCCTTCTGCCAACAGTCTCATCATTTTCATCGTCATCATCGTCTTCTTCTTCTTCGTCGTCGTCGTCCTCTTCTTCTTCTTCTTCTTCTTCTTCTTCTCCTTCGTTTTCCGCTTTACTTTCCTCTCCGTGTTCTTCTTGAACTCCATCTGTTTCGCCATTTTCAATATCATTTACGTCTGCATTTCCACTCTCATTGTCTCCTTTGTTCATTTTTTGAAGAAGGCTCTCTTCTTCCTTAGTTATCTGAGGCTCCTTGTTATCGCTTTCGTCATCTTCTAACGGGCGCTTCGATCCTATGCCGTAATCTTGTTTCAATTCTTCTTTTTTTGCTTCTTCTTGACTTTTTTCTTCTCTTTCCTCTTCCATTTCCTCCTTCACGTCATCTTCGTTTAATTTCTTTTCTTCAACCTCGTCATCTATCTCACCTTGATCTCTGTCAGATAAATCGTACGCCTCAGAATCACTATTCATATCAGGATCCCTATGAGGAATAGTATCCACCGTTTCTTCAGGAGTCGGTTCGCTGTCCGTCATTCCTTAATATCGATTGATTGGAAAGACTATTTTTGCCTTTGATAGTTTGAAAAGTTGGATTCTGAGAATTTTTATTAAAAAGATACCGTCCTGCATATATTCTGACATGACTATACAGGTTGTGCAATATGTTAGTTGAAAGAACCAAAACGCTCATAAGAAACTGTAACTGTGGTAAGAAGTGACATAAGCCTACTACGAAGTGATGCTTTTAAAAATACATTTTAAAGCTACGTAGATTAATAAAAAGTAATAAAATTGTGAGAAGTAACATTTTTTCCTGCTCTTTGGCTTTCAAAGTTAAGCAGCTGATTGAGTACAAGTATTGAGTACAAGCGTTGAGTACAAGTATTGAGTACAGAAAGTTTGCAGAAGTATTTCTGGTGTCAACAGATCGCAAAATGAATTTATTATACTTTTTTTTCTGTGCCTAAAGAACTTTTTTTGTTCTTTAATATTTAAAAGTATGACTCAAATATATAGCATATCGCTAAGTCTTGTAACATAAAATCGACCTTCGAGTCGATTAAGTTACTCTTAAATTGAAATTGTACTTAGTTCATAATGAAAGAATCCTCTTGGATACTCATTTGTTTTATTTTACTTCTCTTTGAAGGTAGAGCAAAAGCTCTGATTGATGTTCGAAATTTAAAAATGACTGCCGCAAGAGCACAAGACCGGTCCTTCGTGTTGCATCAGAACTGTCTGCGAGACGGCTCGTACAGCATAGAAAACTTCAAGAACAAAGATAACGTAATTGTTTGCGAAGATACGGATACCGTAATTATTAATAAGCTTAAGTTGAACACCGCAAAGAGAACCACTGGCAACGAATTTAGTTTCGCGCGTGATTCAACTGAAGACGACAAAAACACTTGGGTAGAGGTTAAAAAGAGTGGCTCTCATAAAAATGAAGGATCGTTGCTCCCCTTAACAGGGTGTCTTAATAATGAACAGGGAGACGGAGGTATGCTTTCAGGTTCTTTTGCTAAGACTTTTGGTAAAACAGGAACATTGGATTTACCATTAGCTTTCGATATCGGGAGTATGTTGAGCGGTCTGTTAGATTACGAATTTGACATCTCTTCTTCGTTAACAATAACTGCGCAGTATAGCTGTACAATTTCAGCAAACAAGACGGGACAAATATTTGTGCAACCCTACTACATGGAAGTCGACAATCCTGAGATCAGGTACATTACCATAACGGAAGGTAGAACTTGGACAAACCCTCTTAGCATCCAGGCAAAAGCTTTATCTCTATCTAACTGGGAAAGTGTCGGCTCAAAAGTGAGAATCAATTCATTTTCATCAAAACCTCTATTTTCCTGTGTTACGGATCCAGATCTCTTGGACTGTGACGGAGAGATACTTGGAGACAACTTTACGTATTAAAACACTAAGTTTTATTCAAGCAAATTGATACGTGAGTTATACTTCTTCATAGCTTTATATTCCTTAAACAATAATTTGTACGACTTTTGAACGTAATAAAGCCAAGACCCCAATTTTATCTCAGTTTATCTCGTCCGTCCAGTAGTGATGTTTTACCAAACACAGAATAATGAATTGTCAAACAATTGTTAAAGAATTGGTCCAAAGGCAATAGATATTTGAATTATACCTAACTACCATTCATTATGTTACTCTTTTTCCCTCTCAAAATATAAATTTTGCTACTACTTATGTGCAGTCTTAAAATGAACCGAAGTTTTGTTCGTCTGAGCTTTCAAAAGAACAATAAAGCTTTTGATTACGTTTCGAATAAGAATATAGAACTAATTAACGGAAGCTCCAAAGTCTCAGGTGTGTTAGAAACTCCAAAGTATTTTAAAAAGGTCAAGTCTTTTGGAGATATATTGATTTAAAATCCGAGTGAGATAAACTGTTGCTTCTAAAACACGTCGGGACGCAGATTAACTCCAATACACAAGAGAAGAGACGAGTCAAAGAAACTTCAAGGTTCTTTAAAATAACCTCTTTGAACTTAATAACATGGGATCCTGCTTGAGTTGTCTTTCATCAAGACATAGTGATGGAAAGTATGCTCCTCTCTTATTAGCTGAAAACGAAAGGGAGGCGATTTCTGCATTATTGCAATATTTGGAGAATAGATCTGACGTAGATTTTTTCAGTAATGGACCCTTAAGAGCATTAAGTACGTTAGTATATTCGGAGAATATAGACTTACAAAGAAGCGCAGCTCTTGCTTTTGCAGAGATTACTGAAAAAGACGTTCGGGAAGTAAACCGCGACGTATTAGAACCTGTTTTAATATTATTACAAAGTACAGATTCTGAAGTACAGAGAGCGGCGTGTGGTGCCTTGGGAAACTTAGCCGTCAATAATGAGAATAAAATTTTAATCGTTGAGATGGGGGGGTTGGAGCCACTAATCAGACAAATGATGTCAACGAATATCGAGGTGCAATGCAATGCAGTTGGCTGTATAACAAATTTGGCAACTCAAGATGATAATAAATCCAAGATTGCAAAAAGTGGAGCATTGATTCCATTGACAAAACTAGCAAAATGTAAGGATATCAGAGTTCAAAGAAATGCAACAGGTGCTCTTTTAAACATGACACATTCTGGTGAGAACAGACAAGAGCTAGTAAATGCTGGTGCAGTTCCTGTTTTAGTCTCATTACTATCTAACGAAGATGCTGATGTTCAATATTACTGTACGACAGCTTTATCCAATATAGCAGTTGACGAACTGAACAGAAAAAAATTGGCTGCTACAGAACCTAAACTAATCTCGCAATTGGTCAACTTAATGAGTTCTCCTTCTCCGCGAGTACAGTGTCAGGCCACATTAGCTTTAAGGAACTTAGCTTCTGATTCTGACTATCAAGTTGAAATTGTAAAAGCTAATGGATTGCCTCATTTGGTTCAGTTGTTGACCTGTAATCATCAACCACTCGTACTTGCAGCTGTTGCTTGTATTAGAAATATTTCAATTCATCCACAGAACGAGGCTCTAATTATAGAAGCTGGATTTTTAAAGCCTTTGGTTGGTTTATTAGATTATACTGATTCAGAAGAGATTCAATGTCATGCCGTGTCAACCCTAAGGAATTTGGCAGCCTCCAGCGAAAAGAATCGGGCGGCTTTACTTGCCGCGGGAGCAGTTGATAAATGTAAAGAATTGGTGTTAAAGGTTCCCTTGTCTGTTCAGCTGGAGATTTCCGCCTGCTTTGCGATTTTGGCTTTAGCTGATGACTTGAAACCTAAACTTTATGAAAGCCACATAATAGATGTTTTAATACCATTAACATTTAGTGAGAATGGTGAGGTTTGTGGTAATTCAGCTGCTGCATTAGCTAATCTTTGTTCAAGAGTGTCAAGTGAGCACAAGCAATATATTTTAAATAATTGGTCACAGCCAAATGATGGTATTTATGGATTTTTAATCAGATTTCTACAAAGTGACAGCGCAACATTCGAGCATATTGCATTATGGACCATTTTACAGTTATTGGAATCTAACAATATTGAAATTAATTCTTTAATCAAGGAGAATGAATCGATCTTATCTGGAATTAAAAACTTAAGCGTTAGTCAACAACAGTTGCAATCACAATCACAAATCAACCAACACAATGGCGATGACCAGTACGACGACCCTAAGGTTGAACTATTTAATTTGACACAGCAAATTTTACAAATCTTAGGTTAGAAAGTTATCAGAAAGCAGTGACAGCAGGGATATTAAAGCTTGATTCAATTTGCCAGCAATTTTTTTTAACTTCCTGCCATCAAAAAAGACTTCACAAAACGAGAAGCTATATGTTTTCCATAGATAGCTATAATATCTAAGTACTTTATATATGTAATGATATTGAAAGAACTTTAAGCCGGCTCTAATTCCTTCTGTTTTTCTCGTTGATCATTCCTCTCAATCTCTTGCTTGTTAATGCTTAACTTGTCTAGCTTGTTGAGTAGGTCCTCATTTTCTAAGCTAGCTGAGTCATGCCTGGATGTCTCATACGTCTTCTGTAACTCACGTTCTATCTCTGCATCATCGACTTTATTATCATAAACTAGAGCATCTCCTATCTCATTTGTTGCCTCAATTTCTCTGTCTAGGTCTAATTTCAAGTCGTCGATATCGCTTAAACGAACTTTTGCATTTAAGTTTGAGAGTACTGATGCGCCTTTCGATAGCTGTGTATAGATATCCTTATTGAAAGTAGCTTCATTAATTTTATGTAAAATCATCTTTAACTGAACCTCTGCATCCGATATTCTCATTAGCGACGTAGTCCAGAGCTTCTTTAGTCGTAAACAATTTTTCATTCTATCTTCCACATTCTTATTCAGTGTATTACGTCCAAGTTCACTCAATCTATTATCTAACTCGTAAATCCGGCTTTCCATATATGAGTATCTTTTCATTAAATTGGCTATATTCGCCTTTAAATCTATTATACGAATATCTTCTTCTGAGAGCTTTTTGCTATCTTCAAACTTGATATAAATTCTTTCTTCTGTCTTCTCTATGACGCACTTTCGTAAGTCAGTCACTAAGTATTTTAAAAGAACTAAATAATCATTCCAGGTGAGTTCAAACTTTTCCTTGAGGAGTTCGAATAAAATCTTTTCGTCAAATAACCTTGCTGATTCTGTGGCCTCTGCAGAGATTGTGTCTTCGATGTACTGGATAGATTCTTTACCTAATCCCTGTAATAACTCAACAAAAATGTACCTTTCACCATTAAAGTAGTTATTGTCCTCCTTAATATAAGTTGAAAAAATTGACTTACTCCACGGAATCCAATAAAATGGTGACAATATTGTCATAATGCTAGTACTCTTAGCCTCTACTATGGGATATGTACTATTCATGAAAGTTTGTAAAGGTAATAACTTGTTCCTACTCTTGAGCTCCTCTAACACTGTTCCAATGCTATCTGGTTTACCATAAATAGGAATACATAAGTAGTCGTTTAGGCGTCGTTTCAGGATCGATATCATTGAATCCAGTAGTTTATTATCCCTTACTAACTCAGTTAGCAAGCTAGACCATGCTTCAATATTTGCTTCATATCCCTCTGGATTCAAGACCGCAAGATTATCAAAATTAGAATATAATGAACTTAATCGAGATTGCTTGAAGTAAACATTAGTTCTAATAGCATCCTCTATTGCTTTAGCCATTACTTAAGATCCATAATTGAATGTGTATATTTTTTTTTTCTCGATTTTAAAGATTCCTATATATGAATAATCGTCATTTACCTGAGCTTAAGAGTCGTTGTCATGAAATGTTCATTACTTATATATAAATACATGCTAGATACTTAACTTTGATATCAGTAATTCTACCTGGTCTCTTAATCTATCGACAACATCTAATATTGCTGTAGAAGCTGGTGAGTCCGCATACTTATCAAAGAAGCATTCACCAGAGTCACAAGACTTGCCTATTCTTGGGTCTAACGGCACAGAACCCAAAAATGGAATATTTAAGTCGAGGCACAACTTCTCACCTCCACCAGTTGTAGGCTTGAAAATCTGAGACTCACCTTTGCAATTGGGACAAACAAAACCTGACATATTTTCCACCAAGCCAAGAATCTTAATATTTGCCTTCCTACAAAAATCGATTTCTTTCCTGACGTCAAGTAACGCAACTTCTTGTGGCGTGGTGACTATCAATGCTCCATCTATTCCGGCTTCTTTCATGTAAGAGGTTACGGATAAATGCTCGTCTGATGTTCCTGGAGGAGTGTCGACAATTAAATAATCTAAATGATCTCCCCAGTTTATATCCTTTAAAAATTGTTTAATTAATCCGTTTTTTTTTGCTCCCCTCCATATAACTGCTGAGTCAGGATCTGGTAGCATAAAGGATATACTTATCATACCCAAATTATCTGCCACATATACCGGGGACCAACCAGAGTTAGATTGGTGTATCGATTCGCCCTCTGCTCCCAACATCCGAGGTAATGAGGGGCCACATATATCCAAATCCATAGCACCAACCTCAATATCTTCATCAGCTGCAAGTGACCATGCAAGCATCGAAGTAAATGTAGACTTTCCAACTCCTCCTTTTCCAGATAACACCAAAATTTTATGTGATATCTGTTCTAATCTCTTATTTATTAGTGGCAAGTCAGGATCTGGTCCCTTTGGCAACTGTGAAGAGCAAACATTTTGATTTGGACAGCCTTCGCAAGCATCTCCTTTCCCAGCTTGCTCGGATTCTGGCCCTGGACAGTGTTCTGGCTGAGGTGCCAGAAGTTCAACGTTCGATAAGTCCTTCGAAGGAGACATATATCTTAAGTTCAAATTAAGTACCCGTTTCTATTGTAGCTATTGGCCTTTTTATTCTCTAATTATTGAATATCTTAGTTCCCTACTTTAAGTTGGAGTCATATTATAAAATTAAATCGATGTCATCTCCTGAATTAGTAAGATATCAAAATTATATTTCCTGCATATATAAGCTATGGTACTAAATCTATTAAAGTGGCCTTATACAGCAGCTAAACGAAGTTTAAAATAGTTGGTTTCGTTTTCTCCAAGGTGAAGAGACAAAACCTTCTCCTTCAAGCCACTGATATTAGCGTGGTTATCTAGTGCAAAATCTCCAACCTTTTTTGATATAATGGAGAGTGCAATATTGGATTGAGTAGAGGGAGCCTTCGACATTGGAATATTTGATAATAGAAATTCTATAGAAGCAGTATCATTCTCATCATCTTCAAGTTGACACCACTTCTCGTATATTCCCGCACCAGTATTCCAATCTGGTATGATAAGTCCTCTTTCAGGAAATAAAGAAAGAATTGACTTCAAACGGCTTATTGATTCTCTGTTATTCGAAATGACTGTAGAAGGACCCAAGTGATCGACAATTACTTTGTGCGATTTTTCCCATAATTTGGCAACTATGAATGCTTCACACTCCTCCCAATACGACGATAAGGAATGCTTGTTCAAAGCCACGGCTTCATATATCAAAGGTTGGGGAACCATTAGTACACTACTAAGAAATGGTATTTCATCAATATCCTTTGATTCATCTTTAATATTTTTGATGTTTGAAACTACTATCTCACGTATGGCGGATGCAGCACTATCATCATTATTCAAATGAGAATAGACATATATGGCTTCTTTCCACAAGCCCTTATTTGTCAAGAAGTTTCCAAAAGAACGCGATATCGTATCGTTCATTTTTGAACTAACGCCATGAGATATAACCTTATTAACAAACCACTTGAACTTGACATTGAGCCTTGATGCTTCTAAGCTTCCCATTGCCTTATCCATACCTTCATTCTCAGCCTGATAGTATAATCTTAAGACTTCTGTAACAGGACTGTCATCAAAATGTGGAAATGATTCCTTTATGAGATCTTTTAACTTGGTTTCGACCGCTCCATAATTTAACCTTAATGCTAGCGCAATATTCCAAGGTAAGCTAGATACTACCTCATGCAAATTTCCCGATAATATTTGATACACTTTCACAACAGTTTCTGGAATGTATTTTAAAATTGATTTTTCATTCCAACTCTTAAGTTGGCCATCAGCTATAGATTTCGAGATCAAGTCATTAGAATCTAATAGAGTCAAAATAACTGACAAATGGGGGCTATTTTGAGCTAAAGAGGCAGTCACTGCACTTTTCAAATTTCCGGCGCATATATTGACAAAGACTGTTTTTAAAGGGTCAGAAGACTCTTCTGCCGAAAGCTGTGTAATTGACAGCTCATTATATTTCTTTAACCAATCGAGGAATAGAGACTTCATTTTGAGCTCCTTGAGATGGTTAATCAACTGGTCATCAGACTGGTCAACCTCTTTGAACTCTTCTTTAGGCAAGTCAAAGAGTGCAGATAATAAACGAATGATGTTACTGTCCTCGTCGCCTAAGCCCTCCACTAGCAAGCTGTCGAAAGAAATATTCGAATCATTTTGAACTTTGGGATAACCATTCACTCTCTGGTCAATCTTAGAAGAATACAAGAGACGATAAATGGTTGAAGAAATCGTCTGCGGTTTTTGTTCTTCATACCAGTCTGTAATCAAAGACTGTGGTTTTTGTTCGATTTCTGGGGCACAATTTGATTCTTTCGACGCTGAGTTGAAGTTTGAAAATAAAGCTTCATCGACATTTTTGATAGTTATTTCTTTTGGTTCCCGAGTTGAATCAAATACAAAGCGACTTAACGACGAATTTATATCATTCGTTAATTCCAACTGAATCAACCAATCATCAGAAACAGCCAAATTTGGTTTCATCTTTATATTATCAAACAATGCGTCATTTAAAATTTCTGGCTCATACGCCTTCTCTTCAATGATATCATTCAAATTAACATCTTTCGGGAGAACGCTGACTAGCTGTTTCAAATAATCAAAGCGATTACTATTAAGACTTGGATTATTAGAAAGTATATCGTCATTATCCAGTTCTTCAGTGCCGCTTGACTCAATAGTGATGTCACTCAAATTGGCACCTAATTCATTGGCAGTCATTTCATGCTTATATAAGTCAATTTGTTTTTCAATTTCATTTGCAACCAATCCTCTTTTTATATTCAAAGGACTACCTTGAGTGTCATCGTACGTCCAGCCCCCTGGTAAGCCTTTCGTTTCATTGCTAAGTTTTTGCTTTTTAAGTTCTTGGTTAATTTTATCGTTTTTATAAAGTTTAGAATAGCTGAGAGAATTAGCATGTTCTAACCCTTCTTGCTTTCTTTTTAAATTTGAATCATTTGATTCTCCGGATGTGTTATCTTCATCTTCTGCTAATCCCCAAATACTAAAATGCTTTACCTTAAAAACCCACACATGTGTCATAGGATCATATGTCACAAATTCCATTCCAACTTGTCCTTGTAAAAACTTAATGTAACTACTTGCTGATGTACCTTTTCTTGGTTCGATGTTTTCTAATGTAATAGTGGCTGGAACATTAAGACCAAACCCTATGGGTGGTTTCGTTCTATCATCTTTGTAAACTTCAAGAACTTTCTGTCTAATACTTACTGTTTCTTCAAATAATTCTTTATTTAAAGTTATTCCCTTCCTCTGGGCTTGGGTAAGGATTTGAGATAAGTCAACTGGATGGTTGAATGCGACCTGTCCGTATTTAATTCTTCCAACAATGAAATTTTCCACATTTTTGAGCTCCTCCTCTTTCATTGATATCAACTCCTTTATAGTTGGAGTACACCAGTAACCATTATTTATGGACGTATTGTCAAGGTTGATCTCTGGAACATTTGACTTAAAACTTTCTCCCTCGAATGTTGTTCCATCTTGATTCTGCTCCTCTGAAATCTGGCCTCCACTGGCAGTATAAGGAAAACGAGAAGAAATTCTGAAATTAGTACCGCGCTCGATATGATCACTATCATCACCACTTGAATATGCGTCATTTAATGCACTTGTAGGCTTGTTTTGAATAACTATCCTCTTTCTTTTAGAATCAAGTACTTTATCGGCATCAATTAAATGAAATTTCAGGGGTTCTGATCTTATAATTAATCGTTTCACACTATCTATATGTTGTGGATCAACATTTCTTCTAATTGTTGGTTTAGATATAGTTTTGGGTGCTGCCTTTGGAAGTGTCTTCTTACCTTTCAATTTCAAATATCCTGTCTGCGTAAATATTCCCTTGGCAGAAGACTCTTTTGATATTGAATTTGAACCTCTGAAAAATTTCAAGGCTCGACCCAATTTATTCAATAATGTAGATTTCGGAAGGTTCAGAGCTTCTTGTCTCCCGGAGTCTATCATTTTTTTTTTGTTTTCTAAATGCGATCTTTTGTTGTATTCTAATGGAATATCTTCCGTAATGGAAGCAGGCATTTTATCTAAAGCACCTTTGAAAGAGGCAAACACCTGATTGAAATTGTAAGGATTTTCATTATAAGACAAATTTTGATTTACTGATGACCCGAAAACGTTATTCTGTTGGGGTTGTTGACTCTGGTTTGAGCTGAAAATACTAGCTCCAGAGGGCCCTGATCCAAACGAAGTTGTATTACTGTTACCAAAGAGCCCTGTTCCAGTAGTAGTATTATTAGTTCCAATTTTATTATTCGATGAAAAAAGTGTATTTGTGCTATTGGGAACATTACTACTCTTAAGACTATTATTTGTATTATTAAAAAGTCCCGTATTTGCATTCGAACCTGATGAGCCAAATAACCCAGAGCTTGTATTATTTACATTTAAGTTTGCACCACTGTTGGACCCAGAGTTGGGTCCTCCAAATAGACCTGTACCACTGAAAGTAGGTTTATTACTTGAACCAAATAACCCCCCTGTTGAAGCACTATCATTATTATTCGAGCTTCCAAAAAGTCCTGTAGTACCATCAGTCGTACCTGAAGAACCTAAGGGACCAGTGGTAGGTTTGCTGGAATTTGAATTTCCGAATAATGAACCCGATGTAGAAGTATTGTTGAGATTGAATCCTGAAGATGTATTGTTTGAGTTTGAAGCTCCAAATAAGCCACCAGATGTTTGATTAGAAGATGCTGTCAGGTTACTGCTTCCGAATAATGAATTTCCTGGTGCACCAATAAACGATGAAGACCTGGCTATTCTTTTTGGCTGTCCAAACGCAGAATTAGAATTGTTACTGCCTAGTAACGACATGCTCTATTGACTTTATTATTAACGACTTTCTTATTCCAGTTTGACTCTGATGAATTGAACCAGTCTCTTGAATATCAAAGATAACTTTATCAAGCAATACACAACCTGATTTGAATATTACACGTCTCTGTCTGCTATGAAATGTTGTTTTTTTCTCACAATGTGAAAATTAACCATATTAGATTTTACTTTCAAATTAGACTTACACAAAATAGAAATGTATTAAGCTACTTACAATTACAATAAAATGAACATAATTGATTCAGTCATCATAAACGTCAAGCTTTATGCTTGATTCTGCAATGAACCAAACTTTATCGAATTTTCTTAAATTGCCTTTACTGCTGTATACTTTATTGGGTATACCGACATCAACCAAATAATGTACGATATCATCCAGTAAATTTCCATTCTTATAAGCATGTACTAAGCCTGCAATAGGAAGACCCATAGAAACACACCACTTACATGACATAGTGAGTGACTCATCAAGGGTTGTTCCAGAGCCACCATCAATTCCAGACGGTATATCTAAGGACATTACTTTTGATCTCTGTCTGGACTCGTTACACCACTGAACAAGTCTTCTCAAGGTCTTCTGGTCTTCAGCTTCATAAAATATGTCTTCCAAATGATTATCGTATCCCTGTAAGGCGTCTAAAATAAGCTCAACGGGGGTATCAAGCTGATTATTTAAAATATCCATTAATTCATCAACATTCGACAAAACACTTTTACCACCACATTTCTCAAATAGATTCCATTGGTGGGATAATTCAGAGTCATTGTCTTCATTATTAACCGCAAATGCTAGAACTCTAATGCCATGATTACTTAGATGACGCCCTGTAGCAAGCGCCCTCGAGCCACATCTACCACTTCCAATTAATAGTAAAACCAAAGGTGGTAAGTTATGATTTTTTTTATTGCTTAGCCTCGTTGACCCTCCCAATATACTTCTATTTATTAATTGGGACAAGTTTGAAGCACAAACTTCCGTCATTATTCCCGGAGTCATTCCGTATGCTTCTGATGACAATCTTTCTATTTCAAGAAGTTGAACAGGTGAACATAGGGGAATAGGGTTAGCGGTATCAGACCTTAAAAGCTTTACGGACTTAGATAATCCACTTTCTTTATAAGATGCTGTTGATTTTGGATTCGGTCTTCCCTTATCGATATTTATATTAACTTCATTCCCAATATTATCCCAATTATCTACTTTTTCAGAATCCAAAACCATTTCATCGTTATCGTACTTCTCCTTTCTGGAGTCTGGAGTCTTGATATTTTTGCTGCTTTTATTATGACCAACTAGCCTATTTTCAGGGCTGACGTTGTCTTCTTTTTGGAAATCTGCAAAAACTGACTTTTTATCGAACATTGCTAGATTGGCAGCAAAATCGAAATCAGACGATTTAATGTCTTGAACATCTCCATTATTACTCCAATCTGTCGATTCAGTAGATGAATGATTGAATTTGCTTCTTGGGGTATTTCTCAGACTATCATATGCGCCATTTGAAGTCGTAGGCAAGGAACCCAGGGCGAACACAATAGCATCATCTAAGACCGCCAGTGGCTCTTTATTCGAGGCATTGGGCCCTTGGTTTTTCAGCTGCCTGTTTTTCAAGGTCCTGAGCAAATCAGGGGGAAGCTGAATAACTTTTAGATCTGCAATTTGGGAGCTATCGACTCTTAAATTCGAGATATTAAACTCAGGATTTGACGACTGATACGCATTCTCAAGGGCTATAATAGAGCTGTCAACATTCGTTATAGTACCAGTTGAAATCGTACCATCCCTCAATGTTAGATTAACTTTGTAATTGAGGAACTCTGACATTATGAAAATTCAAGCGACTTGATGGATGACGGATGCTTGATCTCATAGAACAAAACCTTAAAAAAAAAACCTCAAAACAAACTTCAAAAATTCGTCGATCCACACTAACAAAATTTGGTGATTATCGGCTGCAATTAAAATTGGAGACTAATTTGGGAAGAAATCTCAGCATTACGTGCTCTCTGAAAACGAATAAATATCTTTGTAACTCGAATGATATGATTGGCAGTTATAGCTTGTCTCTTTCTAAATATATCGTTTTTAAGTGAAAAACTGCCAAAATCGTAGGAATGTACAACATTTATTTAGTTCGATCTCGATAGGGCTGTAAGTGTGCAAAGAGAGCAAAATGTAAACCCCATAATTAAACCATAACCTCGAGATAAAATCATCCTTCATCATAGTCATATGAAGCAGAACAGGATTTTGGTATCTAAGTGGTGCCAAACAGTTTCATCTCTGTTGGACAAAAGCTTGACTACAAGCATTTTATCTTGCAGATACATACAAGCAAAGCATAGACCCTCCGGGCCCCCCAAAACAGCACCAAAAGCAAATTGATGAAGCTTTCTATCTGAGTTTCGGAATAACGCCTACTAAAAGACCAATATTGTCCAATTTATTTTTTTGCAGTATTTCACTGCCAAAAAAATCGAATGCTTTATTTTTCTGACGGCTGCAAACACCTAACGCGTATTAACAAAGAGAATCATCCCTACAGGGGTTTGAACTGCAGAAAGGCAGGCTAGCTATTAGAGATATTTATCAAGTGTTTGGCCAATTGAGTCAAAGAGATAACTTTGACACTCTCCCACCATAATTGTTCTTGAAGTACAATTAATCTTCATTAAAAGATCAAAAAGCGGAATTAAAGATATTAGATAGCTTAATGTTTGGGTAACGGATACAAATGACTCAATGGGGCCTTTTTATGCTTTAGTTTCTTTAGTTTCTTCATTGTGCAAAGATCAATAAGAACTGGTTGGTAGAAAGAGTTCCGCAAAATTTTTTTTTTTTCTTTCTTTTCTTTTTTCTTTTGTTGGAATTGCCGGAGCTAAAGGGCCAATATTGAAGTGGAAGTCGAGATTTATTAGTCTTAAATAATTAAATTTAGACAAATTTAATTAATTGTCGAGTTTTCAATAACTATATGCAACAGAATTGATTAATTCATTGATTTTATTTAATTGAGTAAATACGTCTGTTGATTAAAGGATTGATTTTAGTTTTTGCATTTCAATATGACAGTAAAAAATCAAAATAAGGAAATTACAACCAAGGATATATTCTTATTTATCCCTAATTTAATAGGGTATTTAAGAGTTATTACAGCATTACTCTCATTTATATGTATGAAGAATCACCCAATTCCAACTTTAATCTTCTACGGAATATCAGGTTTTCTTGATGCATTTGATGGGTATGCAGCCCGAAAATATAACCAAGGTACTAGGTTCGGGGCCGTTTTAGATATGGTAACTGATCGCTGTGCAACATCATCACTAATTGTTTACTTAGGAATAATTTATCCAAGGTTTGCAGTTATATGGCAAGTATTGGTGTCATTAGATTTGGCTTCTCATTATATGCATATGTATGCAATGATGTCTAGTGGTTCTTCAAGTCATAAGAATGTGGATAAACAACAGTCTAAGTTGTTATCGTTGTATTACAATAATCGTACGGTATTATTTGTTGTGTGTTTAGTGAATGAGTTGTTTTACGTTGCTCTTTATATGCATCATTATGATTTCTTTTGGCTTGGTACAGTCTTATCTTGGTTGAGTGCTCCGATATGGATATTTAAACAAATTGCAAACGTTGTGCAGTTGAAAGGAGCTGCTCTTATTTTGGCTAGAATAGATGCAGAGGATAAAAGCAAGCAAGATTAAAGGCTATAAAAGGATACTTTTTGTGTTAGATTCACTCATTGCTTAAACGATTAATATTTCTACATCTTATCAAATCATGTATATATAGATATAGTGGGCAAAGATATTTATTTTATGTATACATTCATTTTTTGATTACGAACCCATAATTTGATTCTTCAATAGCTCTTATCTCAAGCTTTTCGATTGATAATCTAGAATGTTCCAACAATGCATCTTCCTTCTTAAGACGAGCCAATTCCTGCTCAAGCTCGAAGCATTTCGTAAGCATAATCAAGTTGGAAGAACTTTTAAAACCCACTATACTTAGGTTAAGAAATTTGAGTACCTTGTTAAATAAGGAGTTGTCGCCTTTGGATAACCGGAATAAGTTCATACATGTTCTAGCGAATTCATAATATGCACAAGAAGTAAGATCTTTGATATTGACAAAGATGATCAATGGCATTGCCTCAAGTAATAGTTGATACGCATCCTTATAATAACACATATTGTTCAAAAGAGAAATGAGTATAACTACGCCTTCCGCTATAACGGTATAAAGACCAATCTTTTTACCTTTTTGTATTTGTTGCATTGTCAAAGACAAAGCCCTTGAATGGCATCCACTTACATTAAATATTTTGCATTTGAGAAGATTGAGTGAAATATCGAAGTATACACTTGAACTTCCCAGTTTTAAGCGATCTGCAATGATGCTCAATGCCTTCGAATAATTACCTAATGCTATCTCAACTTCAACGTTAACCAAAGCCAACTCATTCTTCAATTCAATTTCTTTAATATCGTTGCTTAATAATATTTGGATTATCTCTTTAGCTGCCTTCGATCTCCCCTTAAGCAAGTTCAATTTAATCAAAATTATTAAGCTTCTTATTTGGATCATATTGAATAAGGCATTATTATTTTTGACAGAGAGTTTCAAATTCTCAAGATTCTTTAGTCCAATTTCAGTATTTCCTTTCAAAAATTTTAAATAGTTGGATCTTATTAAAATAGAAAGTTTATCGTTTTCATTGTCAGATTTTCCAAGGGATATTTCATTATATGCTTCACTTAAATGTGGAGCCCCAATCCTGCTCCATACAGTAGTCGAAATTTCTGTCAACTTAACAAACGATGGGATCAGGTCATTGATAGAAATATACATACCCTTCATTAAGCTCTCCAAATATCTGGCCATGGGAGCGCCACTATCCATTAGCTGCAAAGTTTCAAAACCATAACTCATAGAATATAACAGAAGCGACACTTGATGTGATTTCTGTGTCAAGAAATTCAAAAGCTGGTATGCATCATTATTATTATAAAATTTTTGTTTTCTCCATAATTCTGGCTTATTCTTCATGAAATTAAAGAGCCATGATAAAATATATGTGAGAGTGGAATTATCTTTATTCTCTCTTGCCACGGAAATGGCCTCCTCTATCGCATCAAGAGCCTTCTCGTCTTCTCCAAAAAACTGGTGCAAAGATGCCCTTGATATAAGCGCAAAATGATAAAAATATTTCGAATTACTCGAAACCATGTAATCAAAATACTGATGTAAAGCTTCAAAAGCTCCATTGTAATTTGAATCATGCAAGTTTTCCAAATATTTGATATAATAATATGAAGGAAGATTATTGAAGTTTATGTTTTGTATCAGGCAGCTGTAAGAGTTGGGCGATGTCATCATCTTCATGATCTCTTTGAGCGATTGAGGCGTTTCAACACCATACGCTTCTAATAAATGAATCTGTCTATCTAGCAAACCTTGTAAATCATGCTTTGGAACCGAAATTAATCGGGTATTGTTATTGAAGGAAGACTGATGTGATATTGGCACAGTGGTACCTATTGAATCAGATAACATCAGGTTGAGTTCTGCAAACAATTGCGTGTCTTGATTTTTTGCATTTAACCTGGTTGCTTCTGATGCAAAGGCCGTATTCTTAACCACACCACCGATCGAAAGATATAGGTCTCTGGAAATCTCTCTGTAATCTATAAAAGACTCGAATAGAAGAAAAATTTCATCGAATTTCAAGACTTGAAACGCAGTCAAAAGTTTATGGCCTAACGCTCCCAAGAATGAACGTGAGGATATCCGTTTCATCTTTGCAATAGGCTCGCTGAATACTATCAGAGGATCTATCAACATATTTCTGAGCCTCTGCATACGGGCATCTAAATCCTCAACAGAATTAATACTCCATGCTGATCTTAATAGAAGTTTCTGTATTATATCAATATCTCTTGTAACAACCTCGTCGCCTTCACTCAGGTCCTCTAGAATAGTTTTTCTCAAATTAAATAAAAGATCCACTAATGTGGGAACAATGCATATATTATTACCTTCATCATAAGTTGTTTCGTTCTCGAAATAGCTTAATATCACTTGGAGAACTGGTCTCGTTCTTTCTTCTGGAATCTCTCTTAAACTGTATATTTCAGTCAAAAAAAGCAATGTGATCTTATGTGGAGAAAGATCTTCCGTCAAAAGAAGATTTATCTTTCCATCTAGTGCCATTGAAGACCTTTTTCAGCTCTTTGTGTTTAAATATATAGATATATTTACAACAAAATATTTAGTACTACAAATATTCGCGACGCATTTCTCATAATATGAATGCTATTTACTCCTCATCAGAGTCGTCATCACCAACATCAATGGTAGGCATTTCAAAATCAGACTCTGAACCAGAATCCTGGTTCAAGACAGCTGTATTTACGGCTTGAAAAGTGGATTTGGGGGCGCTATTTTCTATTAAGGTGTCGGGTTGGAGCTCAGGTTCCTCAGAAGATGGACGTGACAAAGGTGATGTATTGGAAATATTTGTCTCCTCAGAAATGACACAGACTGCAGAATCTGTAGGATTCTCTGGACCAGATTCAATATTAAAAACAAGCTTCTCAGTTGCGATATCATCTTCTATCCTTCTACGTTTTGTGAGTGGTTGATTCATATTGTTTTTCTGTATTGAACCCATTGAGTCTTCATTTTTAACTTCTTCAATACCTTCTTTGTATCCTTCGTTGATATCTGTCACATTATGTTGACGGTTCTTCTTATCGTCTTCATATTTGTGCTCATTTGCGTTTTCATTTTCATTTCTGCTTTCATCTTCGTCTTCATCTTCAAAGTCCTCTTCAAGCGGTTCTTGAGACGTGATTTGTTTAGGTAACGGTGGGAATCTAGGGTTTATAAACACACTGAGCAAAGGATCATTGGTCAAGATGTTGCAAGCTATAGGCAAGATGGAAACTTTTTCGAATCCTGGGAAAAGTACAGCATCAACTAGCAAATTTCGTAATTCAGGAGGAACATTCTTATCTAAGCTGTATTGCTTAGCCCTAGTAACCTCAATGAACAAGTATCTCAAAACCTTATAGTGCTGTGTGGGAGGTAATTGAACTGTCCTAATTACTATACGTATTAATCGACGGACAACTCTAACAGTTTCACTTGGTATTGATTCCAGGAACAAATGCAGATGTGATAGTAAATCAGATAGAGGAATCGAGGCTTGATTCTTCCTCTTCTTATTTACCTTGCCTGAATTGGTTTTCAGGTCTGAATCCATTTCCAACCCACCCAATCTTGGCTCCACTAAGGTAAGAGCAACATCGACAAACCTGACAATTTGCGAAGATTCCTTGTAGCTGGAAATAAGGGACATATAACTTTCCAAAGATGTCAATAAAAGACGACTGAAAGCCTCATTGGAAAGTATCTGTTCTTTATCAATAGACTTTCCTTTAAATGGAATTAAAATCTCCAAGAAAGATATTATCCTATTAAAATGAAGCAACATACTCCCCTTGAATTCATCTGCTAAACGCTTCAATATTCTTAATGCTGACATTTGCATCTGGATTATTGTAGTTTTAATACTGCGCTTAACTAAATCATCACGAATATCGTATTTAAATCCCAAGATTCTAATATTCATGGAGCATATAGCCTCGATAGCATTCAATGCATTTCCCAATGGAACTTTAACACTGTATTGTGTCTCAGATGTCAACGAGTATTTGAGCATGCCGAGCAACACATCAACTCTTGAAGATATCTGAAATAATGAAGCAGGATGGTTAATATCTATTTTTAAAGTTGGAAACGATCTATTGTGATTTTCTTTGAACTTTGGTATCTTTTCCATTAACTTGACTAAATCCTGATCTTCTCCAGTATTCAAAAACTCTTGGTATATCGTTAGTACTGAATGAAGTTCTCTTAATATATCATTTATGTTTTCTTCCCACTTATCTTCTGGACTTGTTTTTTCAATTATGGGTAATGTTGCTAATGTCTCGTACATTGCATCCTTTAAATTCGTCGGATACGTATCAAAATCTATCGAGTTTATAAGCTGCATCAATCTTCCTTTGAGCTTGTCTCCGTATGGTCTAAATGTAGTTGGATGATGACGAAGAAGCTTTAGGAGAGATCTAACATTTAAAAGCGGATTCCAATGTAGCTTTTCAAGATACAAAGCAATAATAGTAGGCAAATTGGGTGTTAATATTTCTCTACTTAAAGTTGGCTTACCCCTTACCTGGTCACAGACAAAGTTCAAACTTTCCACAGCAGAGGTAAAAGTCTTAATTTCATGGGTGTTTGATAAATTCTGAAGGACTTTAATGAGCTGTCCAATGAATTTAGAACCTTCTTGTGTCAACATAGTGAAATTTTTTGCCAATACTCGTATTAAGTTGTTACCACACCACTTTTCATACTCATTGGCTGACCTAGATAATGCCAATGCACGAGAAGCAAGATGCTTCGATTCGCTTTTAGTAATATTGTTCAAAATAGAAGCATCGTTATATAACGAAGAAAGAGCTGGTATTATGGATCTCGCTGAAGACCCTATCGATGCGACGTCTTCCAATATTACACTAATTGGTAATGACATGGCACTCCTTGTATCAAAATGTCAGCTGAAAAAATAAAAAAAAATTAAATTTCATATTTTCAAGTCTCAAAATTTGGTGATGAGCATCACACCACCGATCAAAATAAAGATTTAAAGTATTTTATTAAATAAACGTAATATATTTAGAAGTCTATACAAATAAAAGTCTCGTAGTCCAAAGCCCAGATCTTATTAGTTAACAAGACAATGGATGAATGTACCTTAGGAGCTGGATAAAAAGAAATCAAAATTTTAAAAGATATCCGCCAACAAGCCTTTAAATTCAAAAGGCTCGAAAAGAGTACCTTCTCCTTCAAAATATTTGGACATGGATTCCACCCAGTGCAACCTTAAGGAGTGTAACATTGCAGAAGTTCCTTCCATTACCACTAAAATGACAACAGTTAATGTGAACCACAAAGCGAAAAGAGCTACAGTCATGAAAACTCCAAAGAACCCTGTAGTTCCAAACGTAGTTCCGATAGTCATCGACCATAAGACACTTGACAACTGAGCATGAGCCAAAGATAAAGCCCACAATCTCAAATAAGAAGCTGTATGGGACACACTATTCAAACAAAATTCTATGGTATGAATGACTTGGTGAATCATAATATCTCCAAAGGTATGTTCTTCATGATCTTCATCATCATCATTATGCGTGGTTTCTTCTTCATTTTCGGGCAATTCTTCACTACTATCTTCATTAGACAAGCGGTGATATTGTGCTTCCTTGTCCATTTGCCTTTTCAAATACAACGGCTTCAACAAGAGCAACCATGGAATACATATCAATGCGATAAGTAATAATAAAACTTGAAATTGCGCCTGACCTGGATAAAGCTGTTCATCAACAGTTCCAGGAGACAAGAACATCGAAATCAACATGCCCAATAAAGCAGGAGGTTGAAGGTTCAATGCATACCAGTTGACGGACCATTTATAAACAATGCAGACTGACAAGTATCCAAAAATACTTTGCATAAAGAGTAACCCAGGTATAAAGTTACCGACGATGTCGATAATACTGTGGAAATGGATGTAATTGACCAAGGAAAAGAATAGTGAGTACGTCATATGAGCGAAACCCATCAAGATTGATAATTTCATCTTATAGGAGTTTGTGAAAAGTAAAGCGTTTTCGGCCCCATGCCAGGCTGGATCCATACCCATAGCATAAACCCCCACCTGCTTTGCAATAACAGGCTCCCCAATTTCAAATTTTTCTGGCCATTCCCAACCAGAACTGAATAACGTCATTGATTTAGAGAAAAGATCATTGTATAAAAACCCAGTGAACATAGAAAAAATTCCCATAAACAATAAAATGTAACGACCGGTATATGCCATGTCAAAAATTTCATCTCTCTTCATAGCACCAATTTTCTTTTCGTTAAGAACTAAGAACAGTGAAGCCAAACTTAAAAGAAATCCATGACCCATATCACCAAACATAATGGCAAACATAAATGGAAATGTTATAACAGTAGGTAAACCTGGGTTGACCTCACGATAAGTCGCAATACCATAAGCGTCACAGATATTTTGGAACGCACTTGTAAATTTATTCGTTCTGTGGAAGGTTGGAGGTGTTCTAGTGGTCTCCAAGACGTTCACAATTGTAATAACTGATTGTGAATTGGTTGAGTTCTTGAGCGTAGCATTTAAAGTTTGAACCTCATCTGTTGGGATCCAGCCTTCAGCAATCAATGTTTTACGAGAATCATCATAGTCACAACGATTCATAGTCTGATAAACAGCTTTTTCCCTGGCGATGACTGACCACCATTTATGTAAATCTTTAGAGATGGCAATGAGTTCAAAATTCAATGCATTATCAGTCTGAGTCAAGATAGTTGTTATATCACCTAACTTCTCATTAACTTCTTTTAGTTGTTCTGTTCTCAATTCTGAGGTCGAATCAACGTGGTATAAATCCGCTTCCAAAGATTCACAGATCTTCTTGATACGTTGATAGACAAGAACACCATGGGAGAATATAATAAAAGAATCTTTGTCAACATACTTTTTAGATTTCAGATCATACAATCTTTCAGAAATCTCTTGCCTGTGGAAGAATAAATTGCCTCGTAACACTCTCCATAAAATTTGTTGTAACGGGAGAATCTTGTCACGATTAATGACACCTGTAATGAATGACGAAGCACCTTCCAAGGCATCATTTCCCTGAGACTCCAAATGGGATAATAAAGCATCATGTTCATTGACATCTGAATAGACAGGGGCATCACTACTATCAAAGAACTGATCAATTCCTAAAATCGAATATTGTAACTGCTTAAGGTTTCTTTCCCTTTCATAAAGGAGCTCTGCTGAATCAATCAACTGAGTCACTCTTTTTTCTAAGAGGTGAGAGTTTTCAACAAGCTCATCTATCTCCGACTGAGCAACGATCTCACCATTTTCATAAGGAAAAAGTTGTGATACAACACCTTTATCATCCAACTTCTCTTTGAAGAATCTAAATTGTCTTTCAACATTGTCCAATTTCCTTAATTCTTTCACAAAGGATCTCTGAAACTCGCTTACTTTGGAATTCAAGTCTCTGAATTGAATCATACCCAATTTCCCAACCTCGTAAATAATGCCTCGTGCCACTTCGGTTGGAACGTACAACTGGACTAGTGACATTTCCGCAGAACCTGTTGATGTTAGTACTGTATGAGGATGATAACCAGCTTGGGGCTAATCCAAGGTTTCTTGAATCTGATATTCTTATTAATACTTACGGAAAATAGCCTCTTCCTTTTCAGACATTATATTTGAAAACGATATTCCTATCTCTTAGCCTTTACCTACTGAAAGCAAGTCGATAAAATGATGACGCTCTTGAGGCTCGACTGGGAGGCCCAACTTTGTATTTTCAGGACTCAAACATCAACAATTGGTAAAAACACGACCTTTATCCAATGTCAAAACCATGGAATAAGATAAGGGTCCCTATCACTATATAAGTATCCCGGATCTCTTGGAATTTTCCATAGAGCATGAGAAAAGCTTAATATTGAAACTCTACCGAAGTATCATAAAAGTGTCTGTCAATTGCGTCTTGAAGAGATCTAACTATCTAATTTTCAACTTGTAGATTAATCTGAGGCTACATGAAACGGAGTTGAGCGAATGCTCACTACAATACAAGCGTGCTAGTTTCATATTATGGAAAAATCCTCTACTTCTCTTCACCAATTCCTTACCAGTATTGGAGTAAGCTTTCCAAGTACTTTGCAGAACTTTTTTTTGCCATTGAACGAAGCAAAAATCCATATGATTCGTTTAAATCGTAAAAAAAAAAAGAGCATATGTGAAATCAGGTGAAACTTGTGAATAGGACAGTATCTTCACAATTGAGATAGAATGGCTCTATACTTCCTTAATCTATCGATTACGTCGATGTTCAGATTCCGATAATTACACTTTAAAATTATTTGTGCATTTTTTTTTTCTGCACGATGAGATATCTAAAAAATTAAGCCGAAATCAAAAGCTTGCTAATTACTTAATAGACAAATATGAGAAACTTGGTGACTCTAAATAGAGGACATATAGTTCCCGAATCATTGACATTTCCGGATTTGCATATTGTTGATTCCTCTTTTGATGTTGTGACTGATAGTATCTCTTTTGCATTAAGCTCGGAAGAATCAGATATACTTGAGGTACAGAGGTTTAGCAAGAATGGTGAAGTTTCGCTATTGGCATCTTTCCCCATTGAAAAATGTGAGCTAGTATCATTCACGCATTTTGCTGACAGCTGTCAATTGATATTTGTTTTTGGAAATGGAGATATTGTACTTGCATCGTACGATTCTGTACAACCTGATCCTGATACTACGATTGTTGAAATAGTGGGCTCGATTGACAATGGGTTATTGACTGCAAAATGGTCTCCAGATGAAGAAATTTTGGCTTTGCTAACTTCTGATCTTAAGCTAGTTTTAATTTCAAGAATGTTCGAACCCATTACTGAAAAAGTGTTGAACCCAGATGACATCAAGATCAGCGATTCAAAGCACGTTTCGGTTGGATGGGGTAAAAAGGAAACGCAATTTAAGGGTAGAGGTGCTAAGGCAATTGAAAGAGAAAAAGAAGCATTGAAACATGCTGGCTTAGAGGTCAAAGAAGGAATGCCATTGAGGGACCCAACTGTAGCAGAAATAGAGAGAGGCACGTTATCTAGTTTCGACTTGAAAGGTGCAAAAATTAGTTGGAGAGGAGATTGCGAGTACTTTTCTGTATCTACGATTGAAAAAGTCTTGGAAGAGGACACACAAACAAGCTATGACAGACGGGTTATAAGGGTTTTTAACAGAGAAGGAAATTTGGACAGTGTCAACGAAGCTGTGGATGGTCTTGAGCACAACTTAAGCTGGAAGCCTCAAGGTTCCTTGATTGCTTCCACCCAAAGATCGATTGATGATGAAGGTGATGAGGTTCTCGACTTGATCTTTTACGAGAGAAATGGATTGAGACATGGGCAGTTCAATACTCGATTAGACCCCACTAGTGCAATAATATATGATCTAGCTTGGTCTTCCGATAGTGAAATTTTGGCATTTCAGTTGCATGATAAAGTACAGCTCTGGACTTCAAAAAATTATCATTGGTACTTAAAGCAAGAAATTAACCTAAAAAACCAGATAAAGTTTATGAAATTCCATCCAGAGAAGCCATTAACATTGATGATAGGGACTAAGAGCAGTGGTATTTATATTATAGATTTGGCTTATAAAACTGCAACGGGACCAACTGCGATCGGCTATGATTATGGCATGACTTTGGTCGTTGATGGATCAACCTGTAATATCACCCCATTATCAATAGCCAATGTCCCTCCACCTATAGCATACAGGGAATTAGATATAGCTTCGAATATCCTTGACTTGGCTGTCAATAAGTCGAATGAATTATATGCCATTCTCACAGCTGATGATGAAATTGAATTGGCTAGCTTGAGCTTGGATGACATGAAGAATGGAAAGAGCCCTCAAATTTTTGGCCAAATCAAGAGCAATATAATTTTAAACAACTCTGAATATTGCAAACAAATAGCCTTTTTTGCGGATGATATTGTGGCGTTTATCGTTGATGGTGACACATATTCTAAGGTAATGTTTTATAAAGTGAGTACAGAACCTTATCATATGGATTCGATGTTGATGACTCCAAAAGTTACCAAAATAAAACCTAGCCAAGATTACGAGCTGTTAGGTTTAGAAACTATGGATGGTTCAATCTACGTTATAGATAAAGATTTAGAGAAGCAATTAACTTTCAAATTCCCTCAGATATGTTATGATTTTGAAGTTATGAAGTCCTTTAAAGATAGTTCTTGGATTGTCTTTGGATTGTCTTTGAATGGAAAGCTTTTTTCTAATGGTGAACAAATCGCAACAGGCGTCACTTCTCTAAAGGCTACTGAATCGCATTTGTTGTTTACCAACGTACATTCCCAACTTTGCTTCATCCACTTGAACTCAAGCCAGGATCTAGAATACTCTATATACCAGAATAACGCAACTGGAGAAGGGTTAGATGAGAGAATAAGACAGATTGAAAGAGGTTCTATTATTATCAATTGTATGCCCTCTAAGTATTCAGTTGTCTTACAAGCCCCTAGAGGGAACTTGGAAACGATTTTCCCGAGAATAATGGTCCTCAATGCTGTACGAAAATTTATCAGAAACAAAAATTATAAGGACGCCTTTTTCACCTGTAGGACTCATAGGATTGACTTGGATATTTTGCATGATTATGACCCAGAACTTTTCTTTAATAATCTTGAGCTTTTTGTCAATCAAATTCGAGAAGTTGATCATCTAGACTTATTTCTTTCTTGTCTTCATGACGAGGATGTCGTTAAAAGTAAATATAAGGACACGCTCACTGATTCCTTGGCGAAAGATGTGGAAGGCATCGATTTAACAGAGAGACAACAAGCTATACCAACAGAGCATGAAAATACCAATAAGCGGTTTGTCAAGAACAAAGAACTCATCGCACCAAGCTCTAAGATCAATAAGATCTGCAATGGTATTTTGTCAATATTATTAAAACCGCAGTATTTCAAAACGTATTTGCAGACCATAATCACAGCGTATGCTTGCGAAAAGCCTCCTAATTTAGAGGAAGCTTTGAAACTAGTGGGGTCTTTTGATGACGATGCACAGACTGAGCTGGCGGTGACACGTCTTTGCTTCTTACAAGATGTAAATAAGGTTTACAATACGGCATTAGGATTATATGACGTCAAATTAGCCTTAAGCATTGCACAACAATCTCAGAAAGATCCAAAAGAATATTTACCCTTTTTACAGAATCTACATGTTCAAGAACCCTTGCGAAAGAAATTTCTTATTGACGATTATTTAAAGAACTATGAGCAAGCTATGAGATGGCTTTTCGAAATGGGAAAAGGCTCCCACAAAGAGTTTGACCAATATATGGAAGAACATGCTTTATATAAGGAGGGTCTTTCCTTATATAGATATGATGAGGAACGGTTCAATGAGATTCTACTTTCTTTTGCTAGCCATTTGCATAATACCAAAGAATACGCAGACTCGGCCTTAGCATATGAATTCTTGAACGAAAGCAGATATGCGATGGAGAATTACATTCTAGCAAAAAGATGGAGAGAAGCACTTTCACTTGCATCAGAATCAAAAGAATTGGTCAAAGCTGCTGAAGATTTAGTTTCTTCCTTGACCGCCGACCATAGGTATGTGGAGGCGGCCGAGATTCAAAGTTATATTCTTAAAGATGTTAGGGAAGCTGTAGGGTTATATTGTAAGGAATATCACTATGATGATGCAATATTGTTGGCCAGACGTGAAAACCAGACTGAGCTTATAGAAAGTGTGGTTGACGAGCTGTTAGGTGAAGGATTTGGAACAATTGCTGAGCTTTTAGCTGATTGTAGTGGTCAACTTAAATCGCAATTAAATAGATTAAGGGAACTCAGGTCGAAGAAGTTAGATGATCCAAATCTTTTCTATGGAGGAATTGACGATTCTGATGCACCGGATAATGTTTCAATTGCACCTTCGGAGACATCTACTGCTCCTTCTTTCTTCACTAGGTATACCGGAAAGACAGCAGGGACTGCAAAAACTGGTGCTTCACGTCGAACTTCGAAAAACCGTAAGAGAGAAGAACGAAAGAAGGCTAAAGGTAGAAAAGGAACCATTTATGAAGAAGAATATCTTGTCAAGTCCGTAGGAAGGCTCATTGAGAGATTAGATCAAACTCAACCAGATGCAGTGAGATTGATAGAGGGTCTTTTAAGAAGAAATAAAAAGGAACAAGCATACCAATTACAAAAGAATTGGGTGGTTCTCTTGCAAGAACTTCGAGCAAATATCGATGAAATATACAATATTAGTGAAAAAGACAGAGAAAGATATGACGATAACGGAGAAATCTATCATATAGAGGAAATACCAACTCCAAAAATTAAAGACTTCCCGATCAAAGGTATCTTGGATTATTAGGTAGAAATAAATGACTTTAATTAATGCAAAATATGACAATACGTGCAACGATCTAACGCTCTATTTTTCTGAATTTATCAAAACTTCCCCAAGCCCAATAATGGCTCTCTTAGTAGCGTCTGTCATTGCTTGCTTTTTGCCACTGTTGTAACACATATATTTAAATGGTAAATTATTCGCTTCTCCGATCCCCTCTGCCTCGCTTTGAAAGCCATCTCTTAAAGTGATTCTAACTTTTACGTAAACTCTAATGGAGAACGAGGTCATATCACTACTTGTATCCAAGTTTTCGAAGTTGCACTCCAAAACTTCAGAAGACCATCCATTATACCCAAACACATCATTCGCCAAACTTAAAATGATATGAGCAGGAAAGTACGCAACGTCTGTGCTTCTTTTATTTAATTTCCCACCTTTTGATACCTGTAAGGATTCTAATCTAGATTGTAAGGTTCCAATTTTTGTATGTGCCCATTCCAGCAATTTCTCTTCTTCATGTGTATTATCATTCAGGCTTGCCTCTAGCTCATAGAACTGTCCCATATCAGGGAATAGTTCGAATGTCAGGAAGACTTGTTCCTCAGTATTAGCCATTTAGAATCTGTTTACTCATATGGAAGCTGATACTAGCTATTACTAATCTCAAGATATGTTTTCTCGTTGTTGTCAATCTGATTTAATAAAGACGGCAATGCGAATTAGAGAGTTGCAATTAATATATATTTAGAGAATGTTACGGCGCGAAATCAAAGATTTTGGTAAACACGAGTAGTAAAAGTATCAAAAGAATTAGGAGGGAAGAGTTATTAAAGGAGTCAGAAACCTTACTTCAATGGATTATTTGAATAACATCCTATCTCAGCAGAGCAGTGTACCCAAGCTGGCTGATGAAGCAATCCCAACACTTTGTAATAGGTTACTTCATTCTACATTATCGTCAGATAGAAGATCAGCAGTGTTGGGGTTGAAAAGTTTCAGCAGGCAGTATCGAGAGTCTGTTGTAGAATATGGATTAAGGGCACTTGTTTCTACACTTAAGAAGGATTCGGAAAATCCTAGTATTGTTAAGGCAGTTTTGGAAACGTTGCTAATATTGTTTATTCGTGGAGAAAGTGACTCAGATCTAACCAGAGGTTGGATCTCCCAACAGTCGCGAGCACAAAATGGTAAGTATCCTTCACCATTATTGTTAGAGGTCTCGACGGACCAATTGTCACTATGGATCGCGGACGAATTGACACAAGATGTTGAAACGGTCAAATTACTTTTCGATATACTACAAGACAGTGATGATTTCTACGTGAAACTTTACACTATACAACTTTTAGAATCTATGGTATCAACGCGGTCCACAAAGACAAAGGACTGTTTGCTCAACATCCCAACTTCAATGTCTGTCTTGGTAGGGCTACTCCACGATGCAAATGATCCCATAAGGAATGAAACAATTTTACTCTTGATGGCAGTTGTGAATGACAACTTCAATATACAAAAGCTAGTTGCATTCGAAAATACATTCGAAATCTTATTTCAAATAATAGAAGAAGAAGGTGGTATCAGGGGCTCAATTTTAGTTCAGGATTGTTTAACGTTATTGACTAATTTATTGAAATATAATGCGTCGAATCAAAAATTTTTCCTTGAAACTCAATGCGTTCCTAATTTGACCAAATTATTGGAGGAGCCACTTGAAGGAGGGTACGATGTTGACACTCAAGAGGAGGGCAAGCTACCTTTGTCTCTTCCACCTATTGTATGGACGGAGCAAAGGCTACAAAATATAATTACAGTTCTTGAAATTTGTAGAACTTTTGTCTCAGAAGACAATGAGTTTTTGGAATTGAACCAAAGCAAATTTGAACAAGCCGGTGTTTTATTCTCGGTCTTGAAGCTCATATTTTCTCCAATGACTCCAAATGAAGTTAGATCAGTGGCGTTACTCGTTACAGGTGATCTTATAAGTGGGAACCCGGATATTCAGCTCAGATTTTCTAGCATTGAAGCACCCTACATGGATCCTTCCTTACCATCTCAAATTCGATCATTTGACAATTCTTTGCCTGTGACTATCGCTCTTCTTAATTGGACACTATTTATCAATTCTGTACATATATTTGACATTAGAACCAACTCGGCCTATTGCTTGCATGCCTACTTCAGAGACAACAAAAAGTCTCAATCTGCTTTTATGGAAGACCAAATAAAGGCATATATCTCGCCTACCTACTATACTGAAGGCGACAAAGAAAATGGAAACAAAACAGAAAATGGAGCCGATGAAAACTCATCGAACACGGAGAATCACGAAGAAGCAAAACAAGAAAATGGAAGAGTTGGTGAAAGTGAGCCTAATGGAGAAACTAAGGAGGCTGTAAATGGCTCCTCAGAAATAGTCCCAACTGACACAAGTGCCGCCCAAACGGCTTCCGCGTCTGAAGACAATACAACACTGACTCCTTTCGCTAATATTTTTTCCACTTTAATGGACTATGATTCTGATACGAAATTAAATCCCTACAAAGTTTGGTTTGCAGCTGTTATACTAATGTATTTGTTTGAGGACAATGATGAGAATAAGGAGCTTGCGAGAGCCGTGAAGACTGGTGACGAGGCTGCAGGTGAAGAAGTTATGACATCAATTCAGGCTATTTCAGGCCTCTTATTAATGGCCATGGATGGCACAGACTCAAGAATTGTAGTAGGATGCTCAATGCTTTTGACTGTCTGGATGTATGAAGACCTCAACGCAGTAAACGATTTCTTGAGCGATTCTTCTACTGTGAAGGCGATTTTGGCAACTATCTCAAGCAATGCTGCCGACCTGACTATAATTCTTCAGGGCATGGCATCTATTTTACTTGGTATAGCCTATGAGTTTTCTTCCAAGAAATCACCCATTCCTAGAAGCGATTTACATTCTTTATTAGTGAAAGGCTTGGGTCGAGACAACTATTCATTGAAAGTCAGGCAATTTAAAGACCATCAACTGCTAAAGAATTATGAGTCAAATTTTGATTTAGATGTGGAAAAAGATGATACAGGACTACCTGCGATATACTTTGACCCTATTTATGTCAACCTAGTGAAGGAGAATTTCACCAGAATAAGAAGAGCATTATTTCATGATCCAGAGAGTGAACCCCAAGCGCATATTTCTTACGAAGTATACGAGGAACTTGAGGCAAATTTCACCTCTTTAAAGAAGGCTCTAAATGCGGCACAGGTGAAGGCTACTGAAACAGAGAAATATCTTCAAGAAGAAAATGAAAAAGTTTCTGAGCATTGCAAAGAATTGGACGAGGAAATAAAGAAACTCAACAGTGAAATTCAAGAAGCCAAAGAGAAATACAACTCTATTTCCTCCAAATATTCCGAAACTTCAGAGTCTTTGGAAGAACTTCAAAAATCCAAAAAAGAGTTTGAAGATTCATCATCGAAGTACTTTAATGAGTTGCAGATAGCATTGAAAAACCAAGAGACTACATCTGACTCCGTAAAGGAGCTAGAGAACAAGTTGGAGCAGACTGAAGCTATGAAAAGTAAGTTAGAGAATGGAATTAACAACATGACTCGTGATTTATTCCATTTGAAAAAAGAAAAGGAGGAAGCCGAAAGGACACTGAAAAGCTCAGAAAAAGAGGTAAAAACATTGAATGGAGAAATTGAAAAAATGAAGAAAAAATTCGAAGCAAAGATTGATGCTCTTCAAAAAACCAATGACGAATTCCAAGCGAAGATCACAAAGTTGACAGAGGGAATTACGCCCCACGGTACTGATTTGGGAGACCGAAATATTGTAGTGATGCAAGAAAGAATAGAAGAGTTGTCAGAGAACAATGACCATTTAATGGATAAGCTAAGATCTATTGCATCTGCATTCCAAGAGATTAGAGAGACAAAGATTTCCTTGGAGAAGGAGTTAGAGGAGAAGATCTCTGCGGAAAAGGATTTTGATGATTTCAAACAATCTGCTAATTCAGAGATAGAAGCTCTCAAGAAGAGTGTCGAAACCTTAAAATCATCTAAGACCGAAGAGCCTATGAATCAAGCGTCAGCAGACACAGACGATCCTAAAAGCAAGGGAGAAGATAAGGTGGTAGCTCATGATGAGGAATTGGGCCAATCGTTAGAACAGTTAAAATCTGAAAATGCCATACTCAAAAAGAAACTCTTACAACTCGAAGAACATGGAAACTCGTCTTCTGACTTAAATTCAAGTCGTGAGCATAATTTGAATAGCTCTAGTACTGACAGAGAACTTACTCATTGTATTGAGGAGAAGGAGGAACAGCTCAAGCAATTAGAATCTTCAGTCGCCACTTTAACTGGAAAGCTTCATATTTTCGAAAAAGACTTGAAGGACCAAAATGAGAGAGGAGATGGTGTTGAAAATATGAATGCTGATGTTCCTGAAGCTAAAGATTTTGAGAATGATTTTGAGAACTTAAAGACAGAGAAAAATTCACTTAAGAAGCGACTTGAAGAAAAAGAAGGTGATTTATCTCGCATGTTCTCCCTCCAAGAGTTGAGAATGAAAGAATTCGAAGATAAAGAACAAGAGTTCAATCTTCTTCTGAAACAGTATAAAGATATAAAAGATCAATTAAGCGACTCGAGGGAGGAGATAATCAAGTCAGAGAATAAAATTAAAGTAATCGAAGAAGAGAAGGCTTCTTTGTTGAAAAAATTGGAAACAGTAAAAGTTAGCGAAGATGACGAAGTAGATCAATTGAAGCAAGACAAAGAAAACCTTGCCAAGGAACTAGATGCAGAGGCCCTGAATAACTTAGAGTTGTCCATCAAGATTGACTCTCTTGAAAGTAAGCTAAAGGAGTATGATACTTTCATGGAGGAGGAGAAATCACAGCTTTTGGTGTCTCAAAAAGTTTTGGAGCAAAAGCTTAAAATGTGCTCGACTGTGGAAAAAGAAAAAGCTGCAATTAGTGATATGTTAGCGAGAGCATTTGAAAAAATTTCTTCATATGAGAAAAAAGTTGAGGACCTCGAGAAAGCGAATCTGGACCTCAAAAAAGATTTGGCTGCCTCTAATGGGTCCGAATCTGACCTCAAGCATGAAATTGAAAATCTTAAGCTCAAGTTTTCAAATTTGCAGTCAGAACTCGAGAAGAAGCGAGAGGAAGTGCTCAAGCAGCGCGAATTAATGGGTAAGGATTCTAGCAGTATAATTCAAGAATGCAACTTGAAAATGCAAGAATTGGAGACTGAACTTGTAACTTCAAAGGATGAAGTAGTAGCAAAGGATTCACAAAGCTCTCATACGACTTCAAGTTTAAATAATAAAATTGCATCTCTCTCTGATGACTTGAATAATTATAAAGAAAAATTGAGCAAGTCTCATGAATCTTACAAGAAACTCAGTGATGACCTCAGCAAGACAAAGGCCCAGAAGGTAGAAGAGGTGAGCAAATTAGAAAAGGAAATTGATGAACTTGTTTATGAGATTGAAACTTTGAAGTCTAAGCATAATGATGTCGCTCAACAGGCAGAGGAGAAGAATAATTCTTTGGATTCAAGTTTGCAAAAAATTAAAAGCGAAAACGGCTCAATTATAGAATCTCTTCGCAACGAAAACAAATCTTTGAACGAAAACTTGGAGAAGGCAGTATCATCTGAAGAGTCACTCCTGCAGAAACTTGAACAGAGTCAGGCAGCTTTAGAAGAAACTTCGCTGGAAAATCAAAGTTTATCTAAGCAAGTGACAGAATTAATTTCTGAGAAAGAGAATCGTGCGACAGAGCTAGAGAATGAAGTTAAAGATTTGAAGTCTCGGATGGAGATATTGAAGGACGAGATTGCGAAGAAAGAGGCAGAGACAAAGGTCAATGAAGTCGACAGCAAGGAATCTTTAAAAGATGAAAAGGATGTTGAAATAAGGAAACTTAACGAATCCAATAACCAACTTCAGGAGAAGTATCAAACGGTAACTGATGATTTGCAAAAACAGATCGAAAAATTGTCCATCGAATTGAAAAACAAGTCTTCAATTGACGATAGCTTTGAAGGGTTGACAGAAGACCAAATCAAGAAACACTCTGTCAGCTTACCCGATGCCACTCAAACTAGTTCCGATAGCGATTCTTTAAAAGAGGTGTCACATTCATATAAGGAAAAGGAAAATAAATACAAAGAAGAATTAAATAGTATGACAACACAATTACAATCTCTTAAAGATGCACAACTTGAATATCAGGGTCTTTTAGAGAAGGAAAAGAAAAACAAAGACGATTTGATGGCAAAGGTACATGAAATTGAACATGAAAACTCTACTTTGCAGAAGTCAAAGGAGGATTTTGAAAAAAGGAAAAAAATTGAGAATGAGTTTAATAATTTTAAAAAGGAAGCAGAAGCCCGGGAGCAGAATTTCAATGAACAGATTCGTACCCTTACTGAAAAATTGAAGAAAAGAGTTCCTGAAACAGAAATGGATGAGCTTATCATGATCTTATCCGAAGTTGACGAGTCGAAGAAGACTTATAAAGAGAGATTGAAAGAATTAGGGGAAGAAGTGTCTTCTGAAAATGATTCCGATCTTTCAGATAGTGAAGAGGACTTGAAATAAATTTTTGAGCACAAAGATTTGTTTCGTCTTTCTTGATTTATATATACATATTTGCTCATCGTAAAAAATATAAATATTTTCTCGAGAAAAGAGCCAAGATTTTGTAGAAGTTTGCAATTTGACGGTATTACTTGGATAAGAGACAAAACCTCACTACTTCTAATTGAATGATTCTATTAATTGATTCCTATGATTCATTTACGAATAATCTTTGTCAGCTTATTTCAAAGGTTACAGCCAAAGAGGTGGTTGTAATAAAGAACGACACATTTGACGACAATGAATATCGTGATTTTTTTCAAACTTACTTACCCCTATTCGAATATGTTGTTGTAGGACCGGGACCAGGTAACCCGTCTAATCTGAAAGATGTCGGATTAATATCTCATTTACTAAAATATTTGAGAGAGGAAGATGATGACAAAGTAGTGCCATTCTTGGGTATTTGTTTAGGGTTTCAATGTTTGTGCGATGCATATGGAAGTTCCATAAGTCGTTTAGAGAATGTTAAGCATGGTCAGGTTTATGATGTGCACCCTGTTACTCCTGAAAACGATCTATATACTTCTCAAAGTGCAATTGAGATTCCTAGCGTTCGATATCATTCTCTCTATGTCCTGTCATTAGGCGTTGAAATGAGGCCATTGGCTTATTGCTTTGAGCCTAATAATTCAGACGACAAGGACTCAAAAATATTGATGGCAGGAAAACATAAATGTCGTCCATATTATGGTGTTCAATACCATCCAGAATCTGCATGTTCGTCAGATGGCGATAAATTAATTCTTCGATTTGATGATATTGCATCTAAATATAACCACAAAATGAGAAGTGAAGTCTTGGACCCCAAAGAAGAGAATGAAAAAGCTAAAAGTATTGTGCTGGAGCTCAAGTCTTCACACAGTCTCAATTTGAATCCTCTCTTCAAAGATGGTCCGTTGAACGACAATGGAGCTCCAAAGATATACTTCAAGAAAATGAATTTCGTCAATAAAGTGACGCCGATTGATATGTGTGAATTTTTTTACAAGAATAACAAATCTTCCCCTAATTTCGTTCTTTTAAATTCTGCATCGATTCCCAGTGAATGGTCAATCATAGGTCTTCCAATTCCTGGAAGATCTCAAATAGTGACTCATTCGGTAGACAATATGCTGGAAGCAACAGTTCTGAGATACAAATCCTCAGAATGTGAGAAGATATCAATTCCAGAATCCGAAACTGTATGGAATTTTTTGGGCGATTTAATGAAGAAAGCTTACATTTCGAAAGAATCTATAGATTCTCATCTCGGAAAGGCATATCATTCTAGAGAGATTCCTTTCTTTGGTGGATTTTTAGGTTTTGTGTCTTATGAAGAGGGCCAATTTATTGAAATTGACAAGCTTGGTCGCCTTTGTAATGGTAATACACCTGACTTGAAACTAATTTTTATTGAGAGGTATATGATATATGACCATTCTTCTGACGATTGGTTTGTATTTCTGGTCAGTAAGGATTTGAATGACGAAAAATGGGTAGAAAAGACACGTATAATGGTAGAAACTGCAAATCTTGATGGTTCATTGTCTTTAGATGTCAATTCAGTACCAAAAAGTGTCAAGGGATTACTCAAAAAAGAAGAAAATCAAAAATTCGAGTTTCAGCTTCCAGATAAGAAAATATACGAAGAGCAGTTTAATGAATGCCAGAGGTTGTTGCATTCTGGCGATTCGTACGAGTTATGTTTAACTTGCCAGCTGAAAATTTCATTACCATCTTATATTGCACCTTGGGATATCTACAAAATTTTGACTTTGCATAGAAATCCTGCTCCTTTCTCTTGCTTTCTTGAATTCGAAGATTCCGTCTTAATATCTTCTTCTCCTGAAAGATTTCTCTCGTGGAAGGATCATGATTTTGATGAAAATAAAAAAAGAGTCATTTTGCGTCCAGTTAAGGGAACCGTAAAGAAGTCACCGAATGTAACTTTAGAAGATGCCACAAGGATACTTAAAACTCCCAAAGAGATGGGAGAAAATCTAATGATTGTCGATCTTATCAGACATGACTTATTTCAATTTCTCGATGACGTAGTAGTGTCTCGCCTCATGGCGGTAGAAGAATATCAGACCGTTTTTCAGCTAGTAAGTGTCATTGAAGGCAATCTCGAGACTCGAAAATCTCAGTATCATGGTTTGGACATTCTCTGTAGCTCACTTCCTCCTGGCTCAATGACAGGAGCACCTAAGAAACGCTCAGTTCATTTGCTACAAGATATCGAGTCATTACAGCCCACAAGTATACCAGGAGGAAGAAGAGGAATATATAGTGGCGTTGCTGGTTATTGGTCTGTCACAGACAATTCAGACTGGTCTGTAGTTATTCGCTCTCTATTCCACTATCGTGACGATTTATCAAATACTCCTGATAATAGCATATGGCGTATAGGAGCAGGAGGAGCAATTACTGTGCTTAGTGAAATGCAATCGGAGTGGGAAGAGATGCTTACAAAGCTTACAGCTGCTCTACAGCTGTTTGATTGATATCGAAATCATGTAAATAGTTCGTTCCGTAATTTCATAAAATATCACGTGACCTTTTTTTTCCTCTCAAAACGAATTTTATTACGACTTTTTTATCGACAACGCTGACTTGAAAAGAATTGCAAGAAAGCAAACACTTAAAGAAGAATATATCGAATCTACAGATTGAAATAATATGTCCTTTTTTGGAATTGGAGACACTGGTCCGGGACAACGATTCGAGCGTAATGGAAACGGCGATGTGTATGAATTTCAGGATACATATGATGGATTAGGAGAGCAACTTGAAGAAGCAGACGACGCTTTGAACGATGAAACTTTTGGACATGCCGGTGATATTGGCAAAGATTTCAATTTTGGTGGTATGCCTGGACTGGGTCAGTCTCAGGTAGCACCAGTTGCTTCAGCGCCACCGAAGCAGACCATCAGTTACGCTCAAGCCGCTTTAAATCCTTTGCACGATGATGAATTCATGCAAGATTTATGGGGAACAACGAATGCACCGACAAATAAGACAGAAGTGCAAGCAAAGGAGGATGAAAATAAAATTTTATCTCTTCAAGAGATTGAGGCTCAATTGACATCTATGGAACATCAGAATCAATTCATGCCCCAACCACAATCCTTTGGTATTCCTGGAATGATGTCGCAACCTCAGATGGGGGGATATATGATGCCTCCCGGTGGATACATGCCCCTTCCGGGACAGTATGGTATGTACCCAAGTGGCGTTCCACAGCTGATTCCACCTCAGATGCTTCTTAATCCTCAAGGTGGAGCTCCTCAGCCTCATCTTCAACAGGTAACTCTGCAGAATCAGGCACCACAGCAGCAGCAGCAACAACAGCAGCAACAACAGCAACAGCAACCAACATCACAACAACAGCAGCAACCTCATCAGGTTTCTCCTCAACAGGATGCCCAATTGTCAAATCCAACACTGGCTCAGATTCCAGTACAACCACCAGTTGAAATACAAGCTCCTGATTACTACGAGTCTTCTCAAAATCCTTCTAGGAATATAAAGGTCGATTTAACTCAATTTCCTGTGTTAGGCGCAAAGGGTTCTGAGAAGCACCGTGGTGCACCTACCTACACTTCTGGTCCTGGAACTCAATATCACCGTCAACATCAGCCTCTTCCTCAAAGTCAAGAGGTTGAAAACAAATTTCAAAATCGTGAGAGATCTGCGCATTACCATCAAGGTCAACAACAACCGCACGTCGAACTTACCCCGGAAGAGGAAGAAAAGTTGAATAGAAGGCATGAAAAGGTTTCTCGTATTATGAGATATTCTGGTATTATGAATCCTAAAGATAAGGATTTTGTCACTAGATTCCAATTGTCCCAGATTGTTACAGATGATCCATATAATGAGGACTTCTATGCTCAAGTCTATAAGGTGATCCACCCAAAGACTTCAGTTCACGGCGATCAACCTCAAGCCCTGCAGAATAACTCGATAGCCCAAGCCTACTTAGATCAAAGTGGACATAGGTTGGGAGGCCGTTATAAGCGGGCAGATGTTGCATTACAAAGAATGCAACAACAGGTCCAGAAGGCTGTCACAGTAGCAAAGGAAAGGCCAAAGTTAACGCAATATGCGAAGGAAGGCGCCCTAGGAAAGATTTCATTTGGTAGCGGAAAGAAGCCCAGGCAACAACTTGAAATTTTAAGTAAGGCAGCTCAAAGAGAAATGGAAGCGGAGAAAGAGAACTTAGAGGGTAAGGAACCATCTAAAAAGGAAACTTCGTCGAGATCCATTAAAAAATATTCTAGGAAGGATATTTTAAGAATTTTAGAAAACATAATTTCAAATCTTATGAAAGCAGAAAGCGAGTCCAGAACTAGTCCTAATACTGGCCAGGATGCTCTATGGGAATCCTTGCGTGTCTTGGAACAGCCTTCGACATCTGGAGATGATGAGACCGAGGTCAATCCATTCATTCAATGCTTAAATCACGACAAAGCTCTCAAGATTTTACCACGACTTTTCAAATTCTTATCGAGGCAGCAAATTTTGACAATTGTGACCTTGATCATGTCTAACTTGGAAAATTTGACAGTTATTAAGTTGGGGTCTTATACAACTTACAGTGATAAGAAGGTACCCGAGAAGGTTCAAAAGTTAGTTGACACCTATTCGTTAACATTTTCAAAGGTTTTGATGAATGCGGTTCAAGACTTCAAATTCAATGAAATAATTGGTTTATTAGTTATCCTAATTGAGCACAATAATGTTGCATTTGTATCAACTACTAAGATTGGTTTATCAATATTAACTACTTTATTGTCACGTGCGGAACTCATTAGAGGTGAAGGTACAATGTCTGCTACCGATTTATCTGAATGGTCGTCATGTTATGATGAGTTATTTACATCTCTCGAGTCAAGAATTGCAGCTATATTTCCACCTCATGACGTAGATGACGGTTCGACAGGTGAGAACTATGTTTGGCAATTTTTAGCTACTCTCTCATTAGGCGGAAAACTTAGTCATCAAAGGATAATTGTTGACGAGGTTAGAGATGAAATCTTCAGTGCTATGAGCAGAGCAAAGGCAATTGATAACAATGATTTGAATAATTTGTACAAGAAACAAAACTTGTTGAACAATTTGAATATGTACTTGGTTGTTATGGGCTTGGTGGCAGACGAGAATGAAATCAAAGAATTACAATCCTAAAATTGCTCTAATTTACATTTTATTAGGCGTTCGATACTTAGGACCCAATTTATCAAGCCTATTTCCTATTTTCTAAATATTTGAATACATTAATTGAAGACATAAAAATTTAAAAATATTAGTGTTTAAGGGCATAAGTAAATATAAAGGTCGTAAAACATTAAGCATCTCTTCGCCATTCGCTGAAGAAATTCCAGTCTTGTCAGTTCTTTAAAACACATTTGTAAAAAGCAGTAAGCTGTATCCAACTTGCGGGATTATGTAAAGAAAAGGACTGCTTAGTGTAGATTAGCAATTTTCTGGGTATAAAAGTGACAAAATACAAGAGTAAGGTTGCCAATAACCTGGCAGACACCTCGTTGATGCACACCAACATCTTGAAAGATTTATCGGGTGACAGATGGAAAGGATTATCAATCTCATTTCCTAAGTTCGATTTACTCAACAGGTAACTTAAAGCATAAAGGTTCTAGTTGTTTTTGTTCTAGTACCACTAACGCTGAGTTACATGGGAAAGTCTTGATATTTTGGGTGTTAGCAAGGTTTATGGATTCAAAGGCTGTTGATTCCGTTACTTCATAAGAGGCAAACAACGAATCTTGTCTTGAAGTGCTCCTGCTCAATATGCTCATGTCCATTGATTCCTCTTCTAGCTCAGAGTATTTGGATTGAAGGGGTTGTCTTTCAAATATTGTGAAAGGCAACGTCTCTTCGAAATTTCCCATTATCAGAGAGAAAGAATCGTCCAATGAATCCTGCTCTAGGTAAAATGCAATGAGAGCTATGACTGAATCATATTGGGTCTCATCGAGCTCCTGAGTCGAGATACCCTTTTTGCTGATATCAATGTTCTTCAGCAGCCTCTTGTTTATTTTTAATATTAGCTTATTGAGAAACATTGCGAAGGTGCCATGGTTTGATCCATGATTACCTTGCGACTTTTGATACCTAAGCATTTTATTTAATCTTCTGCGTATAACTTGATTTAAGACAGCTCACTATTCCAAAATCATAAGGATATCTCTATTCCATTTATATGTTATGTGATCTCAAACTCTTTGTAATTCCAGTTGTCCCGCTTTGGTCCACAGCTGAATCATTAAAACAATGTTTACATTTTAGATATGCAACAATCTATCTCATGTAAACTAGAATCAGCACGGGACCGGAGGACATAACCTTCCGTGTTAAGTCAGTGCTAATTATTTGGTGGCTCTTGAGGGGTTTATAGAGGAAAATATGTTTGCATCTTTATATATTTATAAAGTGGCCCGATATGGAAATGACAGAGTTGCATATTGCTCCTCTCTGAGATGAAAAGTCACACAGAGCTCCATGCAACTGCTTATCTTAAGCATGGAAGGACAAGCCGACATAACAGGGACTAGCCGGATCTTTCTTTCCACGAAGGTGATTTTACCATTAGACCGTTTGGTACAACGTCAACTGAAAATGACAAGATCTGAAGTAATGATTGACTTTCTTCAGTATGACCTACAAGTCATCATTTCGGCAGTGAATGAATATGAGAGTGTGCTTGTGTGTCCCCACTGGGGTGTTTACCTTACAATAACTTCACTTCCAGGTAGAGGTGTTCCAGTATTATACAGTAAGAAACAACAATAATCGCAGTAAGAAGTCACAACATGTGATCACATGGGAGTTCATAGGATCGGTCATACTTAAGATGTCGTGAAATAATGTCGCCTTATATGTCGCAAAACTATCCTTAACCTCCAAGGTATTCTTTGACTTTTGCAGACGATGGGATGACTAGTCTAAAAGAAACCTGGAAATTTACGTTATATGAATGAAATCTTGAAAGATCTCTTGCCAATTGATACTGCTCTTCACTACTATGGTAACATCTCCAGGATCTCAAGTCACGAAAGTCTTGAAATCTGATACTAAAATGAAAAAGGAAGAGAGCATCAGGACGCATGGATATGTTCATGGCCATATTCACAAACATGGTGACCATACGCATATTCATGGTCATATCCATAATCATGACCACGATAAGCTACGAATTACGGATCCTAAATTTCCTGGAGCCAAAAGAAAGGAATGTACTGAATTTGATGATGATATCCTTTGTAAGGATATTCTCTGTGGGGAGCTTGATGACTGTTTCTTCTTGACTTGTGACGACTATAATGATCAAGGCTGCAGTGAAAGTGAGTGTATTGAATGTGCAAAGGAAAGGAATTTGGAAGATGTGACGTGCTGTGAGAACTCTGAATGCTTGCGTGCTACAACTCCTCCTGATGATAGTTATATATGTGACACTAAAACCGCCACCTCATTATGTGAATATCCCAGTGCTCATGAAAATAACTTATGCGATCTTCAGTCATCTAAGATCCCCATTTTTGAAGATTTGATTGATAAAGTGTATCAAACGTTAGACAACCAACAGCTGAATCAAATACAGAAGAAAGGAATTGCAGATCCAAGTAAGGATTTTCAATTGCATTTTCCCCATGAATGTCATGCTCTGGGAGATACCAACTCTATGATGCACTGTGATAGTCCTAACCATCATCATTTGCATCAATCTTGTTTTCATACGATGATTCCAAATACAAGTTATAACATGGACATGAACTCAGGTGCACCGGTGTCTGATTATGATTTTTTTGTTCAATTCGATAATTTCAATCAGATGATAAATAATCAGGCTCTTTTGGACAAAAGTCCCTCAAGTGTTACTTCACAAGATGTTGCATCTTCAAAAACGGAATCTTCGTTGCTACCGGCAGACCATGAACAAAAATATTCTTGTCTATGGGACAATTGCCAAGTAAAGGTAGATGAAGATGAGTTTTTAAAGCATTTGGTAGAGCAGCACATAGCACAGCAATATTCGACCCCTTTCAAACACAGTGGCTATAAATGCGAATGGAATGAATGTAGCTTTATGGATTCAGATTTAGATTCATTGATATTACACATGAACTCTCACAAAGATCAGCAGTTCTCAACGGTTCCAGATTTTCAGCTTCTCACTCCAGTATCTAGTTCCTTATCATCCTTTGATTCTCCTAGCATTCTACCTAAACAGGACGAAGATGTTAACATTACTTCCATGAGCATATTCCCAAAAAATACAGAGCACGAAGATCAAAGAACGGAAGGTAGTGATAATCAAACAAAGTCAAAATGTATATGCTGCTGGCAGGTAGGAATAGATGAGTATGGCCATCCGATAAAATGTTCTGAAGTATTTGAATCGGAGAACGAACTACAGTCACATTTAATTAACAGCCATATTGGTTCTGGTAAGTCCAGTTATTCATGTGATTGGGTCGGATGTGATAGACATAACGGTAAAAGGTTCATTCAGAGACAGAAACTCTTGAGGCACATACATATCCACACAAAATTTAAACCTTTTAAATGCGATGTTTGCGGGTCCAAGTTCGCAACTCGTCCTCTATTGAATCAGCATACGAGAGTCCATTCTGGAGAAAAACCCTATCAATGCTCTACATGCAATAAAAGATTTGCAACATCTTCATCGCTCTCAATTCATCACAGGGTTCATACGGGAGAAAAGCCATTGGTTTGCAAAGTCTGTAATAAACGATTCAGCGAGAGTTCGAACTTGGCGAAACACATGAAAACACATCTTAAGCTTTTCAAATGTGAATCTTGTGGGGCCCAGTTTGATGACAAATCAAGCTATAATAAACATCTAAAACTTCATAGTGTCCAAAATGTGAGCGAGATGAAGTACCTTTTGCATTCTACAACTACATAGATTAAGTATGAAATCTAATGTCGATAATTTCAATGTCGCAATCTACGACATTTATAAACCATGAAATTTTTTTTTTCGCTTTTTATCTTAAGTAATACTAATACAGTATCCATAAAGCAAGGATTCACCATATAAATGAAACCTAGTCTTGCTATATTCAAGTCAGTGAAAATAAGGACAGCAAAACCTGATGTCGGGTTGCTGGTCATACCTTCTTTATCAAGCGTCAGATACGATCAACTACCCAACAATGGATTTGGTTTCAAAAATTATTCAATCAGTAAATCAAAATTCGGACACTGGCCAGTTTACTTAAAGATACAGAATACGAAGATATCAACAGAAATAAAGCATGTAAGAGGTGACATAAAGCAATTTAGAAACGATTTGTTGAAGGTCAATCCAAATCTACATATTACTATTAACGAGAAAATTGGATATGCGAATATTAAAGGTGATCACGTTCAATATATGAAAGGTATCTTTCAAGAACATTTGTAAATAGCAGATACGAAGAGTCCATATTCACCGAAATGCTTCATAAATATCAATACGAAATAAACATTTATAATATATAAACTGAAGTTGATTACTATAAATATACCTCTATTATTAATTGTCTGAACTTATTTCTGAAGATGGAGTACTGCCACTTTCACTAGAAC